>NC_058375.1:12826250-13162500 GCF_018350175.1 Felis catus | reverse complement strand
ATTCCTTGGTTCCAGGTGGTTCCAGGTGAGCCAGTTTGTTCAGCCTAGGGTGTGGACGGACCAGAGCAAACATCCCCCACCACTGAGGTCCCTCTCACATGGTGCTTCACACTCCCCTGCCTTCACACCAGCCACTGGATGCCCGCCTGGCTTTTGTCTGTACTGTGCCCCCCAACTGGAAAGCCTTCCTCCTGTTTCTTTGGCCATTTCCCACCAAGCATGGCCTCTGATAAACCGCCCAAGCCCCTCACCCTCCTGTGCCTCTGTCAGCCAGGCCAGGTGGATGCTTGGGGACTCCCAGGGTCCCCACCAGGCTATGAGTGCCTCCCACAGTTCAAGAAATGTGTCTCATTGCAGCTGGAATTCCAAGCCGCTCTCCCGGGCCTGATGCATCATTGGCGTCTGTGCAAAAGCTTGCAGAGAGATAGGGCGGCAGAGGGTGAGGACCAAGGCTTTGGCCTCAGATCGCCCCGGCTGTCATGACTCTGCCAGAAGTCATTCTCTGTGTGGCCTCAGGCAAGGCACTTGCCTTCTCGGATCCCCCATTTCCTCGTCTGCAACGTGGGGTCCATGAAGGATGACCCTCACGCGCGTATTATGGGGCTTCCACAAGTTCACGTACACAGAGGCCGGAGCAGAGGGCCCAGCCCACAGTCGCGGTCACGCGCACTCAATAAATGTTAGTACCATTATCACTATTAATTAGGTGTGAATCATCTTTGTCCCTGACGGATGACCTGCTACCCTCCAAAGAATGAGTCAAGTCTCTAAAGGTGGAACGTGGCAAGAGACAGCAGCCAGGCTGGGCTGGAGGAGGAGGAGCAGGCGGGCTGAGGCGGACTAGACAATGTCTTTGTTAAAAAAAATAAAAAATAAAAAATAAAAAAAATCGGGCTACGTTCACGGGAAGGCACATGCATGAGAATAGGTTTATCAAGGTGGTTTTCAGTTCCACTGTAATTTAAAATAAATAAGTCAATTTAATGTGTATAGAGTGAGTTATGCCTTATTAGGGACACGGTGAGCTGAGGAAACTTGGCCAAGGCGAAATTTGAGAAATTGGCCCCGGCCGCGAGAGTAATTACGGCAACACTTTAGTGCAGTCCTGCCCGATGATATTTTCATTCTGTCTAATTTATTAGTTTATTAGCTTTATGGTGAACGTAGAAAGTTAGACCACAACACGGGTCTAATTTGATCAGAGCCAAATTTTCACGTCTTCCCGAGATGGCTGTAATAAGGCAAGAGACCCCTGCTTCGGAACCATTTCCAAGTGTTCCGGAAAGATGCAGGGCAGAGTTCCAGGCCTCTGGGTACTAGGGGTGCAAATCAGGAAGCGACAGAGGACCCGGGTCCAGGCAGGGCGCAGACTATCTGGTTTTTAAATGCCAGCGCCTCGGCTCTCCGGTCATGTGACCTCAAGCACTTGGGATGCGTGGGTCTCAGTTTTCCCACCTCTGAAATGGGACCAATAGTGATTCCGACCTGAATGGTAACGGAGAGCCCTGTGTAAGCAGGGCCTGTGTGGGGTTGGTCACCACTGTCTCCCTAGAGCCCAGCACCATGCCGGGTCATCACAGGCATTCAGTAAAGGTTGCTGGGTGAGTGTGGCAAAGGCTGACGTCCGTGTAAGGTGCTTAACCCATAATCGTCACCCCACTCCAAGCCTTGGAAGCATTCTTACAAGGTAGGTACTGTTATTATCGTTAGAGGGGGGAAACTGAGGCACTGTCTAGGGTCCCATAGCCAGGGTGGCAGGGCTGGGATTCAGACGCCAGGAGCCTACCTCTAGGGTGACCCTATCATGCCATCTCCTGTCTTCAGGGTTCCTTATGTTTTGGCTTGATTATTTCTAACAAAGACTCAGTTCCATGACACCCTGGAGGTGTCGAACTTGAACCCTTTGATTTGGAGCCCAAACCCCGCCTGAGCTGGCCGCCTCTTCCCTCTCCAGCTGCCATGCTTTCTGCTTCCTCTCTCCCTCCGAACTCCTCCCCAGGCCCCTGCTTCTCTACCCAGGCAGTCTCCGCGCCGGCCCCACCCAGCACCCAGTAGGTCCACTCAGTTCAACAAACGCCTTTGAGCCTGCTGGGCCAGCCCAGGACAGTGTGGGGAGGGGGGGCATGGGGATGGATAGCAAAGCTTCTTGCTCTCAAGGAGCCCATGCCCAAGTTCCTGAGCACCTACTGTGCGCCAGACCCTGAAGAGGGAACTGGAGATACAGAAAGGGAAGGGAGGGTCCCTGCATCTTACGTATGGTCTAAGGGGCTTCACGGATGGGGTTGAGTATCCTGACATGGGGAGGTTCTCCTGGACTATGAAATCACGAGTCCTTATCAGAGAGGGGCAGGACGGTCAGGCTCAGGGAAGGAGAGGTGACAACAGACGAGCAGGCGGGAGCCACGTTACCGCCACAGGGGGACCGTAAGCCCAGGCATGTGGGCCCTTCTAGAAACTTCAAAAGGCAAAGAAACAGGTTCTTCCCCGGAGCTCCCAGTAGGAGCTGACCCCCGATCTTAGCCCAGTGAGACCCATCCCAGACTTCTGACCCCCCGAATTGTAAGATCCTAAATTCGTGGCATTTTAAGCCCCTGGGTTTATGGTGATTTGTGGCAGAGACGGGAGGAAAGGAATGTAACAGCCACATGGATGGAGTTAGTTGCTATCGCGTGAAAACCCCACCAAGCGAGATCTCGTTCCATTTCCCAGCGGCCACCCTCCCGGGGGCAAGCGGGTGCTCACCCCATTCTATAGATTCAGTTGACTCGCTTACTTAACAAGTGTTTATCGATTGCCCAGGAACCTTCCAGGTGCTGGGGATGGAGAGGGTGAGCAAGAGAGCAGAGGAGTCGTGATCTCTAGAGGACGAGGGAGACAATAACCAGGCAAATCTATAAGTAGGTATCACAACACCGGGAAGTTACATAGATATATTCTATGGGGGGGGGGGAGGGGAAAGGCAGAGTAGAGATGATGATGGGGATGCTGTGTTAGGCAAGGTGGTCAGGGAAGGCCTCTCTGCAGAGGTGACAGCTGAGCAGAATCTCGGATGGACCGGAGGAGGGAGCCACGTGGACATCTGGAACGTTCTAGGCAAAGAAACTGATCGCAGTTGCTCACCTGGGTTTGAAGACCAGGGAGGTCCTACTGAATTTGGCCTGGGCAGGTTCCCAGGGGCAGAAATGTGTGAGTTTGGCCTGGAAGGATTGTGGGGGATGTGACAGGCGGGGGTGGTGGGTGCCGTTTCTGCGAAGTCAGGTGAGGGAGAGGCACGGTGGCTGTTTTAAGAAATGGAGTCACCCCTGTGGCTGGACCAAGGGCAGGAACACACAGGATGTAGAGCGTCTAGAACTTTCCTTCCCTGCTGGTGGGGCTGTGAAAGGGGCAGTGTTGTAGGCTGAACTGCGTCTCTCCAAAATATAGGTCCACATTATAACTCCTGGTACCCGTGAATGAGTTGGTATTTGGAAATAGGGTCTTTTGTGGAGGTAACCAAAGTAAGATGAAGTCATACTGGGTTAGGGCCCACTGGAACCCACCCTAATTAGCGTGGGCCCTAATTTCTACTGTCCTCAGCCACCCAGCTTGTGGCATTTTGTTACCGCGGCCCGAGCAAATTGATACAGGCTGCTTCCGCTGAAGTCGAACACCTGCCTTCCCTACCTTCCCGAATCTCCTCTCCTGGGGATGCGTCCGAGAGAAGCCCAACTCTCACGTTCAAAGCGACTGCCCTTGTCAACACTAGAAGCAACAACCCCAACGTCCCTGCGCGGAAGGACAGAGCAAGAGACGGTAATCGATCGGCACCACGGTGCGCTACGCAGCAACGAGAAAGGGTCACCCGCCCACGCGCGCAGCCACGCAGACGAACCTCCCAGACGGCACGCCGAGCGAAAGGAGCCGGACGCCGCAGGTGTCATTCTATTTACGTGCGAAGCAGGGGCGGGAGAAACTAGCCCAAGCTCATTCGAGAGTTCGAGTCCTGTGTCCCTCTTGGAAGAATACCGGTGGGACGCTGGAAATGTGCTACGTCCTGATCTGTGCCGGGGGCGGGGCGGCTGGGTACATGTGTGTGATTCCCTGAGCTGGACCCTCTACAGGAAGCACTTTACTGTGTGTATGTCTTCACGTAAAAGGGAAAGAAAGCGATGGGGATCCCCAGGGTAGGGCCTCAAAAGTTTTACAGAGGCCTCTGGAGTTGGTTTTGCTGGTCTCCAAGAGGCTGGGGATAGAGGGATGCTGAGCAGAGGGCGAGGTGCAGGCAGCCGTGGGCAGGACTGGGAGTATTTAGTGGCATCCAGAGAGGATTGATGTGTCCAGCACCGCCCCCCCCCCAACCACCACTTGGCCCAGAATCAGCTGGAGCCGCTGGCAGGGCCTCTATGTGCCTGTCCCCACCCCGCTGGCATCACAGCCTGGGCGAGCAGGGGAGAAACAGAGCAGAGAGAGGTAATGATGCAGAGACAGCCCGGGCTCTCTCCCTCCCCTGCCAGCCTC
Organism: Felis catus; assembly: GCF_018350175.1. NCBI lineage: Eukaryota > Metazoa > Chordata > Mammalia > Carnivora > Felidae > Felis > Felis catus. Next base: position 13,158,003 of record NC_058375.1, on the reverse strand, counting down.
TCCTTATCAGCTCGCTGCTGCGCCCCGCTGGGTGCTCATCAGCTCCCTCCCTCCCAGGGCGCCCTGGGGTTTGCCATCAGACCTCTGCACCCGCCCGCTGGCTGCTCTGGGACCTAGCCTTTGTCACGAGCCTCCTCCATGGGCAAAAAGGCCTTCGGCAGCTGGCTAGAGGCAGGGGATGGAACACCACCCTGCGTGGGGCTGAGCATCCTGTCACGGGAAGGGTGGCAAGTGCTTGGCCCCACAGCCCCACAGCCCACGGCCCTGAAGGGGCAGGCAGCTCTGTGCCCCCCATTCTGGTCAGCCTCACCCCAGAGCCCGGCCCCTCCCCAGAGGCTGCGCTCAGATAAGTGAATGAACTCACAGGCCGGTGGTGGTGTGGTCTCGTTCGGAAGGACAGGGGCCCCGCCTGTGGACTGCCTGGGTTCAAATCCCGGCACGTACTTAACCTGGGGCAAAACATTTGAGCGTTCTTGGCCCCTCGGTTATCCTATCTGTGAAATGGGACCAGTAGCGACATTTTCTCCAAGGCTATGAGTTTTTACCAATAACGTGCATGGGCTTGGCACCCAGGCGGCCCCAGCCAAGTGCTTGCTGTCATAATTAGTGTGGCGGCTACAGAGACAAAGGCCACAAAAGTCACCTTTCTGCTTGGGAGCCCTTTGAGGACCTCAGACCCACAGACAGAGTCTGTGGGCGTCTCTTCTTTCTCAAAGTCTCATGAGGGGGAGAAACTGGGGGTGGGAGCAGGGTTCGGTGAGGGTGGCCCTGGCCCAGCCTGAAGCCTGCTTCAAATTCTGGGCGGTCCCTGCAGGCTGCATGGGTCCCGGGTGTGGATCTGGGCTCTGCTGGGTCCACACATCTCAGAGGGTCATATCGGCCATCCCCCTGCCTTCTCACCGCACTCATGTCAAGCCAGAAAAGTGGGCTTTTTCTGCCCCTTGTCAGAATCTCCAGAGGAGGGCCCCCAGGCAAGGTGGGAAGGGGGGAGCTGGGGCTGTGGGTGTAGAGGAGACAGCACCCTCCAGGCAGAGAGCAAGCACCCAGGTGGAGGCTCCAGGTGCTGGGCCTCTGACCCCTCCCCTCCCACTGCCTCCAGACCCAGGCAGCTCTCATACACTCTCCCCACATATGGGCAGCCTGGGCATGGAGAGCCCCCGCCTGCATGCCTCGGGCCTCCTGCCCATCCCAGGGCCCCACACGCGGTACTGGAATGGTCTCTTTTCATGTCTGCCTGGGCCTCAGTCTCCTCATCTGTAAAATGGGGCATGAGGCACACAGCCTGTCTCCTGGGGTGACGTGAGGCTGGAATGAGAAAATCCATGTAGACTATTCACTCTCTCTCTCTCTCTCTCTCAAAATAAATAAACTTAAACAAACAAATAAAAAATTCCTACAACCTGGGCATCTGGGTGGCTTAGTTGGTTGAGCATCTGACTTTGGGTTTTGGCTCAGGTCATGATCCCAGGGTTGGGGGATCAAGCCCTGCGTCAGCCATGGAGCCTTGCTGAGATTCTCTCTCTCTCTGTCCTCCCCTGTTGATGTTTTCTCTCTCTCTTTCTCTCAACAAAAAAAAAAAAAAAAAAAAAGAGAATTCCTACAACCCTCCCCACTGCCAAGGGTGATGGGGTCCCGTATCCCCATATGCCAAGCCTCCTGGGGCATTTAGAGCACTGGCTGAGAGCCCAGTGGCCTGCTTCTCCCCTCTCATATGGCTCGGGTACTCACCTGCTGTGTGACCTTGGGCAAGTCACTTAACCTCTCTGAGCCTCATCCTTTCAGCTACAAATGGGGATAGTAATAGCACCCCCGCCAAACTGAGGATTTGCAAGTCAACGTGTGTGAACTGCTTATAGCAGTCAGAGCTTGACAAACACTGGCCTTAGCTTCACTATTAGTCCTCAGATCGCAGGGCTCTGGCGGTATCATCACTCTCGTGGGGGAAGTAAAGGTCCAGGGAAGTTAAATTAAAGTGCTCGAAAGCCCCCGGCAGGGTTGGCGAGTGGGGGTGGGGGGAAGAGTTATGACTGGCTTTGGTCCCATGGTCCCCACAAAACACTCAACATGCCCAGGAACATTAACTTAGCAGGGGAAAGAGAAAAAAGAAAAAAAAAAACACACGACCAAACAAATGCCCTGTCAAGGAAGGAAATATGTAATCAATTAACCGAGCCTCCCCAAACCTCTCCAAATAATAATTAGGACTGTCAGCCCAGCTCACAAGGAAACTGCCATTGCAAGGGCCCGTCGCTCCCCTGAGAATCCGGACGTGAAAACGCAGGACCCATTGGGTGCCGAGGAGGGATCCCGGCACCTCTCAGGACTCTGGGCTTCCTGTCTCCCGGGCCCCAGCCTTGGCTGTGCACGGAGACCAGTCCCCCTGCGGACTGGGTCCCCCTCCTGTTCCCACCGAGAGTACAGCAAGGAAGGGGCAGGTAGGGATAGAGCTGGGAGGGATGCCCATCACCTAGTGCTCCCTCCCATTGGTGCGCTGGAAAAAGGACGTTGGGGCTCAGAGAAGCCGAGACCCTGGCCGCTGCAGACGCGCGACTAGGCTCCTGGGCTCTTGTCTCAGTGCTGGGCTGTGGTCTAATAACCCGACCCTCTGACCGGGAGTTCACGTCTCTGTATAAGAAGTATTTACTGGTCGCTGACTACACAGGTGCCTGGCATCGACTGGACACCACGGGAACAGAGGAGAGCTGGAAAGACCAAGCAAAAGGGAAACCACGTATGCAGATACATAAAAGAGAGAGTTGTACTGGAGAGTAGTCAAAGCCATGAAGAGCAAAGAGCAAACAAATGGCAACAAAGGCCTGGATGGGGGGAACCCTTCAGATGGGGGATCAGGGAGACATCTATGCAGAGGTGACAGCTGATCTGAGACCTGGGATGGGAAAAGAGTGTGCTTGGCAGAGGAAAAGCCTGAGCAAATGTCCTGAGGTAGGAAAGGCCGAGGTGACCAGAGGATGGCCAGGGAGCAAGAGGGGTGGGCCATGAGGCTGGCCATGTGGTTGGGATCACCTGGGATCTTGTAGTCCCGAAGCTACCAGAAGCCAGGATCCTCTCCCAAGCGAATTGGAAAGCCCTTGCGGGGCTTCAAGTAGCAGGTGCCATGATCTGAAAGCTCCCTCTGGCTGCTGGGGGTAGAAGGCACCTGGGCAGTGAGGGGTCCAGAGGCGCAGAGAAGGGACGCAAGCTGTCGGGAGCCGGGAAGAAGAAGCTAGCACTCGACTGGACGCCAGGAAGCCTGGGTCCTGGCTCCTTCATTGCTACTGGACTGTGTGACCTGGAAGAAGTCACTCAACCTCTCTGGTTGTCTCTTTGGCTTTTTCTGAGATGAGAAAGACCTCCCTGGCCCGCAGCCTTGTTGGTGCTACTCCATCATCTTGGCTGTGGTCGGTGTTATCTGCAAATAGACTCGTGTCTATTTCCTACAAAAGGCCAATGTCCCTCCCCCCCCCACCCCCCCGCCGTCTTCTCACTTAGTTCTCTCCTGGCAGGTGTTGGGTGACGCCTTCTCCCTGAGTCTACAGCTACCCAGGGAGCCAGCTGGGCACGCTTCCTCCGTTCACTCATTCTCTCCCTCCCTCCCTCCCTCCCTCCCCTCCTCCCTCCCTCCTTCCCTCCCTTCCTTTCCTCCCTTCCTTCCTTCGCTCACTCACTCATTCATTCCTCCATTCATTCCGGCACCTGCCATCACTTCAAGGCTGCTGCGAGCTCAGCAGTGCGCGCACGTCTCCTGCCCTCTCCTTGCCTGACTGAACTTCCAGGACCCTTAGGCTCACCAGACCTTCCATTCACCGTCAATCCCCCCCAATCCTCACCTCCTGAAACAAAATTACCTTCCGAGGCACAGAAGATTCTCCCAGAACCTGGGAACTTTATTAGGGCTGCAATAATATATTAAAGAGGAGGTCTGAATCACCCGGAGCAAAGTCTAATGTGAAGAAATACCGCGGCGACAAATACTTTGTTCTGAACCGTTTACTAAATTAAGTCTTTCCTGGACATTTTTAGCCTTCAATTTTTTTTAATACTAGTAATAAAGTAGTTGCATAATTAGTAATAAAGCTGACAGCCCAGTTACTGATTTTTTACTTAGAAGGAAAAGGATAATGTGTGTGTGTGTGTGTGTGTGTGTGTGTAGATAATTTCTAACAGCCCTGGTTGTCTGACTGCAGATAGAGAAATGATTTGCTATCTCAGCAACTCTGCCCCGCGGGCTGGGGTCGGGGAAGGCTGCGCTGAACTCTGTGGAAACGGTTGTCTAGGCATCAGAAGATGAGCTTTGGTTGCCCAAAGCTGTGTGACCTTAGGGAAGTCAACCACTGTCTCTGGTCTTTTGTTTTTCTCACCTGGAGAATGAGGGGGTTGGGCTGGGTGATGCCCGAAGGCTCCTGGCAGATCTGCCCGGAGTCTGGGAGGGGACGGTGACTTTCAACGGCATCTGTGGGTCCTATAGTTGTACCTCTTGACCGAAACCTCTCCCCCGCCTTGTGTTTCCATCCACCTACTTGCCATCTTTGCTCAGGGGTCTCGCAGACATGCTCACCTGGCCCAAACAGAACTCGGGAATCCTGTACCCGTCCCCAGCCCTAGCAGGTCCTCGCTGGTCTCCCCATCTCGTCTTGGGAAGGAGCCCCTCCACCTACGTGCTCTGGCCATGGTCCTGGAGGCCGCGCTCAAGCTCCTGTCCCTCTGACGGCCTCCACTTCCAGTCCATTGGGTTTCCAAGCCCTTCCCCCACCACTTCCGCCCCCTCGGCCTGGCCAGCCCCGCCCCTCATTTCCTCAGCTCCCTGCCTCCACTCCAGCATCCTCCCCGGCAGCCCAGGCAGATCTTCCCACAGCCCCAAAGTAGAAACGGGATCAATCTCAATGACTCCTCCTCACTTCCGGAATACAATTCAAACGCTAATGACCCAGAATGTTCTATGACAGCGGCTCTTAAACTTGCCTGCCTATGGGAATCCTCTTGGAGAACTTTGAAAACCTGATGTCTGTGTCCCCACCCTCTTGCCCTCAAGGTTCTGATTCAACTGCTGAGGCTTGGCCTGGGGGTCAGGAGTGTGCAAAGCTCCCTGGGTGTTTGTAATGGGGGCTGCAGACCGCAGAACTGGGGTCACCTGGGAGACGACCAGAAACACAGCATGGCAGGGCTCCCCATACCCCACCCCTCCACTGAATTTGACCAAGCAGGGCCTGTGCGCAGTCAAGTTCAAGAGGCTCCGTGAGATGTGGCCTCATCTCCCACACTCCCTGCAGTGCCCTTTGGCACCCCAGCCACTCGGCTTCTCTCTCCTCTTCAATGACACATCAAGCTGGCTCCCAGCTCAGGCCCTTGCCCTCCTCTTCTGCCAGAATGCTCATTCCCTGACCTTCATGTGGCGGCTTCCTCTCTCTTCCGGATCCCAGAGAGACCTCTCCCCCAGCCCCTCCCTGTGTCACAGCCCTGCGAATGTTGGCTCCATGGGCACAGGGACCTTACCTCCCTTGTTCACCTCTGTCTCCTGATGTCCACGGGTCACAAAGAAACACTTTTCAAACGGCAAATGAATAATTAGGGCGAGCCTTACCCAAGGTGGTTGAAACATTATCGCGGTGCGTGGGACACGTCATTGGAACTATCCCCTGCCTCCAGCCCCAGGGTCTGTGTGATGTGAGTCTGCAACTCCTTGTGGTTGATTGTGGGTGGTGGCACTGACTCTGGAAGGCCCTTCGTAAGGACGGCTTGTTCCCGGAGGAGGGGAGGGTTACCCCAGAGGCCCCCATTCCACCGGCACAGGGGCTCAGCCCCATTCACTGGGGAAGCCCCCCAGGGAGGAAATTTCTGCTTGACGGGGAAGCTCTCCCAGCTCTGGGGCTAGTCACCCCCCTCTGGGCTGCTTAATCCCCATAAATAGGGTCTGAGATCTGCACTCTATAGGTTGTCGTTAGGGTTTAGGCAAATGATGAATGGGAAAGAGTTTTGCTGACCATTTGAAATAATAACTCCACATTTGGATAACCTGTCAGATCGTTAATTTAACAAATCTCTACTGACATCCCGTGCTGGGCACTGACGCTGTAGAGATGAAGAAAGGAATGTTCCCTATTCTTTTTTTTTTCAACGTGTATTTATTTTTTTGGGGACAGAGAGAGACAGAGCATGAACAGGGGAGGGGCAGAGACAGAGGGAGACACAGAATCAGAAACAGGCTCCAGGCTCTGAGCCATCAGCCCAGAGCCTGACGCGGGGCTCGAACTCCCAGACCGCGAGATCGTGACCTGGCTGAGGTCGGACGCTTAACCGACTGCGCCACCCAGGCGCCCCGAATGTTCCCTATTCTTAAGGGACAAGACCCATCCTGGGTGAGTGGAGGGGCCACAGGCGGGGCACCCCCTATTGCAATACCCCAGTGCATCACCAGAGGGCAGCAGACAGCTTTGCAAGCATTTCCCTCCCCAGGGGGACCGACCTCTGAGAGAAGGGCGCGTCCTGGGAGCCCCAGGGGCCTCCTCACGGGTCTGGGCGCAAACACAGAGTGGGGGCAGCGGGTGGAGGAGGCTGCCCAGAACTAGCTGCCCGCTCGGCAGGGCACATCTCGGTCCTCCGCATCAACTCTCCACCAACCCCAGACCCTACGTGGAGAAGTGCTCCTGCCCTTGTCAGGGAACAAGAGAAAAGAGGGTGGGCCCTCCAGGCGGGAAGAGAGGATCCTGGGGAGGCTTGAGCTGAGGACGCGGCTGGGGCGAGAGGTCCCTGCCAGCCTGGGCTGCTCGGGGCCTGGGTGGCGGGGGCATCTGTGTGAGCCGCCCAGGGCCCCCTGGCGCGGGAAGAGAGGCGATGCGCCGCCCAGCGTGCTCCCGGAGCACTGCCACTGGCCGGGCCCTTCTGCCGGAGGGAGGGGGCTGGGGGCGGTGCCGGGAGGGCTGTGCGAGGCCTCAGGAGCCCGGCTCCCAGAGGCCAGAGCAGGACTGGCCAGGGCTGGGAAAGGAGGGAAGTGGGGAGCTGCGTGACGCCCAGGACGAGGGGCGGTGGGGGCGGGGGCGGGTGTTGGGAGGAAGGCCACAGGGCAGGGGGAGGGGCCTGGGGGGGGAGGGGTGCAGGAGGCGTGTCCCGCTTGGGCCGGGGAAACATGCAGGTTAAGGGGATCTCTGCGAGTCAGTGGGATTGACACCAACAGCTGAGCAGACGGGCGGCTCCTGGAGACCCACTTCTGGAGCCGGGACTGGGCATCACTTGGTCTCCTTGGCGGGGGCATCCAGGGGCCTGGAACTGCCAGGCAGCAGCTATTTTTAAAGTGGAGACTGACTCTGGCAGCTTGCTACCTGGAGGCACCAAGTATCTTGGGCCACAGATCCAGTGTGTGTTGTGTGTGTGTGTGTGTGTGTGTGTGCATGTTCATCATGTGCACGGGGGGGATGGACACATCAGGTTGCATGTCCTTACTAAGTTCCTCAGTCTCGAGTGCCTGGTGCTGGTCCTGAGTGGGTAGGCACTCCGTGACTGTGTTGAACGAGCCTGCCCCCGACCGCCCAGAGACCCAATCTGGCCGGGTGTGTGAACCCAGACTTCACCATGTGTATGCTGTGTGACCTTGGACAAGTGACCACACCTCTCTGTTCTTCTGTGCCACGACCGACTACAACAGGATTCCATGAGTCTGAGATCTGTACTCCCCGGGATGGTTGTTAGAGTTAAAGCGGATGCTGGGTTGGAAAAAGTTTTGCTGTTTGAAACGATAATTCCACAGCTGCCAGTCTCTTGATTCGACAAACCTTTACCAAGGCCCTGGGTCCCCCTCGTAGGCCCTGTGTGCCAGGCACTGAAGACCTAGAGATGAACTAGGGAGGGTGCCCGCCCTGAGAGACAGGCCCAGGAGGGAAGGCTGAGGGCCCTGCCCGTGGGTCTGACATGGACACGGGTCCAATAACTCCTACTCTGACTGGTACACTGGGGGCAAGAGGCCTGGGGTTGGGTCAGTAGGGCTCCTTTGGGGAAAGTGCCAGGGGCTATAGGGAGGGCACCTTGCTCCTGGGCCCCCTTGTTCCCTAGCCAAGGCCCCGTTTTCTGAGAAGATTAGCACAGGGCCACGCACACACCAGCTGTTTCCGTTCCCCTGGTAACTGTGCCAGCCGGGCATGGAGGTGTGACCCGGGCTCGGGAGCTGGTCGGTGCCTGTGAGGTCACTGGCTGGTCGACTATTTTGTCACCTTCAACCTGAACGAGCCTGGCCCCTGGGGGCCTTAGGACAACCGTTTGCTGGCCACCGGCTATCAGCAGGACCTAGATGTGTCTGTGCCTTGCCTCTTCCCCCTGAGTCCTCTGGCCCCAGTCTGCATATGGGAGCAGGTGGAAGGTGTTGTGTGGAACACAGATGCTGCCAGAAACTTTATCCGGAAGACTTTTAAAAAGACGGATTCCCCGGGCCCCGCTCCAGAGGCCTTGAATCAAATTCTGTCTTGGTGGACCCAGGAATTGGTATTTTAAAAAAAAATTTTTTTTTCAACGTTTATTTATTTTTGGGACAGAGAGAGACAGAGCATGAACGGGGGAGGGGCAGAGAGAGAGGGAGACACAGAATCGGAAGCAGGCTCCAGGCTCTGAGCCATCAGCCCAGAGCCCGACGCGGGGCTCGAACTCACGGACCGCGAGATCGTGACCTGGCTGAAGTCGGACGCTTAACCGACTGCGCCACCCAGGCGCCCCAGGAATTGGTATTTTTAAGCAACTCCCAAGGCGATCCTAATGCAGGTGGTCTGGGGGCGGGGGGCAGCTTGCTGCTGGGGCCGAGTGGGGGTGGGGGGTGAGGAGTGGGGGGTGGAGGGAGGGAACCTTGCAGCCCAGGCTCCGAGTGCAGGGCTCGCGGCTGGAAACGCCCCCAGTGGCCGGGAGGAGACCCCTGGGTTTCAGATGGGGACCCGGCTCCCGCTGGGGCTGTTCAATCCAGATGCGGATAAGAGGCATGATCTGTTGTGAAAAAAAAACTGAAGAAAAGGGCTCAAGGTTATCCTCACAATGTCACTCTGGCTCTTTTGCATTCCTAGAGGCTCACTGGGTAGGAGAGGGGAGAGGGTTTCCAGTGGGTCAAGAACGGGGCGAGACCTAGCACAAGCCCAGCACGTGAGGTACTCGGCGTGGATTTGCCGAGTGGTCAGAGGAGCGAACAAATGAACCACCGTTTCGTGTGCTATGTGAATCCTGGCGAAAAAAGATGCACGGCTCATGATAACATGCAGAAAAGGACAAGGACGCGATGGGACTCAGACTCTCGGATCAACCAGGGTCCGACGGCCCTTTTCTCTGTACGGAGAGTGAAGGAGGAGCTTGCCCTGCACCTTCGAGATGAGTCTGCAGAAGGGCCAGTTACCTTCCCAAAGGGAAGCAAGCCCCTCTGCTCTTTGGATCAAACCGTGCATGTGTCTAAAAACCAGCACGGTGTTCCGTTGAACAGATCCCGGGGGCCTCCTCTCCTCTGCGGTCTCTGCCTGCCTGCTTCGAGTGGTCCAGTCCTCAGGTCCAGCGCCTCCCCTACCCCCACGCTTTTGCCCAGGCAGTGCCCTCCGCCTGGAGTGTCTGCAAAACCTACTTCTGCTTCTAGGGCCACTTCAAACGCCACCTTCTCTGTGATTTCCCCGGTCTCTCCAGCTCTGATTCATCACCGCATTATATCGGAATCTTTCCTATGACAGCCATCACTTTATTACGCGAATGGTTAGCTATTTATCTCCGTGTTTTATCTCCCCTTTCTCTCCCTTCACTCCACAAATATTTATTGTTCCTCTCTAAAGGCCGGGTGGGGGTCTGGGGTTACTGAGATGGAAAAGACAGAGCGGAGCCTTGGGGGAGCTTCTGGGCAAGTGGGGGTGGGGGTAGGGGCAGGCTTTAAGCTCCGAGGAAGCTGGGGCCGCGTTCTGACTGCCTCTGGGCGCCATGCCCCAGCTCTGTGCCTTGGATGCAGCAAATGTTCAATACGCGCTGTCTCGAAGTCATAAAGGAAGTGGCATTTCTTCCCGCGTCCTTTCTCCTCCAGGGTCTTCTAGCATTCACTTGATTTCTCCCACATCTCCCCCCTCTGATAAATATGAATCAGGGAGGTATAACTGTGTACTCGCGTTCTCCACGAAGCCCCCAGGCTTCTCCCCACCCACCCAGCTGTTCTCCGCCTCCTGCCGCGGCTCCAGGGGACGGCGCACGGGTTCACGGGAATGGTAAGCAAACCTTGGAAGCAGAGCTGGCTCTCTGGCACCCCTTTGCCTCCTGGCCCCTGCCAGTCCCATGCCCTCTCCCAGCTTACTCAGACTTGGGAACTTAGTCCTGAGCAGAGGCTCATCCGGGGAGGGCTTTGTCTTCCTTCCCGGACATCTCCAACCCGCCTTCCACTTGGCAACGGGGGTGAGCTTTACAAGATACATATCACATCAGACCATGACCTCTGGTCACTTCAGCGGCTTCCAGGACACTGAGAATGAATGCCAGCTTGCCCCCTAACTCCGGTCACCCGGCCGTCCAGTAGCCCCGAGATCACGTCACGCTTCCTCACCTCAGGACCTTTGCACTTGCTGTGCCCTCTATCTGGAATGCTCCCCCTGCCACCCCAACCCTGCCAGTGGCTTCTTTTTGTCCTACAGATCGCTGTTTCGATGTCACCTCCTATGAGACACCTTGTAGCCCCGCCTCCACATAGTCCGTTATTCTCGTCCTTCTCCCATCCAAGTACTAACCAGGCCCGACCCTGCTTAGCTTCCGAGATCAGACGAGATCAGGCGCGTTCAGGGTGGTATGGCCGTAGACTGTTCTCGTCCTTCTCTATCATGTTACCTGATTTCCTTCACACACTCATCGCCAGCTGTCAATATTTTCCCTCATTCTTTTAAACGTATTTTTATGGTCTGTCTCTCCTCACCCCCTACACCGTCAACCTCACAAGAGCAGGTCTGATTATGTCTTGCTCACCATTTTATCCCCAGCACTGTCCCTGACATATAGCAATTGCTCAATTCCTTGGTGATGAATGAAGGACGAAAACGTTAGAGAAGGAACGGGGGCCTGAACTGCTCCCTCCTACGTTCATCTCGCAGCAGGGACAGCTGCGGTGGAAGAACGCCAGAACTCACCCACTCCACGAGCATCTACAAACTGTCTTCAGTGTGGTGGGGGTGGGGTGGGGGTGGGGGCGCTGGGCTGGGGAGACAGTGGGGGAAGGCCACAGACCCAAGCCCTGTCCACGGGCTTCAAGTCCAGTGGCAGAAGCAGACTTTGAACTCCTAGTTGTCAGGGCCGGGAGTGTATGGGGGGGAAGCACCCTAGGGTATCCGACCCAGTCTGGGCGGTCAAGACTGGCTTCCTGGAGGAGGTGGGGTTTAAGCTGGACCCGAAAGGATGCTCAGGGCCTTGGCAAAGGGAGGTGGGCGAGGTGCGGGAGGGGCAGGAGGGCACTCAACCCCTTGAGTCTAGATTTCCTAGACAGCAAAGGCTGCTTGGAGCTCCCCACGACATCCTGAGCAGACGGAACGGGACAGGGGAAGCAGTGGATGCTGGGGCACGGGTGGGCGCGTTCTGCAGGGATTAGTGAGCTTTGCCCACGCGGTCTTCCCCTCGGTGGGGGGACCCATCCATTTGCTCCAGCTCTTCTTGGTCTGGTGGAATGGGTGAACGGGTGAACGGGGGCCGAGGCAGGGCCTGAGAGGGCAGGTGTGGAGGATGGCCATGTGCAGGAGGCCAGCTGGTGGGACTGTCACCCACTCAGGGCGGCCCCTGAGAAGCAGACCCTGTGACCAAGGATTCCGGAGCCAGTGGCCTATTTGGGAGGGTGTCCCAGGAAGCCAGGACGGGAGGGAAGAAGCCGATACAGGTGCATCCCGGAGGCTATTGTGGGCAGCCTCTCAGCCTCAGTCCTGCTGGGGAGCTCGAGGGGACAGCGAGCACCTGTCTGAGTGGTCCCAGCCAAGGGGCAGGGGGGCCAGGAGATCCATCCAATATCTCCCGTCGGCCGAGGCTGCTCTGGGGATGCTAGTTCTCTGGCACACCCACCCCCACTCCTCGAGCAAGCTGAGTGGGGCTACGGCTGCCTGAGAAGGCTGTCGAGGGGTCAAGGGTGTGAGTGGGTGCGGACACCTGCCACATCGCCCGCGTCCCTACTGGGATGGCTCCTTCCCATCCCTCAGGCCTTGGCCAACCATTTGGATGGCACCCCAGCACGAGGGTCCTTCCCGGGTCTGCACCCCGCTTGCCCCTCATTCGAATTCACACCTTTGCGGAATATGTGCTGAGCCATTCACTTATGTCTCACTTCCCTTGTTTACTATCTCCCCCCCCCCCCACGAGAGTTTAATTCCCCGCTGGATTCCCCAAGACACCTTCTACCATGCCAGGCTCCTATTAGGTGCTCAATTAAAACGTCCTCGGAAGGAAGGAATTACTGCCAATTCCAAGCTGGGAAGTTCTGCATTCTGAGGCTCATTCGACAGACATGTGATAGATGGGACCTCGGGGGCACTGGGAGGGGCAGTGACTTGTCCAAGGCCATGAACCGGGGTGCTACCCCAGGCGGCAGAAGCCCCATCACCCCCACCGGATGCCCGCCCCTCCGGGAACCCCACCAGCGGGCGGAGACGCTCTGGGAGTCCCTGGGGCTCCTTCCGCTGCCTGAGAATTGCTCTCTGCCAATTCTTGGTCATCCAGGCTTCCTTCTCCCCCTACTTTTCCCAAAAGCTGAAGAGCAAGCAGCTCAGACAGCTGTGGAGCTGGGACTCTTCTCTAGTTGAAATGCATTAATTTGTAAATATCTTCATTTATATGCAAATGCGGAGTCCCCGCGCCCCTCCGCCAGCCCTAATGGGGCCCTGCAGCCTGGAGACGCAGCCTCCTTCGGCGGCTGCTCCGGCTGCTCCGGGCTGCCGGCAGCTCTCCGTGATCCGATTAGACTCTTTCCTTTCCTTCTGCTTTCGCTTCCCCCAGGCTCCTCGGTGCGCTCCACCTGGGAGGCCACCGCCGGAACCGAGGCTGGGGAAGGAAAGAACACTGGCCACGAGTCAGCACTGCTGTGCGACCTCGGGCAAAAGTCACCTCCCTCTCTGGGCTTCCGTTTCCGTCAGGCGTGAAATGGGCAGGGCAGCAAGGTGTGGGCACAGGATGAGGTGGCTTGGGATCCGATGGGGTCCGTGTCGTTCCAGCAGGGAACCCTGGGCCTCGCCGAACTTTGACCCCGTCTGTAAACCAGGGCTAGAGAAAACAGCAAATCTGCCTGCCTGTACAGGGTTGTTCGCGGGGATTAGCAGAGATTCAGGGCGTATAAGGCGCCTTTATGAGATGTGAGGAAAGGTGTTTTTTTTTTTGTTTTGTTTTTTTTAATGGTGGAAGAAGGAGGGTTTTTTCTGGGCAAGAACAGCAACACGGAGCCATCGCTCAGCGACTGAGGCAGCGCTTTATGTGAATTAACCCGGGGACCCTCCCAAGGCTGGAGCGAGCTTCTTACTGTTGTCATTGCCTTCTAGAGACTGGGGAAACTCAGGCAGAGTCCCCAAGCCCGAGTGACACTAACGCAAGGTGGGCGGAGGGGCAAGGATTGGAAACTCAGGCCGCGGGACAGAACTCTCCCTTAAACCCCACAAGGATTGTACGAAGCAGATCCTACGAAGTCTGTTGACAGGTGAGGAGACTGACACAGAGAGGGGTTAAGGCCCTCATCCAAGGTCACTCAGTCGGGAGTGGCTGAGCTGTGTTCTGGGAGAGGGTGGGGGGTCAGGGCTGCTCTGGTGGTCCCGGGCTTCCTTCTGGGTGTAGGAATCAGATGGGGGGGGGTTGGAAATGATGGGACAGGCTGTGGGGGGGGGTGATGGTAAGCACGTGGGGAGGGCGCAGAGGGGGTGGGGGTCTGGGAAGCGTCGGGGGTGATCTGAATGTGCACTTGCCCCAGCATCATCTGTGGTTCCCAGAATAGTTGTTTTCTTGTCCAAAATGAGTTTTTCGTCCGGACTGTAACTGGCTTGTCTTAGGTGTGCCTTAATACCTTAAGGCGCCCCAAATCCTTTTTGGAAGCAGGTCCAGGGGAAATCATAAACGTCAATAAAGGCATCTGTGCGGCCATTTGCCCGCCGCCTCCGTGTCCCTTCGCGCCCACGTGCTCACCAGACCTCCCCCCGCAAGGGCGGGCTGGTTCTCAGCTCCTGGCACGGAGCCCGGAGAGGAGGGGGACCCAGAAAGGTCCCACCTTCCGGCTTACAAAGTGCGGAGCAGAGGATCACCTGCCAGGTTCCCCGTGCCGGGCTGGGTGAGCCCTGGGCAACCTTCCCGTCCCATTTTCTTATCTTACCCGCGGGAAGACTGAGGCTCAAAGGGACGAGGAGCATACGCAGGGTTACCTAGCCAAGGTGCAAATTTCACTGTGCACCTACTACGTGCCAGCCCTGCACACTGCTGCCTTCTGCCTGGGCACTGGGCAATGCATTTGCCTGTGTTGTGTGGAAAAACACACATACACGTGTGTGTGTGTGTGTGTGTGTGTGCAAGACTATGCCCGTTCAGTGCCAGTCTTTAGCTTTTCACCAATGCAGCAGGACTCCCACCCCTCTCGGGGAGCCGCCTGACATTGGGGTAGATTTGCTCTGCTACGGTGGGGGGGTCGTCGGAACAAGGTGTCCTGCAGGAAGGCGTCTGCTTGAGTGGGTCCTGAAGCCTGGTGAGGAGTTTACCAGGTCGCCAGAGGGAGAGGCACACTGGGAAGTGAGCGTTAAGGGTCCGAGATGTAAAATAGGACCGGGGCCTTTGGAAAGTGCACGAGAAGGGTGTGGGGGCGTGGCTCCCACACACCTAGAACACGGCAGCGCATGGGATGGGATCTGCTTCCTTCTGGAAAGAGGGTAGGGGTAGAGATATTAAGTATCTCTGTCCCCGGGGACTCTTCCTCCCCAACCTGCTGCCGCTTCCGACCTGGGGTCCAGTTGTTTAGGGTCGGTTTTGCTTGCCAGGCAGGGGCCTGTGGGGACTGGGAGAGCGTATTGCACGGGCTTCAGGACCAGGCAGAACTGGCTCACATCCCAGCCCTGTCCTTCCCGGCTGCGGGACTTTGGGGAATGTGGCTCACCCTCTCTGGACCTCGGTGTCCCCACCTGGAAACTGGGTTTGGAAAACTCACTTTGCGGGACTGCTGGGAGGAGCTGGCTGGGGAGGCCGACGTCGAGGGGCATGTGGCAGAGTGGGGACGTGACCCCTTTCCTGCTCTTCCTTCCAGGGCACGTCCCTCTAGGCACCGGGTTCCCTTCTGCAGCACAGCCCCCAGCCCTGCCTTCCAAGCCCATGGAAGGTGACCCAGAGAACCGGCAAGAGCATCGCAGGGCAGACAGGAAAGGGCTGGGGAAGTGGCTCCCAGCCCCCGGCCCCCAGCCCCCGGCCTCGACCACTAGTCCCTGGCTCCTGGCCCCCAGCTCCCGGCCCCCAGCTCCCGGCCCCCAGCCCCTGGGCCCCGGCCTTAATCCCTAGCCCGTGGTCCCCGGCCCCCAGCCCCCAGCCCCCAGCCTCGACCCCCAGCCCCCGGCCCCCGGCCCCCAGCCCCCGGCCTCGACCACTAGTCCCTGGCTCCTGGCCCCCAGCTCCTGGCCCCCAGCTCCCGGCCCCCAGCCCCTGGCCCCCAGCCTCAACCCTTAACCCCCAGCCCCCAGCCCCCGGCCTCAATCCTTAGCCCCAGCCCCTGGCCCCCAGCCCCCGGCCTTGACCCCTAGTCCCTGGCTCCCGGCCCCCAGCCCCTGGCCCCCAGCCTCAACCCTTAACCCCCAGCCCCCGGCCCCCGGCCTCAATCCTTAGCCCCAGCCCCCGGCCCCTGGCCTCGACCCCTAGCCCCCAGCCCCCAGTCCCCAGACCCCGGCCCCCAGCCCCCGGCCCCCAGCCCCTGGCCCCCGGCCCCCGGCCTTAATCCCTAGCCCGTGGTCCCCGGCCCCCAGCCCCCAGCCCCCAGCCTCGACCCCCAGCCCCCGGCCCCCGGCCCCCAGCCCCTGGCCCCCAGCCTCAATCCCTAGCCCGTGGCCCCCAGCCCCTGGCCCCCGGCCCCCGGCTCCCGGCCCCCGGCCCCCGGCCCCTCACCTCACGGTGGACTGGTACACCAGGTCCTCCCTCTTGCGGTAGTTCTCCATGTATGAGTAGTTGGTGGAAAACATGGCGTCGAAGGTGAAGATCTTTTGCTTGATGGTGCCGCCGTCCGTCACCTACAAGACAGCACAGAGGCAGCTACAGGGGAGCGCTCAGCCGGCCTCGCCCCTTTCCCCCAGACAGGGCGCGGACGGACGCAGGGACATTGGAGATGCAGAGCCAGGACGCCCGGCCCCCGGGGGCCCTGGGCAAGGCCGCCAGGAGACAGGTCACTGCCATCACCAGAACGCTCCCAGGTCATCCCCACTCTGCTGATGTGTAAGCCGAGGCTCTGGAGCAAGGGGACTTCCCAAGGTCCCACGCCGGGAGGGAGCATAGCTGGCCCTCCTCTCTGACAAGAATTTCTGGTAAATTCTGTAAGGGGTAGGCACAGAATGGCAGGGGAGCCCAGGCAGCCCCCGTCTGGGGATAGGATAGTCACAGAGGGCTTCCTAGAGGAAGGGATGTCTAAGTTGCCTTCTGAAGTGAGAACAGGAGACAGGCAGCCTGGCAAAAGGTGGGAGAGCTCTGTAAGCAGAGGAGACAGCAGGAGCAAAGGCCCTGTGGTAGGAAAGAGCAGGTATGCTCAGGGAAAGAGGATTGTGCTCAGCGTGCCCGGTAGGCAAGGGACCTCAACTGTCCCTGCAGGCGACGTGGAGGGGGACACCTTGGATTCCATTTACAGCTTCCTTCAGGCCGTAAGGTGACGATGGTTGGAGGGGCCTGTCTGGGGGCAGGGGGCTCTTAAGAAGGCTGGGGAGAACCCACTCTGCTGTCACGGGGCGGAGGGAAGAGGACAGCTTGGGGGCTCCCTCTCCTCCAGCTGCCCTGGGGACGGGAGGGAGGTCACGAGGCCCCCACCTCCCCAAGCACACGGAGGCCCAGAGAAGTCAGGGGACCTCCGGAGGGGACAAGAAAGCCTATAATGGAAAACAAAGGCTGTTCCGGTGCCCAGCTGCTCGCGGCTGATTGAAAGCGGGACCCAAGCGTCCCGCGCTCCAGCTCGCCGCCCGCCGCATCCTCTCGCCTGCGCTGCCTCCAGCTAATGAAAGTGTTACTCCACAAAGCAGCAAGGTATGTGTTGTCACTGTTTCAATTATTTATCTGTTTACTCGGCTGCAGTTTTCCCTACAGTTTTCCGCCTGCGTCAGCAACTCTATTATAGACCGGGAGCTTGCAGCCTCTCGCTGCTCAGCTGGGCTCCGCGCTAACAGCCTGCGACCAGGGAGGCCTCATGCCTGGGCCTGGAGAAGTGGAATTAACTCCCCGCGGCTCTGCATGCTGGAGGCAGGGGGGGCCGGCTGGGAGGGCTTTCTCCAGGGGGCTGGGCTGGGGGGGACCCTGGAAGCTGCTTGGATCTGTAGCCTTCCTGGGAGCCCCGGCCTGGGTGCGGCTGGGCCCCTCTGGGCACATCTGGCTTGGACCACATCTGTCTGGCCCAGGTGGTGTCGTTACTGGCTTAGGGGACACAGGTTCAAGGCAAGCTGGCTAGCATTTATGGAGCGCCAGCTGTGTGCCAGGCACGGGTCACATCAGTGCGTGTCACCCCCACTCCGGCCACGGTCTGCAAGCTCATGAGGAGTCAGGAGGCCCCTGACAGTCCCGGGACCCCCAGGGAGCCCTATAGGCAGGGTCAGAGTGATGATAAGCTTCCGGAACCCGGGGCGCAGGATCAGCGTTGGGACTCCCCTCTGCAGGGTTTCTGCTTACCCCTTGCCAAGCTCAGGTGTCTCTGACTCTCCTCTGGGCTTATCTTCCTTCAGCTCATACTTTTCACTTATTTTCCCCTCTGGGGGCTGTGTGCTCCTCTCTGGGAGCTGTGTGCTCCCCTCTGAGGCTGTGTGCTCCCCGCTGGCCTCTTCCGCAGCACTGGGCCCGGCTTCCCAGAGAGGGATGGCCGAGACTGAAGGACCAGGGAGGAAAAGGAGCCAAGAACCTTCAAACCAGGACCCTCAGTGGTGGTGGGAGGAGGGCATGATATTGCCCAACCCCCAGGGGACAGTTGGCCACGTGTGGAATCATCTTTGGTTGTCACAACCCGGCGGGGGCGCGGGTTTTGTACTGGCATCTAGCGGCAGAGAGCGGGGATGCTGTAACCAGCCCACGATGAGCAGCACGGCCCCAAAGGTGATCTGGCCCCCCCCCCCATGAGTAATGTGGCTTAAGCCCTTGCTTCCTGCTGCCACACAGGGTCCCTGCGGAGGGAACGGCAGAGACAACAGGTGGCCCGTCTTGCAGATGAAGAAACTGTGGCTTGGAGAAGAAAGGAGATTTAGCCACGGTCCCACGCGGGGCTCCTGGCAGGGCTCTGGCTCCCACGGGGGGGGGGCCCCCAGGGGCTGAGGACAAACCAGCCCCCCCCCCCCAGCCCCCACGACCCTCCGCTGTCAGCAGGAGGATGCCCGGAGCCCAGCGGAGGTTTGAGGAATTTTCTCCCGAAGTCATAAAAGTGGAAGGCGTCCTGCCCATTTGACTTGCAGCCTTGCCTCTTCTCTCAGGCACTGCTTTTTATCTCCTCCTAAAATGCGGCAGCCCTTATCGTCCCAATCTCGAAATTCACTCCATTTTTTTTATTATACAAAGGAGAAAAAAATCTGTCGGTAAAACTGTCTCCACAAATTTATTCGCCGGGACTGAGGGTTTTATTACTAGGAAAATACACCTGCACCCCACACGTCCACACATTCCCACACACCCCAGATAAAGCACGGAAGAATTATCTGAGTCGTAAATCACTGTTTCAGGCCGAGGGACAGGGGAGTTTCAAGGACGCACCTAGTTTTCCTTTGGTTTTATTTACATCTTTTTTTTTTTTTTCCTGGGGCCAAGTCTGGGGCCTTCCTGTCAGCCTAGGAGGAAATAACTGCTTCCCATTAAAGCAGCCTGGGACAGCCAGAGCCCGAGGCTTGTGATGTCCCTTCCCTGGGGCTCAGGGAAGGCTCTGGAAAGGGACTGCCTTGGAATGCACCATCAGGCCCCAGGCCATGGGCCAGTGGCTATTTGCAAGGAGGATATTCTGTGGTTCTTGGTGACAGCAGTCCCTGAGGTGAGGCTGGGTGGGGGGAGAGGGGTTATCACAGGCCATGGGTGGGTAGCTGGTGTGATGAGTGACACCTTCTCTTTAATTCTGGAAACATGTTCCAGGCCTAAGACTTTCAGGCACTGTTCCAGGCCCCGGGGGAGAGGACGAACCACATTTCAGATGTGGCCGCAGTCCGTCTGGTGGGGATACATAGCCCACAAGGACCTGAGACAGCAGAGCCAGGGAAGCCGAGGCTGTAGCAAAGATATTTGCCAACTGTGACCTGACACCCATGGAGGGGCCAAGGATTCTTCTGGGAGGAGGGGTGATCATAGAAGGCTTCCGGGTGGAGGTGGGCCTCTTCAAAGGGTGCTGAGTCCCAGCCTGGTGCTCCCGGCCTGTGGGAGGCTTTCGGGCAAGAAGAAAGGCTGATTTTCTCCACCCCCAGTCAAATTCTTGATTTCTGTTACTTTCTGCGCCTCGCCTCTTCAAGCCTCAGCTTCCTCATCTGTAAAATGGGATAATGCAACCTACCTCTGTCCCTCTCAGGAGGATTAAATGAGATGACATTTGTAACAGCACCTGGTGTGTGGTTATTTTTATGCACACTAACACTTTTCCGGGTCATCCCTGCTTCTGGGTCCCTTCCCACCATCCAGAGCTAGGGCTGGAAGGCAGAACAGTTCTTACTGGGAAGTCAGAGGGTGTAGAATGTCAGTATGTGACAGAAGGGGGCCCGCCTGGCAGGCACGGACTGGAGACCTGGTGGGCAGGTGGGCGCATAGAGCCGGGGCCCAGAGACTTGTCCGCACTCATGAGATCAGCCCAGAGAGAAAATGAGGGACGCTCCGAGCAAGCACCTGGAGGCAGGCTGGTCCCTGGGGCTCTGACACGCTCCTCTGGTGGCCATCGTGGCTTGGGACCGTGAGATCATGGCAGGCAGAGGACGGCAAGGCTGGTGGGAGCAGACAAGGTGCTGTCCTGGAAGGCCAAGGCCCAAGCAATGTGTGCGTGTCCCCTCCCTGGAGGATGAAATGCTTGAGTGTTCATTCGCTCCTGTGACAGATTTTCACCGAATCAGTAAATAGGTCTTTGCGTGTGAGCTACTCCTAGAACATAAACCCTACGAGGGCCAGGCCTTTATCTGTCCCGTTCGTTGCTCTGTCCCCAGAGCCCGGAACACGGTACTCGCTCAATAAATATTTGTTGGATGAATGAATGAATGGAATTGAGTCCTTACCACGTGCCAGGCACTGGGGTACCACGAAGAACAAGGAGAACACTCCTTGCCCCAGGATGGCCCGCTGTGTCCACACCCCGATCTGACCTCGGCTGCCTGGTGGGAGCGGGCTGGTCCAGCCGGGAAGTGGCCTCGGACCGACCACGAGGCAGTGATCCAAGGGGGATCAGCAGGAAACTGAGCTGTGGTTTCTCAGACGTCCACCTGCTACAGGAAAGCATCCTTGTGCAAAGGGCCCACTTGGACCGCAGAGAGGAGGCTGTGCACATGCTTCGGCAAAAGAATCCGAGTCCGAACTGGCATGTACCCGGCCTGCCTGTACTGCTCGGAAGGGACGTAGGAAGCAGAGACCCGGGTTCTGCCTCCCACAGGCTGGCCTCTGCACTGCTCCCCTCTCTGGGCCTCAGTTTCCTTAAGTGCTCAACGAGGACATGTGCCGGGTGACTTCTGAGGACCGTTGCTACTCTGAATGCCCAAATGCTCTGGTGCTAGAACAGCCCGCCCTGGAGACCACAGCCACTCCTGCTCTAGCCTTGCCCTCCAGGGCTCGGCAGCCGCCCACAGGCCCCGAGGCAGCAGACCCTGTCCCAGGGCGCTGGCCGTCCCCCAAATCCGGCAAATCTGGCTTCAGCTGGGTTGGGTTGATTTTCCAGCGAAGCCACCAAAGCGTGGCAGACGGGCTCAGTCCAGCCCGTCGCAAGGCCGGCCGGCTGGGATTTTTCATTTGAGAAACTAATGCCTCCAAGGACACCTCCTCACCCACGTCCCCGGGTGCCATCATCCGGAAGAGAGGAAAAAAAAAGAAAGAAAGAAAGAAAGAAAGGGGGGAGAAAAACTCACCTCCTCCCCCCCCCCTTCTCTTTGTGTTCCACAAAACCAATTACAGGTTGGAAATGGCTGTAATAAACTTGATATCCCACTTATGGGCCAATCCCGCCGCGGCTGGAAAGTGTAATAGTGGCAGAGAGCGAAAACTGCTGGTATATTTTGCCGGAGCTGTTTAAATTGCCTGCCTACATTATCCCGGCTCCTCTCCAGCCGGGAAGGAATTTGCTCTCCTGGAAATGGAGCAGCTAAGGTCTCTGGGGCTGGGCAGCGAGGGGGGGCGGGTGTTGTTGCAAGGAAGGTTTTAATGAACTGATTAGACGTGGAAGACGGACGGCGCCTGGGCTCTCGAGATGGGCGACCCGGGTTCGAATCCCAGCCCAGGCAGCTTCCAGGCAGAGCCCTTGGTGTCCAACGGGCAAGGGCCATGCCAGCCCCGGAAGGCTCTTGTTGGGGGGAAAGGGGCGTTTAGTCGGACAGCGCAGGTGGGCAGACTGCCGCGCCCACCCTGAGCCTCCTCGGGTCTCGGGTCTGCCGTGGTCGCTGTCCCTGCCTGGCTCTGAGCCTCAGTTTCCTCATCTGTAAAACGAAAGAAAGACGGTCGCTGAACCCATGCCCCAGAGTTGTC
This sequence comes from Felis catus, assembly GCF_018350175.1. Lineage (NCBI taxonomy): Eukaryota > Metazoa > Chordata > Mammalia > Carnivora > Felidae > Felis > Felis catus. Next base: position 13,136,181 of record NC_058375.1, on the reverse strand, counting down.
AGAAGTACTCAAAGAAAGGGAAGAATAGATGTGAATTTACTGCTCTGTTCCTCGTACTGTGACAGGCGATGAGCATTCTAGAAACTTCTGCCGTGAAGCCACGACCGAGAAGCCCTTTCCCGCCTCACGCAGCCCCACGTGCAAAGAGGACAGCAGACCCACTAGCGTTCCTAACGGGCTTACTTTAGATCGAGCCAGCCCCAGAGCAGGGCTCAAGCCGTCGCCCTTTCCTTTATCGACCGAGCTCTTCTGTGAGCCGCGCCTGATTCGGGAGCACAGCTGGGAGCACAGCCCGCGCAACGGTGAAGAAACGTAACCGCCTCACTTACATTTCTGCGGCGGGTGTTTTCTAACCCCTGCACCAGCAGAAGGCGAGCTCAGGAGGCTGGGGTTTCATCATCTTGTTCAGTGCTGTTCCCCAGCTCCCAGAGCAGAGTCTGGTGCAGAGCGGACTCTCGGTCCATATGTTTCTAGAAATGAACACCGTGTTTGCGGGAGCGGAAATGGGGTCCAGGGAAGGGCTGCCACTCGCCCAGGCTCCCCAGCCGGTAAGCGGACGAGCGCAGATTCAAACCCGGGTCTGGTTCCAAGGTCCAGATAGGAAGTGATCCAGGCAGCGGGGTCGGATGAAGTATCGGGCAGAGGGCATGGAAGGCAGGGGGCATCTAGGCAGAGGGTAAGTTGGGCAGGGGCGCAGGGCAAGAGGCCATTTGCTCAGGGAGGAGGGAGAAAAAGAAGGCAAGAGGCAGAGGGGCCAGTGAGGCAGCCTCCCCATGGTCTGCTGCGGAGGGCAGGGGCACAGGGCTCCCGGCTTCTTTGTTGCCATGGTGACTGGGGTCGGTCATCTTCCCCTAGATGACCCCTGCCCACCTGCTCTCCACTGTGGGTCTGCTCTTGAAGCTCCTGGGCCTGAGAGCCGGGCCAGAGCCACCCCAGGGAGGGCCTGGGGGAGGAAAATGCTGGATTCCCAAGGACAGAAGTGGGGGGGACATCCTCGAGCCAGGCGCCACCTACCGCCCCGGATGGCCTGATTCCACCCCTGCTCTGTCTCCCTGGTGAGTCCAGGCTTCCGGCAGGGCTGGGCTCGGGGTAATTGGCTTCCCCCGTGTGTGGGTGGCAGATCCGGTTTTGACAGAGACAGCTGGTGTCATAAATTGCTCTGTCTCATCTGGTTACTGTGGGATGGCAGACAGCAGCTCAGGGATGGGGAGTGGGGCGGGCCGAGGGCCCGGGGGGCTGCTGAGAATGGCAGGCAAGAGCGCGGCTGCTGGCTTCGTGGGCTCCACACTCGTGGGCAGGTGCTCGTGCAAGCGTGAGGACGTGTGTGTGCCACTGGCGTGAGCCCAGGGCCAGGTCACGAGGGTGAGCCCCGGTGCAAATGAAGAAACCTGTGGTTTGGGGGTGGGGGTGCGGGTGCGTGTCGGCAGGGCTGAGTGTGCAAATCTGTGCGCTCTGGGGCTGCATGTAAGGATGGGCGCATGTGCGGGCATGTGCGTGTGTGTCCTGTGTGCGCAAATGCGAGGGTCTGTGGGTGTGCAAGAGTGACTGTGTGTGTGTGCGTTCAGGGTTGTGTGTGTCGGTCTGTGGGTTCGTGGAGTGTGTGCACTTGCGTGTGCACGAATATTGCCTGCACCCACAGCGTGAAAGTTTATACACCCTGTTCCCTGCCCTGGGCCACGGGGATAGGGGATGTCGGCTAGGGCATGCGTGTGCGGCCTGTCCCTTTCTTTCTTTCTTTCTTTCTTTCTTTCTTTCTTTCTTTCTTTCTTTCTTTCTTTCTTTCTTTCTTTCTTTCTTTCTTAAATTTTTTAATGTTTATTTTTAAGAGAGAGAGAGGGAGGGAGGGGCAGAGAGAGAGGGAGACCCAGAATCCGAAGCGGGCTCCAGGCTCCGAGCTGTCAGCACAGAGCCCGACGCGGGGCTCGAACTCATGGACGGTGAGATCACCACCTGAGACGAAGTTGGACACTTCGCCGACTGAGCCACCCAGGCACCCCCGGCCCGTATGTTTCTGAGAAATGCCAGCCTGGGAGGCACCATCACGCCAGCCCAGGCCCTGGGCAATCTCCCAGCCCCGCCAGTCAGATGCAAAACCATAGGTCAGGGCCCAACCACCTGAGCCCTTCAGACTCCACCAGGCATGGGCTGCTCTTAGACCTCCTTCCTCTTCTCCTGTGTACCCCCAAACCCACACTGTGGGGCTAGTGGCCAAGAAGCTGGGGAGACCGGGAGGATGCATACAGATGCACAAAGATGCTCAAACTTCTGCGCACAGCAGAATCACCTGGCCAGGTGGGAGGAGGGTTTTAAAAATGTCAATTTCCTCGAAAGCCCACCCCAGAGGTTCAAATTCAGTGAGTCCTGGGCGGGACCTGGGTTTTGCATTTTTTGAACAAGCCCCATTGGGTCGGTTGGATGCAGGGGTTGGGGACCACAAGAGGGAGACTCTGCCCTAAGCCCCTGGCACCCCCCCCCGGCCCCCAAATAGGGCCTCTCTGCAGCTTTCCCAGGTGGCTGTCAACTACCAGACCTTGGATGTCCTGGGAGGCCCTGGCAGCAGGAGGGACCCTTGACTGCCCCTCTAGACCCTTTCTCTACAGAAGGCTAACCTGAGGTCCAACCAGGAAAGGGACATGCCCAGGGTCACACAGGGAGGAGGTGGCAGGGCCGGGGCGGGGGGAACCAGGTCCTTGGCTTTGAAGAACCCCCTCTTGGCCCTGCACACCTCTGATGCTCGCAATCCAGACCCCAGAAACCACGCGTCCCCAACTGAGTGCCGTATAGCTGTGGCACCGGGGACATTCTTGTCAATCAGGGTGTCATATCCTGCTCCCTGCCTCCTGACGATGAGCCCCAGCATTGGAGATGGCGCTGGGGCGGAGGAGGGAGGAGGGATTGTCCCATCTCTCTCTCCGCGAAGGTCACTCCTCACTTCCTGCCATTAGCGTTCGTTCCTCCAGCTCAAGTGACCTCAGCTTCTCATTGGTCTATTTCCTTGTTGGTTCATTCAGCGCTTCGTGGGGGTCGGGCCTGTGGCCAGATCGTGGCATCAGACAGGGTCCTGGTCCTCAAGAGCTCACAGAAAGGGCGGGGCAGGGGCATCGCAGAGAGAAACACAGGCAACCTGTGCTCACCCGGCCTCGGCCACAGCAGCCTGGAGCGCAGGGGTGAGGGGAGGGCTCAGGGTGGGCTCCGCACAAGAGGGCGCGCTGAGCGGTGCCTTGGAGGACGGGGAGAGTCTGCGGGCCAGACGAGAGGCGGAACAGTCTAGCCCTGGAGACGGCCAGGCAAAGGCACCAGAGCAGACAAGAGTGACCGAGGATGCGACCTGGGATCCGTGGGGTGCGGTGGGGGCACAGGGACTTGGAGCCTGGTGGGGGTGGGGGCGGAAGCAGGATTGTGGAGGGTTGTGCTTCACACAGACGGAATCTGGGTTCGGCAGTCGAGCCCCTCGGTCTGAATCTCATCCAAGTCATTTCGTGTCTCCCTGCCTCAGTTTTCTCTTTATAAAATGAGGATAAATAGTAGCGCCACCCTGTTGGTGGCCGGGGGACGAATTGACGCCTCCGGGTAAAGTGCTTGAGGAGTGGCTAACGTACGGTAAACGGTATAATTGTGCGTTAGCTTATCAGTGGCAAAATGCTTAGCACGGTATATTGTACATAGTAGATCTTGTTTTTGCTATGATTTCGTGGGAGGGAGACAGGGAGCCACTGAAGGCTTCAGGCAGGGGAGGGAAAGTTCCCATCAGGGTCAGAAAGCCCCTCTGGCTGCAGGGTGGACGACAGATCCAGGGGCCAGCGGGTCTGGACTTGGGAAGAGGCCTTGAGCGCAAAGAGAAGGACCATTTCCCCCCAGGCCCATTTTCAGGGTTACAACTAGGCTTTCGGGTCCCACAAGCCAGTGGGGCCGGCGTGTCCTGTCTGACTCCGGTGTCTGTGTATCTGTGTGGGAGGCTGTGGCCCCACCCTCCCCCCCCGCCTGTGACACCCCTGTGATGTCCCCCAGGGGCCACGCTCGGCACTCGGTGCTCCCACCACCCCCGGGGCTGCCCGTCAGCGAGCGCACCTGTGGGCTGATTGTGGGGACAGATGCCAGCTCGTGGTCGTCTGGCTGACCACGGCAGTCAGGAGGGCCGCCAGCCCTCAGGGAGGGGCCCCGCCGTGCCAATCCGGCCTGTGTCAGCACCATCAGCTGCCCGCGGACCGTGGACGTGGCCCATCCGCTGCCTGTGCCAGCCCGCCCACCTGCTAAACAAGGGCGGACTGTGCCAGTGAATATTGCTAGGCTGTCGAATCCTGCCCACTGCCATTCGCGCGTGGCCTTGCGGGCAGCCCAGGCCCGGTGGAGCCTGTCCTTCCGTCCGTCTGCAGCAGCCCCGTCAGCCCCAGCAGCCTGCTAGAGAGAAAGAGCACTGAGCGGGGAGCCAGGAGGCCCGGACCCCGTCCCTGCTCAGCCACTCACGGGCAGTGGATGCTGGGAAATTTGCATTCTGTCTCCGAGCCTCAGGTTCCCCATCTGTTAAATGGGGTGGAGAATGGCTGATCTCTAAGCTCGCTTCCTGGTATTCCGTGCAGGTGGGGCCGGCAGTGGGCAAATGCTGGGTGGCAGAATCCTGCACTTGAGCGGTCACACCACAGCCGATCCAGTGGTGTTCATTTATTCCTTCCTTCAGTAAAGACTCGCCGTGTCCCCGCTATTGCCGGAGGCTGTTTTAGGTGCAGGGGATAAAGCCGCGAACGACACCAAGTCCCTCTTCTGCTGGAATCCACACTCCAGTAGGAGGAGACGGATAACAAATCAAATGAAGGGAGATCGAAGACATGTACCCGATTGGGATATGTGTCGTGCAGACAATGCAGGGAGAGTGACGGGTAGAAGGAGTGGGGGCCACGGCAGATTAGGTGGCTGGGGTGGCCCGTTTCAGGAGGCCACATTTCAGCTGCCACTGCAATGAGGAGGCAGGGTCAGTCTTGCTTCCCACCTGCTCCCTGTGAAGTCCTGTTTGTTCAAGCTTCTGGCTTCTCATTTAATCCCTACGACACTCCTCTGGGCAGTGCTGCCTGCATTTTACAGATGGGGGTACAGGTCTCAGAGAGGTGAATGGATTCGCTGGCGTGCCCTCAGTCCAGACCCAGCCCGGCAACTACAACCTTCGTTTTAGTGCGTCTTCACAACTGATTTTCGCTTTCCCGAAGACCAGTCTTTTTTTTTTAAGTTTATTTATTTATTTGGAGAGATAGAGAGTGCGAGCGTGTGTGCACGCAAGTTGGGGAGGGGCAGAGAGAGAGGGAGAGAGAGAGCATCCCAAGCAGGCTCCGCACTGTCGGCGTAGAGCCCGACGTGGGGCTCGATCCCGCAAACCGTGAGGTCACGACCTGAGCCGAGACCAAGAGTCGGATGCTTAACCAATTGAGCCACCCGGGCTCCCTCAAAGCCAGTCTTCATGTTTGCGAAAGGCTGAGTGACCTTATACAGATCGCTGGTGTCCCACTCCCTGGCTTGGTCCTAGGGCTTCATGTTTTATCCCCTCTAGTGTTGGATCGTGAACATTTTCAAACATACAGAGGAGCATAAAGAATTTCAAAGCCAACAGCCATACACCTGCTACCTAGCTTCCACAAGGGCCGTCTGGCCACACCAGTTCATCACACGCTGCTCCTTCTCCTCCTCCCTCCCCCTCCACCTGCCTGTGTTCCTGCCGGGCATCCGAACGTCGCGGACATCAGTGCTCTCTACCCCTAAGTGCTTCAGCACACACATCGTTAAGAGTTCAATGTTTACTTACGGTTCTGTCTTTGGAGGTTTCGAACTTGCGTGCAACGAAACGCACAAATCTCAACGATAAGCGGCATACATCTAGGTAACGCAAACCCCTCTCACGATGTCGAACGCCACCATCATTCCAGAAAGTTCCTTCTTCCCCTGCCCCGCCAGTCCTCTCCCCTAGAAGGCAACCGTGATTCCGAGATTTCTCACCCCATTTATCCCTGTTCTAGTATTTAATAGAATGGGATTACGGCACGCGGTTTTTGGCGAAAGCTCTTGGTTCCCGGCATATTTCTGAGATCGAGTCATGTTACTGCGTGCACTCATAGTCCGTTCCTTTTTCCTTGTTTTAAAAATTTTTAATGTTTATTTTTGAGAGAGAGAGAGAGAGAGAGAGAGAGAGAGAGAGAGAGACAGAGTGTGACTGGGAAGGGGCAGAAGGAGGGAGACACAGAATCCGAAGCAGGCTCCAGGCTCGAGCTCACAAACCGCGAGATCGTGACCTGAGCCGAAATAAGATGCTTAACCGACTGACCCACCCAGGCGCCCCACAGTCCGTTCCTTTTTATCACAAGTAGTATTCCGCTGGAAGAAGACACCCCCATTTGTGGTCTCTTGTCAGCAGACATCGGCAGTTTCCAGCCCAGCTCTACTAAGCTTACAGCATCTGCATTTGCGGCTTTTTCATGGACCTGTGTGTTTATTTCACCTGCTACTGCTTTGCTGGCCAAAGGGTCAATTTGATTCAACAAGCGTTGCCTGAGAACCTACTATGTGTTAGCCCCCCGCTCCCCGCCCCAAGAACCTACTAAGTGTCAGTGACCCCAGCCTGGGCAGGGGTCTTGGGCTCTGAAAGCTCTAAGCAGGCACAGAACGTCAGGATGAACGGGACCCAGTGCAACAAAGACCCTGGAAGGTGCTTGCTCTTGGCCCAAAACACAACCGGAAGCCGGCGGGCAAGGAAGCCTAGTGATGCCACTGGTCCTTTGTGCCTCTGGGCATAAAGAAGGATGGAAAAAGATGAGGTGAGTCCGGGAAGATGTCCACAGAGGGCCAGATGGCATGGATGTCAGTCTAGGGATCCAGCAGGCTGAGCCTGAGTGGCTGCCTCGCTTGGGGGTTTCCATGAGATGCTGCACCTTATCTGGCTGTCTCCCAGCCGGGTAGAGCAGGGTCCCTGTCCCCTCCGCTCCCCTCATTGGACGGCTGCTGATGAGCACACGGAAAACAGCACTGTCAGAGAGATTCCCATAGACTGTCACGTTTCTTCTCAGGGCTGCCTCACGTCTGATCACCGAGCTGCACCCAGCGGAAAGACGGGGCTGGGCCCTTCCCCGCTTTTGCATCACAGCCGGGCCCTGTGAGGTGGGGAGGCAGGGGAGCTGAGAAAGGAAGGCTGGCTCTCCACTCCCTTGGCTTGGGGCTTGGAGACTCTGAGCCCCAAAGCAGAGCCCTGGGTGGACATTTCTCCCCATAACCGCTCCCAGGATAGTCTTTCGGTTTTCCATGGGAGAGGCTGCCCGCCGTGGGGTCAACCCCACCGTGTGCCGTCCGTGTGCTCACACAGGGCCCTGTCTTAGACGGCCTCGTGCTCGGTTTAATGCTCTGCTGTTGCCTCCTGGAAATTTGAAATCTGTAACCATTTTTGAGGGAAGGACCCCACATCTTCCTTTCGTACCGGGCCATACCAATGAGGTAGTCAAGCCTATGTCCAAGCGAGCAAGAGTCTTCTGGGCCTTCCCTTGGCCCGATTCCTTAAACCAGACCAGGACTCCGCAAATCTTCCGTACTTGTAGATATTCTAGAATTTTCAGGCTGTACAGTCTCCGTCACAACCAATCAACTCTGCAGTTATGGCAGGAAAGCAGCCACAGACCATCTATAAACAGACGAACGGCCGTGGCTACGTTCCAACAAAACCTTATTTGTAAAAACAGATAGATGATGGGCTGGATTTGGCCTGTAGGTCATCGGTAGCCAAGCCCTGGTCTAGATTGCGAGCCTCTCCTCTCCTTGTCTGCCTGTCTGATTCTGGCTCATTCTTTATGACTCCACTCAAAAGCTTTCCCTAAGGTCTTCGGGGATTATTCAGCAATCCCTCCCACCCCTACCGCCACCAGCACCTGTACATATCTATTTACTGAGCCTGAGCTAAGAAACAAGCTCCGTGCTAAGCACAGGGGCCATCGTGGTGAGCAAGGAAGCATAACCTCAGCCTTCACGGAGCTTTGTGGTAAACGCCCGGGGAGTCCTGCCGAAGGGCGGGGCTGGGACCAATTTGTTCAATACCGTGTATCTCCAATCTCAGCATAATAATGTGTTAGCAACAGGAGTGAACTGATACCCAAATGCATGGCCAAATGCTTACAGTTCTTTCCTTTGAGTTGGACCACTTGAGCCCCTGGATCATCTCTGAGATGGACCTAGTTGATGTCTTTACCAGAGAGGTTGAGCAGCTTGCCCCAAGACACACAGCAGCAGGCTAGCGACAGAGGTGGGATTCAGACTCTTAGGTCAGGACCGTTTCAACCATCGTCAGGGGCTGGACTTAGGCACTGGTTTCATAACAGAGCCAGGAGGGCCACAAGGGCAGCTATTATCTCTGGTCTCAAGGAAGGACATTCCTCTCCCCACTGGGTCAGCAGGAGGGCTGGATTATTTCCTCTGAGGGAAAGAAAATTGAAGTCTGGTGCTGGGTCTTTATTACAAGGAAACTGTCCAATAAAAATCACCCAGTATATTAAAAGAAAAATCTTTACCTGGTGTTGAATGAACACTTGGTGTTATTACATCCCCCCAAAATCCCATTTGCTTTTCATTATGGGGCTGGTTGTGTTTTGTTTTCTGGTCCCCAGAGAGCAAGGATTTCACCGGCCGGGTGATTAAAAAGGGGGAAAAAAATTGGGGCGCCTGGGTGGCGCAGTCGGTTGGGCGTCTGACTTCAGCCAGGTCACGATCTCACGGTCCGTGAGTTCGAGCCCCGCGTCGGGCTCTGTGCTGACAGCTCAGAGCCTGGAGCCCGTTTCGGATTCTGTGTCTCCCTCTCTCTCTGCCCCTCCCCTGTTCATGCTCTGTCTCTCTCTGTCTCAAAAATAAATACACGTTAAAAAAAAATTAAAAAAAAAAAGGGGGGGAAAAAAAAAAAGCAAGTGGGCTTTGGAGTCAGACCACCTTGGGTCCAAATCCCAGCTTGACCATAGAGTCACTGAGAAACTTAGATCGTTCATTAACTTCTGTGAGCCTCAGTCTTCCTGTCTATAAAATGGGGATATTGCTCCCTTTTTCCCAGGATTGAGGCAAGGAAGAAAGGGTGATGTAATCGATAGTTGCCACGCTGTGCCAAGCACCTATACAGGAGACGGGGCCCCTGATCTCAGGGAGCGTATATTGTACTGAGACACCGATCATGCCCACAGACATCAGAAAATCAAAAGAGGAAGGGGCGACCGGGTGGCTCAGTCAGTTAAGCGTCCGAGTCTTGATTTCAGCTCAGCTCACGATCTCCCGGTTCTTGATTTCGAGCCCTGTATCGGGCTCTGCACTGACGGTGGGGAGCCTGCTTGGGATCCTCTCTTGCTCCCCTTGTCTTTGCGCCCCTCCCGTGCTCTCTCTCTCTCTCAAAATAAATACACTTAAAAAAAAGAAAGTCAACAGAGCGAGATGATTTTGAGTGATGCTCGTGGCTACGAAGCAAACAAGCCACAGCGAGGGGCCAGAAGGTGACCTGCGGATTCCGTAAAGGCCAGAGGCGGCTTCTCTAAAAGCTGAATGATAAGAGGGAGCCAGCCTTGGAGAGGCCAGGGAGAAGAGAACGCCACGCAGGGGTCAGAGCAAATGTAAAGGCCCTGAGATGGATCAAGCTTGCTCTACGAGGGAAGAGAAAGGCAACCGGAGGGTGGAAATGGGGTGAGTAAGGTGGAGAGCGGTGGACCCTCTTCTGTTCAGGGAGCTACCTGAGGCCAGATCACATAAGACCTAACAAGCTGGTGTGAGGAGGTTGAATGGTTTTCCTGCTGTAATGGGAAGACACAGGAGGGCCTTAAGCAGGGGAGTAATCCGACCTGATCTACAAATTTAAAAGATCCCCCTGGCTGCTGGTGGAGAAGGGACTGTGGGGCCTGGGGAACTGGGAGATCTGGCCAGAGTCTCCTCAGTCATGACGCAGATAGCAGGTGCCATCTGACCATGGAGCGGACAGAGGCCCTTGATCCGTCCCTTTGGTGGTGTCATTTTTTTCCTGCATATTCCTGCCGTCTGAGAAGTTTCAATGTACACCTGAGGGCCAAACGGAGAAGGTCCTGAGGATCTTCGGACCTGGGGTAGCCTATTTTGTCCATTGGCAAGACTCAGAAGCTCGGGAAGGCCCCTCCCCGACTCCAGGCAGCCAGGCCCCCCCGGCAAGAGATCCAATTTCTTCCGAATCACACATTCCAACACCAGAAAATGCAAGAAGCCACTGGCGTGGTCACACGGGCAATGGACCAAGCAGCCTCAGTGTCACGATGACATGACAGCGATAGTGACAAGGGCTCAGACGCGCTGCGGCCCACGAGCTTACTCGGAACCAGGCACGGTGCTCAGTGCCTAAGTCACTTGCTCAGCAGGTCCTCCAGGACCTATTAAGTAGGGCTCTTACTCTTCCCACCTTGCAGATGGGGAAACTGAGGCCTCAAGAGGTGAAGTGACTGGCCCAAGGTCACGCAGCAAGGCTCTGGCAGAACTGGGCTTGGAGCTCAGGCTGGAGGGGCAGCCGCACTGCCCGACCTGTCACTCAGACCCTGGGAGTGCGTTCACAGCCTCACCTGCCAGTGTCTCGGGAGGCCCTCCTCTTCCGTCACAGTGACTCGCCGAGCAAGGGCCCGCCTGAGTCTCCGTCACTCATGAAGCAGAAAGAGAGTTAATGTGTTGACGTCATCAGGTGACAGATACCCTTAATGTCAAGACCACCCTTTCTAACTGACGGAGGCACTCAGAGATGGAATGGAGTATGTGCAGCGGGTGGTGAGCTCCCCGTCGTTGGGGGCATGTAAACAACAGCTAGAGGATGCTTGGTAGAGAGCCCCCAAAAGTCCATCCTCCGTCTCTATGTCTGTGAAGCGGGCAGAGAAGTCGTGTCTGTGCCGGGAGGCACTGTTAGGAACCCCCCCCCCCCCCCCCCCCGCCATTTGAGCTTCTCTTGGGCCTGCTGTCTGAAGCCCGACTCCATCCCTGCCTCTCTCCACGCCTCACCGGCCCACTAAGTGAGGCCTGAAAATTACTTGCACGGTCAGGTAAATACTACAGCAGTCAAAGGTGCGGCTTTGGTGGGGAGAATGATGTGTAATTTGCAGAAATGTTACTAGTGCATCAAATTACACACGCAGCCCAAGAGTGGGGAGCAGTGATTGGCAGTTTCAATAGCGCCCATTTGGGTAGTTGGGTGGTTTCTTTTTCTTCCCTTTTAAAATGGCTGATAGACTCCGATTCGAAGGAGACGGCAGCGCACCCCCTCTGGCGGTGGAGTCTGCCCCGAGGGCAGGAAGCCCAGTTTCCACCTAGCCTGGCCCGCTTCCAGGGCGGCTCGCGCTGTAATCGCCACGGTCATGATCATAAAGCTGGTCGCTGGTTAGTGGTGGGCACGGAGCAGCCTCAAGGGGGACCTGGTTCAGGCCCTCTCCGCGGGGGAGGGGGCCTGCCTCTGCAAAGCACCTACTAGGTGCCAGCTCCGTGCCGATGTGGCCCCTCTTGCTCCCGGCTTCCCTGGAGACGAATGAAGCACGTGCTGACTGTTGGGAGACTCTTGGGGGACATGAATCATCTGGAGACCCGCCCCCCCCCCAGTCCTCTTCCCGTTCTTCCTGGAATATCTGGAGCCGGGGAAGAAACAAATCGGGGGGACCTAGCCGAGTGAGTGGACTTTCTCAGAATTCTTTTCTCTCTGGATTGAACTGAGGTCTTCAAAGGAGCCACTTCCCTGAGCTTTGCGGGAGGGAGGAGGTGAGGTGGCCGGGCAGGGGTCCGGAGTCTCTTGATTTTGATTCCCTACAGGGCTGGTAATTCAGCCCCCAGGAATGCCTGGCACACAGAGAGATGGGCAATGAAGCTGCCGCCAGCCAGCACAAGACACGCAGCCAGCCTCAGCCTCGGAGCCAGAGTCCTTGAGGGAGGGAGGGGGGAGATGCCCGAAGGGGGAGGATGGCGGGCGAGCGCCGAAGCAGGATCCCTCTGGAAAGTGAGTGGCAGGAGGCGCACAGAGCCAGAAATATGCTTCTGAAACGCTGGGAAGCCTCTTGGTTTACGTAGGGGGGAAACCGAGCTCCAGGGAGGGGAGGGGACGAGCCTGAGGTCACACGGCAAACAGCTGCTAACTCAGTGGCTGTCCTTGGCTTCTTGGAAGCCCTCTGCTCTTTCCCAACAGTCCTGGGGCCCTGCGGGGAGGTGAAGGCCTTGGACCGTCCGCGGAGAGCAAGGAGGGAGTCTCCTTGCTGCCGGGTGATGGGGGAGACACATCCTTGACTGGGGAGATTCAGCACCTGCCCTCTGGGGGCTGCTGGTCTGATGGCACACATATCCTCCCCAGTCCTGGGGAATTGCCAGACTGATGGGGGAAACACAGCTCTGACTCTAATGGAGCTCCCAGTCTGATGTGGGAGACAGAGCTCTGTGTGAAAAGGTGCAGACTCTGGACTTGGGGAAGCTTCCAGGCTGAGAGGGGACTTTCTGTCCAAGGCCGCCCCTCGGCTGAGGGAGGCCTGCAGTGAACACTACCTGAGAGCTTGGTGATCGTCCTCCTCCTCCCCCTCTTCCTCCTCCTCTTCCAGGAAGTCCTCCTCAGGACTTGCATCCCACCCTCGACACATGATGTCGGCGGCCTGGATCCTTTGTCCACTAGGAATGGACTGACAGTCACCCCAAAGCCTGGGCCAATGCCCCAGCAGTCCCTCGGGGTGCCCTACCTGTCCTAGGCGTTCCCCTGGCCCATCACCCCAAGTCCCATGAGCATGAGGCCCCCTCCCCCACCTGCGAATGATGTCAGAGCCCATCAGAAGCTGAAGTCACCCTCCTGCCACCAGACCCTCCCTCTGCAGGGTGCGCAGGCCTCACTGTGCCAGAAATAGCTGCTCCTCTCACACTCTGACATGTTTATTTACAGCCCATTTGCTCCTGGACTAGGAGGTTCGGGGGGGGAGGGGGCTGGGGACATCAAGAACAATCAACCAGCTCAGGAAGGAGACCGCCCTGAACGGACACAGGTGAAGGATTCAGGGTACACAAGGCCCTAGAGCAATTGCAACGTGAGGCAAACCTGCGTGCATTTCAACCTGTAGAACCTGCCATCGACAGGGCTAAGGGGGTGGGGAGGGGATTCCTGCCTCGTGTGGCCCAGGTGTGACGAATGACTTTCCTCCACCCAGAGCGACCTGCGGGACAGCTATCCAGCTGCTTCCCTGGCCCCTTCTGCAAGAGTCCCCCAGGACTGAGGCTAGCTCCAGGCTTCATGTCTCCTGGACTTTCATCTGCTTATAGCTCCGGGAAGAACTAATTCGTTGTTTGTTTTGCAAGTTGGTGACAAGTAATTTCCTCTCCTCCCAAGCCATATGGGTGGCCGCCCTGAGCAGGGCTGGAGGAGAGACAAATCACAGCCCGGGCCTCAGGACCTCCCACCTGAGTGCACACGGTGTTCTGGACGAGCCACAGGCAAGCTGGGAGCCCATCTCTGCTTTTGCTTCACTCCCTAGGGACCTGGAGTCCCTACTCCCACCACCCCCCCACCACAACCCCACAGTATGTGCACCCACTGGGCACCCTCTACAAAACACCAAAGAAGGAAACCTCAAAGCGGATCATTCAGGCAGCAGGGAGGGAAGCTTCAGAAGCTTTGAGGATATATTCCAGAAAGAGGCCTGAGATGCGAGCCTGGAGACTTGGGTCTCAGTGCCGGCTCGCTGCTGGTGGGCTGGAAGACTAAAGCTGTTCACCTTGTCCTCTTCAAGTTCTACTTCCTCAACTGTGAAATGATCAGCCCGGGCAGAATTAAACCAAGGACCAGAACAAAATTGCTTCGTGGGAGGGGAAGGGATTCCTTCTTCCACCACGGGCAGTGCGTGTTTGGGATCATCAGCAGGTGGGGGAAGGCGGACAGACAAGAGGCCATTTCTGTGTTCAGCACACATTGATCAAGCACCCACTCCCTGCCAGGTGCATTTCTGGGGGCCGGGGACAGAGCAGTGAACAAAACAGATAAAGACACCGCCCCCCCTCCCCCTCCCCACCGGCCCCCGGTTTGCGGACCTCACGTTCTAGAGTAGGGTCACATTGAAGCTATTGGAAGCTTAACAGGCCACATGGTCTCTGTCACAACTACTCACTTCTGCTGTTGATCAGTGTAGACAGTACAAAAATGTGTGAGCATGGCTGTGTTGAAATAAAATATTCTTTACAAAAGCGGGTCGTGGGCCATATTTGGCCTATGTTCCATCTATTCCTGAGGCCTGTTCCAGGGGACCCACCCTGGAACATTAGCTCTTCTGTCTCTGATGATGGAGCCAGACACGGCCCAAAGAACAGAGCCTCAGCCCTGCGAGAGCTCGTGCCTTGAAAAACCAGCAGCTTCCAGCTGCGGGACCTGTGCTCCCTCCCCTCCCCTCCCCTCCCTCCTCTCCTCCCTTCTCCAAGTTTCACAAAGGGGCTTAGGACCTCCTTATCCAACCCCCCTATACACTCTCCCTTTGAGCCCAGGGATGTCCTTTCCCACAGTGGCTGCCGTGGAGAGAGGGAGGTAGAGGGAATACAGAAGACCCTCAGAGAGTGGGTCCCGAGTGGGAGGCCAGGCCAGGGTACGTAGGAAGCTCACAACAGGCCAAGGTGCTGGGAAATTACCTCCTCCAGCCTCTTCCCCTCTATTCCCTGACTCCACCCTCTCACCCTTGCCCAGCCTGGAGCTTCCTCTGCTCTCTGTGGACAAGTCTCACCTCCTACAGGATGCCCACCCAGGTTGAGTCTCTTGGATCAGGTCTTTCTTGTATCTCTCTGAATCAGCCGGCCCTCCACACACAGTGACATTTGTTTCCTGATTACATGAGTGCCCCACCTCAGCCCTTGTTCCCATGAGGGTGAGGGCAGTGTCTGTACCACCAACAGTCAGCCAACACACAGAGCATGTGAGCAAATACAGCCAAGAGGACAGACATCTGCCTAGCTCATCACTCCAGATATGTGAACAAAAAGTGCTTACTGTTATAACCACTGAGACTTCCTGGCCATTTGTTATATACAGCACTGTCACCACAATAGGTAGCTGACACATTTGTGGTTACAAATTTGGACGCTGGAGTCCAATTCCCCGGGATCAGTTCTTGGCTTCACCAAATACTAGCTGTGTGGCTTGGAGCAAGTCACCTAGCCTCTCTGGCCCTCAGTCTTTTCATCTATAAGGGAAAGGTAATAATACAACTCACCTCATAAAGTGTTGAGAGAATTAAATGAGATAGGTCGTGTCAAGTGCTTAGAATAGAGCCTGACACGTGGCAGATGGTCAAGAAATACCAACTCGATACTGCCGTTCCAGAGCTGGACCAGAACCTGTAGGGATACATTTCCGGGCCATTCCCACTTCTGCACAGTCTGATGGAAAGGGACTCCCACCCCCTGCCGCTCCTGGCTCGGCCAGAGTTACAGTGAGTTACTAAAGATTCTTTCCTCAGTGGCTGCCTCGAGCTCTTAATCTCTGCGGCTCAGGAGAAAAGCCTCCTGGAGGAGACGCCAGCCGAAGACGCTCCAGCACCTTGGACAGAGCCGATTGGTTGGGCTTCCGTCCACTGGCTCCTCCGCCTGGGAGCTTAAGGAAGGAGCAGGCTTTGCCTCGGAAACGCACACTTCGGTTGTGAGATCCCCGGCCGCGTGGACCCAGTGCCAAAAAATCTGCGTGAAGAGCAGAGAATTCGGCCAGCAGCGCAGCGTGGGGGAAGGCAAGCATGTGGACGTCAGGCAGGGCGGAGGACTCTCCTTCCAGCTGCCTGGTGGGCGCGGACATCGGCCTAGAAATAGTGATGAGGCAGCGTGGTAAAAGGGAGACTCAGCATCCCGAGGAAGCGGCCGCTGAGCGTGTGTGCGCGCGCATGCGCGTGTGTGTGTGCGCGCGCGCGCGTGCGTGTGCGTGTGGGGTGGCGAGGAGCTGTGTTCAGGTCCGTGGCCTGAGCTGGATTTCCGTGCACGAGTCTGAGACGAGAAGACAGCTGTCTGAATCCCGACTTGCCAGGAGTGGAGGCTCGCAGGAGGCACACAGGGACACACAGGGGAGAGAATCTGGGCCTGGCCGTGACACCGGCCCCACAGTCCCCATCCGGAACCTGGAAGCCAGGCCTCACTCTCTCCGGGAGGGTTATACGGTGCTTGCCCAGTGTGTTACATCACCCGCCAGGGGGGCTGAGGGATCACTCCGTAATCACCCACATCGATATTTCTGCAGCGAAACGTCTGGACGGAAACACTAAATGAGATAAATAAACACCATAAATAACCTCCCATCGGCTCAGGCTGGGTTTTGCCACCAAATCAGTTCGAGTCAGGTCCAGTCTGGCCACCAAATGGATCACCAAAAAAAAAAAAAATTTTTTTTTGTTTTTGTTTTGAAAATCTCAATTGTCAGATCTTTTCCGATTTCTGGGTTGCCGGTAAGAGGTTGCGTTGTGGATTCGTGAGAACAAAGTAAGAATGAAGGAAGGCATGGTTTTCGGCGGCCCCTCCATTGAGTTCATGTGTGAGGTCGTCCACCAGGAGGTCAGCCCTGCTCACAGGCTGGCTGGAATGTTCATCATGGCCCTAAATCATGGGCGTGGCCTCCTCCATTTGGTGGAGAAGGGGAAAGGCAAGGTTGCCAAGGTCATGGGAGCACCTAAGTCACCACACCTGGTAAGAGGAGGCAGGGGCATAAAAGAAGCAAGATGTACTCAGAGAATCATCTGAAATGACGTACTTAGGAAGGGAGTTCATTCAGTATGAACTAAATGGCTCATCAGCTGAATTTGCACCCTGTGGTCTGTTTCTGTTTGTATACAGAGTAAGAGAAAGACGAGGCCTTGAGGACACCTGACCCTTTTCCCAGGGGGCTTCCTATCATGATGTCCTCCTGGAAAGAGAGATGCCAGCAGGCTGATCCCTCCTCTGGGCTCGCTCTGTCCATACCTTCTCTCCCCACTTCACAGCTGGAGAAACTGAGGTTCAGTGCAGTGTCCTGTCTGAGGGCCCGTGTTGTCTTCGTGTGACAAAAATCGTGGCATTCGAATGCGCCACATACGATATTATGAATAATGACACTTATGCATTAGTTGAGCACTTATTATATGCCAAGCCTGGTTCTGTGTGCTTTATGCGTATTATCTCATTTAATATAAGCTGTGGGGCTGGACTGGAAGCAGGTTTGCTAAAGGCGCTTTATAAATGCTTGGCTTCTAGCTGGTGGGTGTGAACAGGACGCTCTTGAAGCTGGAGCCAGATCAGAGATTAGACCCCAGGAGACAACGGGGCGGGGCGGGGAGAGGGGAGAGGACCGCCCCCTATTCAGAGGGAGGGAGGGCAGTGCAGGCTCCTGGCAATGTTAAGATAAATGAACAAGGAAAACAATCACTTTATTTAAATGAATTGAGGAATATTTGGTTTCACTCTGTAAGAAGAAGCAGTTAAAGGGGTTTTATTTTATTTTTGGCCCTAATAATATTACAATCTCCAGGCTGGTTATTATCTGTCACTTTCCAGAGAAGATTGAAAAGAAAATAGTTTTATCCCAGGCAATTGCAAACCGTTCCGTTTGATGAGTTGTTGTTCCCACTTAGAAATTACATGCGCCGGTGTCGGGTGACCTGGCCCGGCTGGGTGGCTTTGCTTAACTGGCTACAGAAGAGAGGGAGGGTGAGGACGGTCTCCTGCCTTTTCCTTTTTGACAGGAGTCCCCAAAATGCAGTGTGTGTGAGAGTCCCGGGGATGGGGGATGGGCAGGCAGGGAAAGACAACGCAGCCCCCGGTGGGACCTGGGAATCTGCACTTTTTCGCTGGGGCTCTGGGGGCTGTGGCTCTGGGCCCTACTTAAGCCTGCCTGACTGGGACTGGGTATGGCTCTGAGAGACGCCTAGAAGATGAAGATTTGGAAGCTGCCAGAGCAGGAAACGGGGCTCAGAGATAATCTGATACATTCACATCACGGGTAGAAACCAGAGCTCCACGGTCCCATAGCAAGTAAGAGGCTGAACGGGGCCAGGACTCGGATGCTCAGGGCCACACTGGTTCCACGACACCATGACACCTAGACGGGAAGCAGGGAGACTGGAAGAACCCCAAAGCCTTCTTTCTCTTTCCTCGGGTTCATCTCAGCAGGAGAGTCACAAGTGAGGACAAGAACCCAGTTGGGAAAGCGCAGCCTATCCTGGGCATCAGATCAGGGCCATTCCTGAGGTGGGCTTTCAGCAGCGTCCTGCAGAGGATGCCGGCATTGGGTTCTCTGTACTGTCTACCCCCCTCCTCAATCCACACCTCTGCTGGTGTCTCGAGGGTGCTGAGCCCTCCCTTTGATGTCTTCGAGATGCAGAGGGCAGGGAGGGGGAGAGGAGGGCTGTGGGCTGACCTGGGATGGGAGGGGAGGGGGCTGATTAGTCCCCTTGCCGCATCACTCACTGTGTGGTTACAGCTGCCAACCGTCGCTCCGAATACAGACCCGCCACCGGAGCCCCCCGCCCCGGAAAGCACAATAGGTCACGAGGCCAGGTTTCTGCCAGAGCTCTCCTGAGATGGAATGGACTTGGTTCTCAGCCAAAAAGAAGACCCTCCCTCAACACACGATTTGGTCCTCAAGGCGGTGAGGCAAGTCAGTGCTTCCATGGGACTTGCACTGGTTTCTGGCTTCCAACCCGCTCTAAGATCCAAAGCTCGCGCACGTCCAATCGGGAACCAGGCTGCTACAGACCCAGCAAACACACTGTGCACCTACTGCGTGCCAGACACGCATGCTAGACTGACCCCATGAAGTCCCCATAGTGACGCTGACACTGGAATTACCAGCCCCACTTTCTGGAGGAGGCACTAAAGGGATTACAGACCTGGCTTGAGTCCTGCTGGCTTCACAGAGCCAAGCTTCAGACCCGAGCCCTCTGACTTGGTAGCAGGTGCCCACCCACTCCACACCCACGGCCATGTGCCCAATCTGCCGCCCCCCTCACCACCCTCTGCCCGGCCCGGGTCTTTGGCTGCCCAAATAATAGAGTGTCCCCACCCCAGAAGCTGTCCTCGGTGATGGCGGACAGGTGTCCAGAGCCCCCCTCCCCCTGACCCTGGCTGGGGAAGGGCCACGCTCTGTGCAGCGTCAGCATCACCTGAGAGGTGGTTAGAAATGTGAACTCGGCGCCCCGGCCCGGACCTAGACAATGGGCATCTCTGGGGGGGGGGGGGGGGCTCCAGACGTTTCCTTTAAAAACCCTGCCGGGGGATTCTGGTGCACACCTAAGTTGTAGCAAGTCCTGCCCTACAGCGTCTCCAGAAGCCCCTTGGGGATGGAGGCGGGTGCTGAGCCTCGGTCCCAAGCTGCTCGATAGCACCCTCCTTACCGGCCGGCCTCCCTTCCCCGTGTCACGTCCCCACTCTCTGAAAACGCTTTCTGGGTCACCTCCGGAATAGAGGAGTCAGAGTCAAATCTTTGTGTTGAAGAAGGAGCGTAGCGGTTCAGGCTCGTGAGGACAGACCTGATCCCCAGCTCCTTCTAGGGCATTGAGGAGAGGCCTTCTGGGTGCTGGGGTGGAGGGTGAGTTCCGAGAAGTGCCAGGTCCTCCTATTCTGGCCCCAAATACCCGGGTCCAAGACCCCCGATGGACGTTTCTTCTCTCCCTCCTCCTCCTTCACGTCTGACATTTACGGGGCGTTTCTTCTGGGCCATTCTGACACGTATCATCTCATTTAACTGCGGCAACAATTCTCTGGAGTAGGCGCTGGGATTAGCCACCTGATAGGAAGGGACTGAGGCAAAGTGAGGTTGGCTGGCCTAGGGTCCCCCCGCCGGGAACTCCAGACAGTCTGACCTCGTATTCAAACTGGCACGAGGAAGCAATGATTCGACAGGAAGTTGCCTCTGGCTGCTTCTGGCCTGAAGGCAAAGGGATGGCCCCAATCTTTTCACCTTGGCCCCATATACTCACCCCTCACCCTCCACACATTCCCTCACGCAGGTGACCTCAGTGAGCATCGCGTGGTCAAAGCCCACGCTAGCCGAGACCAGCCCGTGTGTGCGAGTTCCAAGCATGAGGCAGAGCCCCCGCCAGCATCCCTGGGCCTCTTGGTTCGCGACAGGCCTTAGGTCCCAGGACCAGCCACTGGCCCTTCCCTTGACACGGACAGGGAGTCACTTGGGAAAGCACATTGGACTTTTATTTCCTGGGACCACTTCAGCATCCCTCCTTCCCGCCCCTTCCCTGATTCTTCCCTCACCCCCTCTGTATTCCTCCAGCCCAGAGAAGAAAGGGAACTAACATTTGCTACGAACATTCCAAATGCCAAACACCATACTAGAAGCTTCTTTTAAACCCGTCCCAAAGCGATAAGGGGGCAGCTGTTATATCTATCGGAGAAGGGAGGAGACCGAGGCGCAAAGATGAAGAGATCTGACCAAGGCCATACGTGTGGCATGTGACAGAGCTGGACCCTGGACCCAGGTTTGTCTGTCACCAGAGTGTGCGCATTGCCCGGAGCGCCATCGTTCCCTGCCACGCGTGCACGCAAATTCCTTCCCGTCGCTACCCCTCCGCTTGAGGGCTTGAGCCCGCCCTTTCCTACACGTGCTGAGGCCTTGCCTCCTAATCCCTTCCCACTTTCACCACCAAACTCTCCCATCCACGGCTCCTTCTCCCCAGCCCGTGGGGATGGCTTCCCCGTCCTGAACACACACACACCCCCTTGAACCCTGACTCTCTGTTCTTCCTATTCTTTAACATGAAATGTCAAAAAAGAAGACCCTATCCAGCAGCCCGGGGGAAGCTAGAAGGTTCTGGGAAGATGAAGACACAGTGAAGACAGCTCATGGGTGGGTCTCCACCAGGAGCTTCATGGCACCGAGCCCACTGGCCTTTCTCAGACCACCTCTTTGTCCCCTAAAGTCAACACAGATGATTTCATTAATGAAAAGCTTCTCTTTTGTTCCGTGGTCTTGGGGGCTCCTGGGAGATGGTGAAATGCCAGCTTGTATCGAACACCTACTGGATGTCGTGAACTTTGCCAGATACTTTCTCTCTAATCCTGGCCGTTGTAAGGTAGGTATGGATCTTCTCATTTCACAGATGAAGAGACCGAGGCTCAGAGCGGTCCCCTTCACCATCCCGGGGACGCCCAAAAGGAGAATCAAGAATGCAAACTTCAAGCTAGCCTGGCCCCAGAGTGCCTGGTCTTTGCAATAAGCCACATTTTCTCTCATAAGCTTGGCCTCGGCAGTGCATCCCGGCCCCCAGGGGATCTGGCAGATACCCAGCTCCGGGGCGATCTTTTCCATTTTGATGTTTTATTTATTCATCCTAAGACTCAGCAGCCAGACCCGTTTCCTTTCTTTCAACACTTATTACCATTTCACCTGCTTTCAAAAGGACCCCACCAGAGGCTGCAGGGAGAAGGAGGGAGAAAGGGGCTCTGCCTGGCTCCATGCCTGGCTCCGTACACCATGGAACTCAGACGAACACTTAGGTTCGGGCACTCTGTGGGATTTCGTTGCAGAAAGCTTCTCCAGATTCATGAGAAGGGGAGAGACCGGGACGACTGAGCCTTTAGTAGGTGCCAAGCACTCTGCACCAGAACCCTGACATCAGTATACCCAGTCCTCACAAAATCACACGGAAAGACGTATCTCCCTACTTTATAGATGGGGAAACTGAGGCTCAGCGAGGTGGAACAAACTGCCTGAGCTCACACGGCAGCAAACGTGATGGCCAGGACTCGAATGCAGGTCTGAGCTCTTCCTGCAGAGCATGCTCCATACCAGGGGCTTCACTTCACACGTGGGGAAACTGAGGCTCGGACACGCCCAAGCTCAAACAGTGACCAAGATCAAGGCTAGGTTTCCTGGCTCCCAGTCTTGTGCTCTTTCTGCCATCCTTTCTGCCTCTGCCCAAGGCACCACAGGCCAAGATCTGGAACCCCAAAGACCACAGGGTCCACCTGGCCCTTCAGGGTCACTAAGTCCCTTCTCCCACCTCTGGCACATTCTCCTCCTTAATCAGCCAGCCTTGAAAGAGAAAGGGAACAATGAGTGTGGTGGAGAGAAATCCTTTCAATACCCAAACATCCCCTAGAAAGGATTTTGCAGAGAGCAAAGCCCAATGCAAGGAAAGAAGCTCCCTCCCCCTCCATCCCTTCTGTCTTTGCTTCTGTATCTTTGGCGAATGTGTTACCTGAGGAAGCTGGCAGGCTCAAGGCAAGTCAAGGAGCGTGGCTGTTCTGGGGAGACTGGAAACCACCAACTGAGCTGCTGCCTCCCTACACAAAAGTCCCTGGGTTTTGCAGGAGAGCCGGACATGCTGATTTACAAGTTGTACAAATACAACTCAGCAGTCCTTACAGCCCCAGTTCAATGAAGAGTGTCATTCACTTGTGAGTGAGTGGGAGACTGCCTCACAAAACGAACAGGTGAAGGGTTCACGGGGAGGGTCCAGAGGTCTCCTGTGCCCTCTGTCCTGGGACTGGGCAAAGAGATAACAGGGGCTTTCCTCTCAGCTCTTCTCCCCTCCCCTTGGCCTGTTTGAATCCCCCAGGGCTTTAGTTTGCAGACTGACACACAGTAGGCCCTCAATAAAAGGCTCACTGGCCCGTAGGCTCAGTGCCTCTGCCGCAGAGCAGGAAGTGAGTGTTTGTTGATTGGAACTGAGCTCCATGAGTTAGGCATCGTGAAAACTGAGATCGGGTTCTCTATTTCTCCTCCATCCACACCTCAACATAGGTCTCTCAACGTAGTCTAGGAGTCTAGACTGTCACTTGGGAAAGATGCTTGTCCTGGGTGCCTATAGTGTCTCCCGGGGGAAAACTTAGATGTCCTTTATATAGATAAAGTGTAATGTGTGGCCATTCCCAGCAGCTTTCATGTGCATTCTCTCCTCTAACACTGTTAGGAAGTCCTTCCTAAGGTCTAACTTCCATCCTGTTTAGTTAGGATCTATGTACTCCAGGAAATGTAGGCTAGTGCACCCAAAACTGGGATGGCAACTATTGGTCAAAAGGAATGTGGAGATTAAAATAAAGTGTGCCTTCTTTTTTTTTTTTAAATAATAACTTCCTCTACTTTTAGCAGCTGTTCAGAGTAAAGTGTATAATTTGCTTGACTGCCCCGGCCCATCGGCTTATCACTGAGGGCCTGGCAACTCCAAGAGGGGAGGATTATGCAAATAGAAATCAGCTTTCAAGAAAGTGGGCTAATCCAATATTACAAAGAGGGCTGAGTTGAGAGGAAAAGGGGAGGCAACTGAGATGGGTGAGTTACAGAGATAGCAAACTGGTTCCTGGCAGGGTGTGGAGTCAACAGGCTGACAGGAGAGAGGGCCCTTGCTGGCCTCTGAGCTTGGGGTGTGGGAAAGGGGACCTGGTCTCCATGGGGTTTAGGCTAGTGGATGGAGATGCTCTTTATTAAATTATTTGCTGCTGGGATGGTCCCTTCTCCCAAGTCTGGCCAAATGCCAAGAATTAGGTGTGGTATCAGGAGGCCTGAAGATTTCCCACTGAGCTTACTGCATAAAGGTGACCCAAATTCACCAGGTGGAGCAGACTGAGAATTCAGAAGGTCAGACCAAGGCCTTTCCCTCCCCCGTGGGAAATATCCGGGGCACAGGATACCTCCGGGGCACAGGAAGGCGCTCCTCAATGAAACATGGGAGCCGGCAGCACCATGGACAGCTCCCAGCAATGCCTTTAAGAGCCTGGCTCCCTTGGTGACCTGGGACCCTGACTTAGGGATCAGCCCTTAGGCTTTCCTTTGGGAAACTGGAAGCCTATTGTACCCCAACCCCTTGTGGCTTCAGCGGTGGAGGCAGACAACTAAACAGGCAATTCAGATTCGCTTTGATAAGTGTGATGACTTAGAGAAAGCGGAGGGGATCGTGGAAATGCAGAGCTGAACATCTAACCCAGATTTGGGAGGGGAGGAGAGACTGCCAAACTAAAGGATGAGTCAGAATAACCCTAGTAAGAGAGAAGAGTGAATATGTTCCAGAGAGAGGAACAGCACGGGCAAAGGCCCAGAGGCAAGGGAGGCAATGGCTTATTGAAAGAAGCTCCCTAGGACTGGAGGCCAGGTGGGAGGGTCTGGTGGGGCTGGTGGAAGATGAGGTGGGGAGGTGGGCAGGGGACAGATTCCGTAGGGCTCTCTGTGGCCTGGAACAGAGCTGGACTCCATCCTGAGGCCAACAGCAGGCTGCTTCAGGGCTTTAGGCGACGTAATGACATACTTAGATCTGCATCTTGAAAGTTCCCTCTAGCTGCATGGATTGGGGCCAGGCAAGCCCACACCACTGGGCATGTCAGGAAGTGACAATCATTCTGACCAGGGTGATGGTGGAGTGGGCTAGCGGGTGGGGCCTCAGGATGGAAGGCAGCGGGCACACTGGAGAGAGATTTAAGAATTGGAATTGGTAAGGCTTAGACGGTGTGGAGAGTGAGGAGGAGGGGGCTTAAGGATAAGTGTCAGTGTGTGTGTGAATAAGAAGAGAGAGGCAGAAAAGGGAAACAGGGTGGAATCAAGAGGGAGGTACAGAGAAAGAGAGGTGGAGTGACTTAGAACAGTGATGGACAGGGAAATGAGAGTGAGGAGCACAGGGAAAGGGGAGGGTCAGGAGAGAGTGTGGGGCATGACAGCACCGTCAGGATTAGGGATTCGAGTCTTTATTCCGTCACCCGTGTGCCCCGCCACGGCGTCTGTCCATAATCACAGCCTCGCAGCAGGACCGCACAGAAATGGGGGCAATGTTGGGCTCTACAAAAGCTACTCTGCTTGGATGCACAAGGGAACCCCCATAAGCCCAGCAGGGGCACCACTCTGGGTGGGCACGGAGCAGGTGGCCAGGGGACCAAGAGTGGGGTTTGGCTCTTGATTGCTCAGCCCCCTCCTCCAAGCCTTAGTTTTTCACTCTGTAACATGAGTGTTGGGACAGTTCAACCATTCTCTACAGCAGAAAGGGCTAGAGACTGAAAGACCAGTCTGAACAAATCCAAGCCTGTCATTTGTCCTGGAGTCAGATATTTTACTTTGTGGATTCAGAACATCTATCACTTGACAAAGCCTAAAGGCAGATGGGCTCTGAACTAACTTCTCCATTTTCTAGAAAGTCCTGGTCTACAGTGCCAAGGGCCCAGTGTAAGGAAGACAAAGTCACTGGCTCTAAATATGTGCTGGATAGATGGGTGAGCAGATGGATGGATGGGTGGGTGGATGGATGGATGGATCAATGGATGGATGGATGGACAGACAGATGGATGAGGTGAATGGACGCTCAAACACCTGAATGATCACTGTAGTCTTATGGGCTCTAGGCATGGACAAAGTCCCTTTGGAAGATTGCAGAAGTGTGACAGAGCCACTGGCCTTAGGCACCTATGTCCAGGAGTAGTGTAGGCATCTGTCTATTTGGTGGTTGATCACAAATTCCAAGGCCATCAGCTACAACCATCTGACACACACTCCTTTGGGAGTAACACAGTTTTCAAAGGCACCTGTTAGAACAGCAGGGAAAAAGACAGCTGGTAAGAGGCGCTGGGGCCCAGGCCAGGTCAGTTTAGGTGGTAAATCCAGATCTGGTGAATGGGTGGATGGAGAAATAAATGGGTGGATAGAGGTCCTTGGGAGGCTCAGAAAGAAGGACATGAAGACCTGTGAGCTTCAGATAAACATAAACTCTACCAGCTTCCTGAATCCCATACTCGTGAGCCCAACACATTTCTCTCCTGCTTCTTAGCTGAGGCGTTAAAAGCAGAAACACAGGTCATCTGCCTGGATCTAGTCTAGGTTCCAGTACCTACCAGAAGCATGAACTGGGCTGAAGTACCTATGCCTCAGTTTCTATATCGACAAAATGGTGACAATAACAGAACCCACGTCACCAAGTTGTTGCCGAGATTAGAGATTGTTTATGAAGTGCACAGCACAGCTCCTGGGACATAGAAAGGGTCCCCCGATGTCATCGATTAGCCCCTTAACCCTGCCTTTCCCCCTGCAGGGCCTCTCTCCATTTTGCCCTAACTGTTCCTACCCTTCAAAGCCCAGTTTAAAGCCTGCATCTTTCAGGACACTCTCCTTGACCAACCTCACTCCACTGTGTCATTTCTCTCCACTGCTCTGCAAGTTCCTGAGGGTAGGGGAACAGTCAAGGGGTCCTTCGGCCTCTCCGTAGAGTGTTCAGTGGGAAGCGCCCAGTAACGATAGACACCTGTCCTGTCCAGGGGAGCTGAGATGACGGCCCCAGATCCTTCAGTGTCCGCACCTCCCCCGTGACTTCTCTTCAAACATAAAATGCTAGTAATAAAGTCATGTTGAACTGGCCTGTACCTTTAATTGGTACTTTGGCAAAGGACGGATTTCCTGCTAAGCATTAAAAGGCTTTAAAGTTCTCCTTATTGAACTACCTCTGAGAGCCCATGCTGGATCCCAGGGACTGGCAGGATCCAGCCTGGAGGTTCCCTGGTCAGGGCCAAGGAGAGATGAAGGGGTCCCTGTACCCGCCACAAGCCTCCTATACCTTCTAAATTTGATCCAATGCAAACAACAGAAGTCTATTTAAGGATGTTTGCCCGCCAGAAAACAGTGCAGCCCCTCAGACCACTCGGGATGGTTCGGGTTCGCTGTGGTCCCTCTGATCTCCAGACGTGGTGGCAAGGATACTCAGCTGCAAGGCCCCGTGGACCCCGTACAGTGGATAAAGATGCCAGAAAAGTCTGTCTACTTCTCGGGGAAGGAGAAAGCGTTCACCATGGCAGAGCAGGCCCCTAAACTTGCCCTGATCCCAGAGGAGCTTTGACAAGATGCTACAGAGTCGGCACCCAGGGTCGTGGGTATGAGGGGTAAGGGCAGAAGTTCTCAGTGATTATTCCCATCGATTGAGCACCTACCTCCCAGGTGCCAAGCTCTGAGCTTAGGCCTTTTAACCTACACGACCTCATTAGCCCCCTTCCCTGTCAAAGGTTAAGTAACCAGCTGAGGACACAATGGTGAGAAGGTGGCACAGGGTGGATTCGAACCTGTGGCCTTTCTCACACCCCACACGCTGTTTCTCAGGAGCATGGAGACAGGGAGGAGAGAAGCAGCAGGCCTGGGTGAGCAAGCCCCAGCCCTCCCCCCATCCTCTTCCCCTCCCCCCCACTCTTAAACTTGCCGAGGAAGGAAAAATGCAGATGTCACGTGATTGCATAGAGAGGCACGTGGAGTGTGCAGACCCGGGCTCTGGCTCCAACCCCTGGCCTCCGCTTAGCTAGTAACCTCCTCCACCTCTGGGGCAAGTCCACAGACTCCTCTGGGCCTCTCTTCCCACCTGACAAGCGCAGAGGGTGGGCTCGGACCACTCTAAGAGCCATGCCAAGGCTAAGGCTCCGGGTCTTAAGACCAGGTCTTTTTTTTTTTTTTTTTCAACTTTTTTTTATTTATTTTTGGGACAGAGAGAGACAGAGCATGAACGGGGGAGGGGCAGAGAGAGAGGGAGACACAGAATCGGAAACAGGCTCCAGGCTCTGAGCCATCAGCCCAGAGCCTGACGCGGGGCTCGAACTCACGGACCGCGAGATCGTGACCTGGCTGAAGTCGGACGCTTAACCGACTGCGCCACCCAGGCGCCCCAAGACCAGGTCTTTTAAAAGCGTCGGTCAGAGAGTGCCTCAACCTATGGACTTTTGGAATCAGAGAAAAGGCCACTTGGGGGAATCGGACTCCATCCCGAGAAGGAATATTTACATGTTTTCACTGTAAGGGATTACAGTAAGAGCGATCGCTCAGTGGGAGCCTACGGGTGGAGCGTAGTGCCAGGTATTGTAAGAGTGTTAGTGTTTGTTCACTTCTCTGCATCCCTGTCACCATCGTCCCTGTCCAGGCCACCACCTTTCCTCCCCTGGGAGGCTGTGAGACCCTCCCAACCCTTCTCTCTACTGGCACGTGTCCTGAGCAGAGACAGTGCGGGATGATGGCCAAATCCCATAGTGCTCTCCTCTTCCTGCACAGCCAGTAAAGCTACCTTTTCTAGCCTCTCTTGCAGCTGCAGCCGTGTGGCTGGGTGCCAGCCAGTGGAATGAGGGCAGACAAGACCTAAGCCACTCCCAGACCCGCCCATAAGAGCAACTGCATGACTCTATTGCCCGCGTGCCCCCTTTTGGTGGTCACATGCATGACGCGAGGGTAGGACCATGATATGAAATGAGCCTGGATCCCCGAGTCATCTCGCGGAGAAGAGCTGCCCTGGACAGGCACAACCCGCATCCACATCCACATTTGCTGCATCTAGCCACGGAGCCTGGGGGGGTTATTCTGTTAATGCACCACAACCAAGGCTGTCCAGCCGCATACACTCCCCTCTAGCCCAGTTTCTGTGCAACAGCCAGAGGATTCTTTTCAAAACATAATTTGGGATTCTTTTCAAAACGTGTTGCGCCCCGGGGCGCCTGGGTGGCTCAGTCGGTTGAGCATCAAACTTCACTCAGGTCACGATCTCACGGTTCATGGGTGCGAGCCCCGCGTCGGGCTCTGTGCTGACAGCTCGGAGCCTGGAGCCTGCTTTGGATTCTGGGTTTCCCTCTCTCTGTCTGCCCCTCCCCAGCTTGCGTGTGCGCGCTCTCTCTCAAAAATAAAATAAACATTAAAAAAACCCAAACATGTTCCCCTACTTGAAAGTCTCCACCAAGTCCCACATTATACTATGAAGAAAATCTACAAAGTCCTGGAAGGAACCTAAGTGTCCATTTATAAACAAATAAAGAAAATGTGGTGTGTGTGTGTGTGTGTGTGTGTGTGTGTGTGTACAATGGAAAATTACTCAGCCACAGAAAAGAATGAGATCTTGCCGCCTGCAACAACATGGATGGACCTAGAAGGTATAAGGCTAAGTGAGAGAAGTCAGACAGAGAAAGACAAATACCATATGATTTCGCTCACATGGGGAATCTAAAGAAACAAAACACATGGGCAAGTAAAGCAAAACAGAAACAGACTCAAACTCAGAGGAACAAACAGGTGCTTGTCAAAAGAGAGGGGTGTGGGGGGACAGGTGAAACAGGTGAAGGGGAATAAGAGGCACAAGCTTCCGGTTATAAAATAAGTAAATCTCCAGAGATGAAAAGTACAGCACAGGGAATGTAGTCAGTAACACTGTAATAACTTTATAAGGTGACGGGGGTAACTACTGAGCCTCTTGTAACGTATATAAGTGTCAAATCACTCTGCTATATGCCTGAAACTAACATAATATTGTACATCAACTATACTTCAATTAAAACAAAATTTAGGGGGTGCCTGGGTGGCTCAGTCGGTGAAGTGTCCGACTCTTGATTTCAGCTCAGGTCACGATTTCACCATTCGAGGGTTCGAGCCCTGTGTCATGCTCCTTGCTGACAGCGTGGAGCCTGCTTGGGACTCTCTCTCTCTCCTCTCTCTCTGCCCCTCCCCTGCTCACACTCTCTCTCTCAAAGAAAATAATTAAAAAAAATTTTTTTTTAATCTACAAAGCCCTATGTAAGCTATTGCTGCCTCCTCTCTGACTCGTGTTCTCTTTTCCCTCTGCCCTCCATGTCCCAGGCACATGTCTGATCTCGGGACAGTGCACCTGAGCTCATCCCCTCCGTAGGTGTCCTCCCTGCCTCTCTTAGATCTTTGCATGGCTCCAATGTCACTTCCTAAAAGGCACCTTTTCAGACTATCCAATCTAAGAAGCCGTGGTTACTTTCTGTCACATCATCCGAAATTACCTACACCACACTCATCACCGTCTGATATTTTCTTGCTAATTGATGAATTAATGGTCTGTCTCCCCACCCCACCCCTCCTAGAGCAGGGATATCATTTGTCTTATTCACCATTATATTCCAGTCCCTGGCATAGTTCCTGGCACCCAGTAGACACTTTGTAAGTGTTTGTGGACTGGGAACATTAACTTATATAGCTCTGTGAGATGGGAGGAAACTGAGGCCCAGAGAGGTTAACAGCAGGAAATGGCAGAGCTCAGATTTCAACCTGGCTCTAACTCCACGGACATCCTCTTTCTACACCATAATGGTTGCTTCTTTCGAAGGTATTTTAATTACGTGGAGTTTATGACCCAACACAAAGAAGGGTGTCTACTCTGTCTTTCATAACTTCTCTTTATTAAGTCCTTGCCCTCATGGGTTCCCGGTCTGATGGGGGAGACGGGGTCCTTTTCTCCCAAAAGAACACACAGTCTGAGGCTGAAGGCAGCATCCCAGCTCCTGAATGAATCATCAGAGCATTTACAAAGCAACATGTCGGCGAGAGTAAATGGACAGATGGACAGAGCACGTGCGAATTTACAGGGCACCTAAAAAGTCTCATCTGCACAGACTGAACCGAGAGAGAGCAGGAAAAGGAGACATGGAGGGAAACAGCCAGAGGGACAGAGAAACGGTGACAGAGAGAGACAGAGACAGAGAGCACTGGGAGCCCTGGGGTGTCCCCTCCCCCCCGTGAGGGCAGAGCAGACCGTGCCCTGGGCGACCCTGCAGAGGATCACACGTTGCTGAGGCCGCCCTGGCAACAGAAGTGAGTCTCCAGACACAAAGGGAAGGTGGTCGGGAGCCGGGGTCCGGCGGTAGGCTCTGACCGTCACCAACGCATGCGCCCGTGGGTTTCCATCACGGCACCGGCTGCCCCAGCCCCTCCTCTGTTGCCCAGTGTGGGGAATGGGAGGCAAAATCTACGATGAGGACACATGATGGCAGGTTTTACTTTTGTAAGGCTGGAACTTCTTCTCTTGCCTCCTGGCTCTGGGCCCATTCCCCGGTGTCAGCCAGAGAGATTTAGGGGCACAGGGAGGGGAGAGATGGGCCTGGGCTTTGGAGTGGCGATCGAGCTCTGCCGGCCAAGCCCTCTGAGCTCAGAGAGGCTGCCCGGGACACCCACCTGCGGCTCCCCCTGCCCGGACCACCTTTCCATCCCCCTCACCGTCTCTGTCTGGCGAATCGTCGCTCACCTGGATTACTGCACCAGCCTCCAACCTGGGGCCCTCACCTGCCCCGGGCGCCCCAGCCTCCCCCAATCCTCATTCACTGACCTCAGAGCAGACGGCATTCAAATAGGGCGGCGGGGATGTCCCTTTGCCCCTGGGGTTAAGTTCAAGCATCTTAAATAGATACAAACTGACCCAGGCCCCACTGACCCCTCCAGCTGCATTCTTCTTCTTCGCCTCTCCCTGGCTGGCTCCACCCCAGACGGCCCGCTTTTTTCCAGGAGTGCCACGCTTCTGCACCTCAGGCTTTTGGCTAAGTTCTCCTCATTCTTCATACCTTAGCTTATGCTTCCCTCCTCCAGGAAGCCAGCCTGACCACTCGAGTCTGGGCTGGGGTGGGGGGAGGGGTCCATGCTATGTCCCTGTCATTTGACAAGAGATTCTGGTCCATGCCTTCTCCATCTCCCAACAGGATGTCAGCTCCTTGGGAGCAGAGAGAACCCGTCTGCCTTGTTTGGGATCCTATTCTTAGCGTCTGGCACCTCGTGGGCACCCAGAAATATTTGTCAAGTAAGTGAGTGACTTGGGGGTGTTGAATAGTGAATGATTTTTGTCCGGAGGACCTTGCACGGGAGAACGGACCATGTGGCATCATCGGACCTTGTCTTACCAACACCCCTGTCCCAGGGACCATGGCAGGCAAAAGTGAGCATCCTAAATGAATTCTCAAGGCCCCACGGGGGAGGCTGTCTGTCTGCTTCGGTAGCATTTGCTCAGCCCCCTTACCCTCTGACCTTCTAGAAAGCCACAACAGCAAGCCGCCCTGTTCTAGTGGAAATTCCCAGCACCGCTTTTCTCTAAAGGCAATCTATAAATCACGCTGCAGAACGGTACCCGCCCCGCAGAAGTCAGCCTCTGACCGTCTGCCAAACCCTCCCCCACGTCCACGTCCTGCAAAGTTTGGAGATGTACAGAAGGGTTTATCCCAGAGCCTGAGACGAGCTGCAACGTCGCCTTCAACGTCAAGTTAGCCGGCATCGGCGGGACCCCAGTGCGCGCAAGGCCCCGCGTGGGGAGCACGGAAGGGACGGAGCGAGGGAGGAAACGCCAGCTCAGCTTGCGGGACCCCGTAACCCCAGGGAGCTGGCTGCCTCCCCTTCGGGCGGTGTCACGTGGGCATCTCTCTCCAGGGCTGGGGAGCGAGCCTCCATGCGGTGCGGGCACTTCTATTCTTGGGCTTTTCCATCTGAGTGTTTACTTCTCCCGGCTCCTGACTCTTATCTGCCTGGGCGGGCAGCGTGTGGGGAGGTCCCAGCACTTGAAGTACTTACTAAAGACGAGTGTGGACGCTGAAGCCGAGATGCCAGGGGCCGATCCCACTTCTGTCACTTACCAGCTGCGTGGTCTCGAGCACGTGTTTGCTCCTGAGCCTCAGTCCCCGTTCTAGAAAGCCGGGCAAGGGTGGTGCCTACCCCCAGGGCTGCTAGGAGGGCTGAATGAGCCAATATGTGTGAGGCGCTGAGCGTCTGGCCTAGAGTCAGTGGCCTGGAGGAAATATTAGCTTCTCTTTCTCTTTCTATTGGCCACACACTTCAGCAAACACTTGCCGGAAACATGTCATTTTTTTGCCCCGTAACACCCCACAGGGGGGCTATTCTTTCCCTCACTTTCCAGGAGGGGCCGGTGACCTGCCACCAGCCACGCAGGCTGGCTCCCGGCTGACAGTTCACGGGCCGGAGCCCGGGAGCAGCCGCGTGAACTCCCTCCCTCCTTCCCGTCATCTCCCGGGACCCACCGCCACCAGGCGGTCTGGAAGCTCGCTCTCAAAGGCGATGCCCTCTTTCGCTGCCACCGCACTCAGGATGACAAAGACAGGCAGTGGGTGGGCTGCGGCGGTGGGTGCCGGGCGGGGTTTCGATGAGGAGAAAGACGCACAGGCTGGAGCGCCAATCTCACGTCTCCGGAAGCCTGACAGAGCTGGCTCCAGAGTCAGAAGGACTTGGGGTCGAGTCCCAGCCCTGCAACTTTGGGGAACTCACATCACACATATGAGCCTCAGTTTCCCTCTCTGTACAATGGAGCCGCTCACAGCTCCTGCTTTGGGTGGCACACAGACAGCTCTTAGCTTAGGGCCCGGCACGGCGTGAATAACCAAGGAGTTTCTTGAGGGGGGACTCAAGGAGGGGGGACTCAAGGAGGGGGGGGGCTCCTCCTTGAGTCCCAAGGAGTTTCCAAAGCCAGCCTCGGCAGCTGAAGGATTTGCTAGAATCTTCTGAGAGCCCCGGGGTGGGGGTTGGGGACTGAGCCGTGTGGGCAGGACGGCTCTTCGGTGCCACGCGGGAGACAGGCTGTCACAAACCCACACAGAGGTTTGGTGCGAATTAATGAACGTGTCCAGAGCATGGGGCTCGCTGATTAGAGCCCACGCTGAGTAGGCCCTTTTGCCTTCTCAGTGGGGCAATGGGTGGGGCCAAGTCCACGGCGTCCACGGCGTCCACAGCACGACGTCCGGGGTGGGGGTGGGGGGGTCAGACTGCAGAGGGTGAGTCTGAGGGCAGGACCAGGGCTCTGCATGGATGAAGGGGTTGTCCGGTGGAGGTGAGGGGAGATTTCGAGGTACGTGCTCCTGGGGATGTGAGATGCGGGGAAGCGGGAAGGGGGCCATCTGTGCAAGATGAGATGGGGTAATTAGCTTAGAAACAAGAGCAAGGAGACAGCAGGCAGGAAGTGTGAGGCCTGGGGCCACAAGAGGCCAGCCGGGCTGGCAGTGCAGCCCGCTGGGGACCGAGATGCCAACAGTCTCTTAGAGACATGAATTCAGGAGCAGGGGGCGGCGGGGGAGGGGGATGGCGCAGAGCATGGTCCACAGGCGCAGGGGGAAAGCCTGGGACCGAGGCACGCTGCTGCTCCAACTCACGCCCCTCCTGGCCGGGAGTAAACACTAGAACTGAGACCCTGTAGTTTTTTATTCCAGGCCAGTCCCAGATCCAACGGTAAAAAGAGGGACAGCAGGCTGGCCCGTTCAAGGCCAGGTGTTAGTGTAAGGGCATCTGTCTTCACTTCATCTGCGAGAAATGACCAGTGCGTTTCACAGGTCTGGCTGCCCCTTGGGGGTCAAGGTTAATTACTCCTGCCCCCACGAAACGGGAGAGTCATCAGTCAGGAGGCAGCCTGGCCTGAGGGTTAATGGGGTTTGAATCCCGATCACGACCGAAGGGGCTTTGGGACCTGGAGGGATTTCTTCCCTTCCTCGGGTCTCTGTTCTCAACATGTCGGTGGAGAATGTACCCTGACCCTCTCATCCTGCCAAACAGTGACAAGAGTCACAAGAGTCATGGAGTCATCGAGGGGACGGAGACTAGTTTGGTGCCTGGCACACAGTAGGCACTTAACACGTGCCTGTTCACTGATGAATGCAATATGTCTGAAAAATACGCGGAAGGAAGAAATAAAAATGTCAGGTGGGGAGACTGAACGCCCAGACAATACAAGGAAAGCCACCACATGCTTATTAAAGAGAATAAATGAATTCATCTAATTTGTAGAATACAAGATAAAGCCCACAGAAAAATCAATTGCACTGCATTCTTACATCCCAGAAACCCACAGAAAATCCGATGAAAAAGATTCTATTTATAATAATAAAAAATAAATACTAAGAGTTCTTTTAATTGGGGACACAAGATATTTGTGTAAAGAAATTATAAAAACCCAATAGAGACTCACTATTAGGAAAACCATCAACATAATTCATTACATTCGTAAATTAAAGGGGAAAAAACCATATGATTACTTCAATAGATCCTTAAGAAGCATTTAATTAATTTTTCTTTATAAAAACTCTAGGTAAAATTGGAATAGAAGTGAACTTCCTTTATATGACAGTAATAGTATTTATCAGAAACCAGCAGCAAATATCATTGGCACTGTGAAAAAAAATGCAGTCCTATGAAAAACATCAATAAGACAAGGAAACATTTTTACAAGCATTCTGGAGGTTTTAGACACTAGAATAAGGCAAGAAATTACAATAAGTTTTATAAGTAATGCCAGGCACTGTCCTAATTTATTAGGTAAAGTGCCAACGTTGGGGCACAGAGAGATTTAGTCACTTGCCCAAGGTCACACCATTTCAAAGTGGCAGTGTTAGGGTCTGAACCCAAGTGATCGGGTCCCAGATATATGCTTTAAAAAAAAATTTTTTTTTAATGTTTATTGATTTTTTTTTTTGAGAGAGAGAGACACACACACAGAGAGCAAGCGGGGGAGAGGCAGAGAGAGGGAGACACAGAATCCGAAATGGGCTCCAGGCTCTGAGCTGTCAGCCTAGAGACTGACACGGGGCTTGAACCCACGAACTGTGAGATCATGACCTGAGCCAAAGTTGGACGCTTAACTGACTGAGCCACCCAGGTGCCCCCCAAATTTTTTAATGTGTATTCGTTTTATTGAGAGAGAGAGAGAGAGAGAGAGAGAGAGAGAGAGAGAGCCCATGAGTGGGGGAGGAGCAGAGAGCAAGAGAGACAGAATCCCAAGCAGGCTTCACTCTCAGCTCACAACAGGGCTCGATCTCACAATTGTGAGATCATGACCTGAGCTGAAATCAAGAGTCAAACGCTTACCCGACTGAGCCACCAGCTACCCCTAGGATATGTGCTTTTTTTGTTGTTTGTTTATTTATTTTGAGAAAGAGAGAGTGGGGGAGGGGGAGAGAGAGAGAGAGAGAGAGAGAGAGAGAGAGAGAGAGAGAGACTGAGTCCCAAGCAGGCTTCCCTCTGTCAGCACAGAGTCCAACACGGGGCTCGAACCCACAAACTGGGAGATCATGACCATGATCAACAGTCATATGCTTAACTGACTGAGCCACCCGGGCGCCCCAGACATGTGCTGTTATACATCACGAGACACTGTCTCTTGGGTGTTAGAAAAGTTGCTGTTATTTGCAGATCATATAATTGCAGAGCTTAAAAAAAAAAATCCCGAAGATTGAAATTTTTTTCAAAAGCCTGACAAGTCAGTAAGACGTCTGCATAAAAGGCAAATATGTCCACATCACAGTTTCCTGAATTCCACCAGGGGAAGAACGTCTAGAGCAGCGCCCAGCACCCTGCCTGGGACATGGTGGGTTCCCAAGAACTATTTGCTGAAAGCTGAATCAACAGAGAGTCTGCCGTCATCTGGAATGACCAAACTGGGTCAGCGACACAGCTGGATTTCTCAGA
Organism: Felis catus; assembly: GCF_018350175.1. NCBI lineage: Eukaryota > Metazoa > Chordata > Mammalia > Carnivora > Felidae > Felis > Felis catus. The sequence continues at coordinate 13,100,054 of NC_058375.1, read as the reverse complement.
GGGATCCGCTGAAGGACTTCCCTCCAGCCTCCAGCTGGTCCCCCTCCAGCACGTGCTCTTAGATGCAGAGGAGGCCTCCTCTGGGGTCCCCGCAACAACCCCCTCAAGCCAGTGAGGCCGTCCCTGTCCTGTCTCAGCCCGACAGCCGGGCGGGAACACGGCACTGTTGTCCCTGCTGGAAAGCGCTCTTAATCCAGCGCGCCAGGCCCCCTTCCTTTTCCCCACCGATGCCCAGGGCGTTCTTGGACCCTTGGCAGTGCATGGAGCGCTGTCCTTGGATCTGCCCCATAGCCTGTGTCCACGGAAAGGCGGAGGGCCATCGTAAGAACATAGGAAAGCTATGCCCATATCAAGCTAACATAGGGAAAACACTTCCTGCATGCCACATTGGCAACCGTGCGACTCATCACCCAAACCAGGATACTTTTGAGACTGGAAGAGGGATGCTCTTAACCATCGCCCTCAGATAGCGAGCACAGCCTGGACTGTTCCAGGCAAACTGGGGCGCACGGCAACTCTCACTGCTCTTCGACGAGGTCGGAGCCCATTCGGCAAGCGCGGATGTGGAGGCCGAGAGGTGACAGTGGGAGAGGCGGAGCCTGGAACTGACCTCCGATCTCTCTGCCTCCAGCATCCCTCAGGCTCAGCGGCCTCTCCACCTCTGGTCCACATACTCCTTGGGGGCACAGGCTGTTCTTCTTTGACACACCAGCAGACACAAGGTCTTGAACATCAGGATCGAGTCGGGTCAGCTTGGACTTTCGGGGGTGTTTACGGAACACTAATAAGGCTGGGGTGGTGGAAGCCTGCAGAGGGGAGGAGGTCAGGGAGGGGCGGGGCCAAAGCAGGGCCTCGGGAGTTTCATTCTAAAGCTAAGGAATGACTCGAGCTGGTTCTGTCTCTAAAAGGGCACTCTGGCCACTGTGCGGACACTGGACGGGGCAGGGCGGGGGGTGGGGGAGAAGGGGGCGAAGATTAGAAGCAGGGAGTACAGTTAGGGGCTGCCGATTCTTGGTGGGGATAGAGGCTTGGGGAGAGAGGGGCGGCCAGGACACAGGAAGAAACACGTGCATTCAGGGCAAGTTTTTGAATGGAAAAATGGGAGGGCTGTAGGATGGGGGTGGGGGGGAGGAAAAGGAAGGGAGGAGACAGGAGAGACCTCCCTGAGGTTTTTGGCCTCAGTAACCAGATGTCATCTATTGAGATGGGGAGGAATAGGGGGGAATAGATTTGGAGGAGAAATCCAGAATTTTCCTTCGGCCTTGTCAGGTCTGAGATGCTTATCCGATATTTGTAAGGCGGTGTCGAGAGGCTTTTTTGCTTAAAATTCTTCGAGTGTTCCTTGCGGCTATCATCCAAGCTCCATTACATGGGACCCCAGATGCGGAACGTTCTTCTTGAGTCCCTGACTGCCACCAGCCCCTCCCCCTGCTCCAGCCCTCCATCCTTCACCAGTGCCTGATGGGATTCCAGTGGGCCGCCCTCTGGGCCTTGCACCTGTCCTTCCTCAGCTCGCCATTCCCTCTGTCCCCTCCTCCTTCCAGAACGGCTCCAGACCAGGGTGGGGGCCCCTCGCCTGTGCCTCTGTGACATCCTGTCTCTCCCAGCACAGGGTGAGCCAGGGACCTCACCCCTGTGGGGCGCCCGCGTCCCGCACAAAGGGATATTCATCGAGTAAACAGGGTCAAAGGGAGATGTTTCAACCACTTAAGGAAATAAGCAGTTTCTAACACCCTCAATTATTTTGGAAGCACCTGCTCACATATAATTAATGTGCCGATTCAAGTGATTATTATCGCCATTAAAGCGGGTCCCCCAAGCACCACTACTCAACACTTGTTTAGACACATCTGAATCCCTCCACTGCCTGCACGATAATCACAATCGTCAAGCTCAGATTTCATCTCTTGAACTAGAGTCTCCAATTCAGACTTCCTGCTCCTCTGGGCTGCCCATCTAACCTCACTAGCAGGGTTCCCGAGGGCTCTGCGCCACGGTTCGAAGAAGACCCCTCTTCCTCTGGACGGAGCCACCAAACACTTCCCCACAGTCGCCAAAGGGACCCGGGGCAGCCGCCCTGAGTGAGCGAAGAGCCCGGGTGCGGGCAGGTCCTGTCCCCTCCACCTGTCTGCTCCGTGTGTTGGTCTCCGGGTGGGGGAAGTGTGCTGCGGCCTCAGCCCTGCGGGTGGAAGCTGTTTTCCCTGGGGTCCTCCTCTTAGGTTGACGGCCACTGCACGGCTCTGCAGATGGGCCCCAGGCTGTGTCACCATGAGAACAGCCCCAGGCAGCCTGACCCGGACAGCGCCCACCCAGCCCACCCTCTCCGAGTGGCGGGGGTTCTGAGCTTCCCCAAAGGGGATCCAGACGGCCCCCGTCAGTCCCATGGACCAGCCCTGGCGCTGAGAGGGTCAGGCAGTAGGGGAAGTCAGACAAGCTGGTATACGAACCCGCTCCACCTTACCGTCTGGGAGGCCAGGGGCCAGTTACTTAACATCCCTGAGCCTCAGTGTCCTCAGCGCTAAAGTGGACAATAGTACCCACATCCAGTGGTTTCTATGGGCATTCAGTGAGGTGACTCTGAACGGCCCTCACACGCCTTGCCCTGTGCCACAGGGATGGCGTCAATGGTGATTAAGGGGGAGAGACAGGCTCCCCAGGCCACAGGGGTTCAGCCCTTCCGAGGGTCCAGCCCTCAGGTCACCTGTCACTCTGGGGAAGTCCCTCCCACCCAGCAGTATGGCATTTCTGCCTTCTGTGGAGCCTTCCAGAAGGCATTGCTCTTGGAGTCAGATGGCCGGGTTCGGAGCGTGACCGGCCGTTCTTCGGTGGCACAATGGCTACGCAGCCTAGCGTCAGGACCCCAGCTCCGAAATGAGAATGATGGTGCTCGGGCTGCAGGGTCCGTCCTGCCCTCCCCCAACGCTCCCTGAGTCTCTGAATGCCCGAAGATGCTTCGTTCACGGGAGCACTGGAAGGCGAGCCTGCAGAGGACGCAGGGGCCACAGCTTACGGTGACAGCAGGGATTCTGGTTTCCATCCTGAGAACAACAGGGATGCTTCCTTGATGTGTTTCAAGCAGGGGAACACGGACACGGGCGTGTCTTCAAAGGCCTTTGGCTGCAGAGTGGCCCTCTGGATCCGATCTTACCAATTTCCTTCAGGTTCTCGCCTCTTCTTGGCTCCTAGGGGTCTGCCATTTCGTCCCCTTTGAAGGTTCACTTAAGGGTGGGGGCACCCACACCAGTGTGATTCTCAGAACACCCACAATCCACGGCTCTCCTGGGGAATCTAGAACTTTCTGGAAAGCTGGCGTCCCACACTTGATGCGGATGCTCCATCCCTACCTCGTCATGATGTCACTGCTGGGCAGCTGGACTTGACACAGCATAGAATATTCCAGAGCTGGAGTGAACGGCACCCCCTGCTCTGTGCTCACTTGGGCCACAGGAAGCCCAGAAATCCTTTGTACTGCATTTCTGACCGGTGACCATTCTAACATTTGCTTAGACGCTTCCAGGCCTGGGGGACGCTCCCGTCCCCAAGACACCCCATCCAAAATTGATAAGCTCTTAACTGTGAGAAAATCTGTTAGCTCATCCACTAAGAGTTTACTTTTTGTCCCTCAGAGCCACATAAACTGTTCGTTCATTCATTCACTCACTCACTCACTCACTCACTCACTCACTCACTCATTTATTCACTGTCTAGGTTATGTGCTCAGACACAAAGACAAAGGACACTGGATCCTTACCAACAAGGGGTCCCATTCTGGGAGAAAGACATTCCACTATTATAATTAATCACCCCATTGAGAACTCTCGGCTAGCAGATGCCAGTCCTTTTGGGGGGCAGTTACCACAGTGTCCAAGCATTTATTTGACGACCTTTCATGTACTAGACATTGCCCTGCTTAGCTGCAAGCGTCATACAGACAAGGCTATGTTGTTCTTACTCGGCGCTCTATTCCCAGTGCTTGGCACAAGGTGTCCAAGAAATATCTGCCCCATCGGTGAACACATGAGTCCAGCGCGTTAAGTCACGAGGGAGGCTTCTCGGCATGTAGAGAGCATCACGAGACTCTAACTCAGCCTGGTCACGGTGACTGAATGGGGAAGCAGCTGGAAGGGGAAAACGGACTGGGGGGAGGGAGGTTGCTGGGAATGACCTTGTAGCTGACCTTCAAAGGCAAGTGGAGTTTGCCAGATGGCGCAGGCAGAGGGCAATGCAGCACGTGCATGGGCACGGCGGTGGGAAAGAGCGTCCGCACATTCCAGAAACTGCAAATGGGCCTTAAGATGGGAGCGCTGGGCCTTAGGATGGGAGCGATGGGAACTCGGTAGGAAGCAATGCTGTAGAAATCAGCTAACACAGCTTGAATCACGAAGGACCTAGTAGGCTGGGCCAGTGACCTTGAACGTGATCCTTAAGGTGATGGGACGCTCTCGTAAAGGGCGGGGTCAGAGGTGGGAGTGCAGTCACGTATGATCGTATGATCGGTGATCGGCTGTGCATTCTAGAAAAGTGCCGGGCTGTGCCTGTCTGCAACAGAGAGACTGTCTGATTGCCCACGGGTGTCTCTGAGTCCCCTGGTAAGAGGGCACAGTGGCCCTTCACACGAGCCTGACACGTCCAACTAGGAGATGGGCCGAGGAGGAGAAGGAAGGACTTGAAGGGGAGGAGGACCCCGGGCTGGTGTTCTCGGAAACATCCCTCATTTCAGTCACATTACTTTCTTTCAACGGCGGGTGGGAGCACAAGTTTACCTTTAATCCTTCTGTGACAAGTTAAGTCAGCCCCTTGTCACTTAAACCCAGCAGGGCTAAGTCACGCCAAGCCTGCTGGAAATCACACTCTGGGCCCAATATAGCACCCAGCGTCCACAGGCTCAGAGGCCCGACAGCAGCTCGGGGCCTCTCCGCCTCTGAGGAAGAGTGTCCCAGCCTCACCTTGAGAGCACCCCGAGCAAGAAATGCCAGCCTCTCCCCCCAGCCTAGGGTCCCCTGGGGGAAGGAGAGAGGCTGGTTGCAAGGCGGGGAAGGGGTAACACATTCTCTCCACATCTCACTTCGACCCTTTTATTTTACTGATGAAGATCCTGAGGCTCAGAGAGGGAAACTGGTTTTCTCAAGGTCACACAGCAGGATGTTTGGTCCCGGAATCCCCCTCTTTTCTCTTCTGTGCACTTGGTAAGCAGGGGCAAACGCCCCAGACCGAGCTAAGTCATCAAAATGTTCACCTTGGACCTGCCAGTCTACTGTATCTTCCATGTCCATCCAATGCGAGAGTTTATTCCTGGGGGGGGGGGGGAGGGGTCCAAGTGTGGCCCAGTAGAATGTCTTGTCATTTGGGGGTCCCTCTCGACACTGTGGGAGCCAAACGCCCTTATCAGTCTTGTATGAAAGTCTCCAGGCAGAGAACTCGGTCTCGTTGCCAGTATCAGAAACCTGGTCTTAATCCCCCAAAGAGGATGGGTTTCTCTGGTCAAAACACCTTCCCTTGTGCCAGGGAGAACAGCGATCTATTGCCAAGGCCAGCCTTTCCTTTCTTGCATCCTCATCTCCTTCTCCCACCCGAGGGCATCTGTGCACACGTCCAGGCTGACTGTCCTGTGGCGTCTGAGCTGAGCCCACCCGCCCGACGCCCTTCCCATATAAGCTTGACTACGTACAGCTCCCTCTTCCCGCCAGGTCCCCGGAAAGCTCGTGGATCACGGGCTCTTTGACGCACCCTTGGAGCCCCTTGGTCTCCTAGATCCACCCTGAGTGGCGGCCCTGATGACCCAAGGGTGGAGATACTGACGCCCTGCTCATTTACACTCACGAGCACCTAGACACCTGCTACTGTGGTCACAGGGGGATGGCACAGACCCCTTTGAGAATATTCAACCCCTTTCCTTCCCCCCCCCCCACCCAAAACGCACATCACATTTTAGGCACACTTTCTGGGGTTTCAAGTAGAAGCCCCAGAAGCTCATCTCCCTCCTCCGTAGGGTTCCAAAGATCCCACATAAGGACGCTGGCCCGGAATCGGCCAGCACCACAGCGCCTACTGGAGAAGCAGATAAATAAAACTCAGCAACAGACGCAAAGGCCGGATGAATAACTAAAATACCAAGTGACACCTCTCTAATGGAAGTGCCTACAAAATGCTATGGAACTTCGCAGGAGGATCTCTTAATTCTATCCTGGTAGGCGAGGTCAGAGGCCTCACGGAGGAAAGAATGAGTAAGGCTTGGCCAGGCGGAAAGAGAGGATTTAGTAAGCTAAGTGCAGCCCTATTTCCCTGCTCCGTGGGTGAAGGAAACTGGCTTGTCTGCAAGACATCTCCTTTGTTTCACACAAATCCCTGTGAGATGCTGGGGGGGACGGGGGGGGGGGAGGCGAGCAAGCCTATTGGCCAGAGGAGGAAACAGATCTTTACAACTTAATGAAGCTGGACCCGAAGCTCTCCCCTTGGGGGAAGCGGGTCCACCTCACCCTTTCTCTCTCCAGCCCAGAGTATCGCGCCCAGCACGGAGCAGAGCCTCAGGGAGGTTTTGTGAACGGCTTTCACCCCAAGGCCACTGAGTTAATCAGGAGGTAGAGCCGGGATCTCTCCCCCAAACGCCAAACACACCGCCGAGTTCCTCCAGGATCCCCCAAACATTCTGGGAGGAGAGCAAGTCTGGATTGCAAGGCTCGGCAAGTTTGGAATAGATAACGTAGCTGGTAGCTTATGAAAGACCTACAGACGGAGAGGGACCAGATAGAAGCAATTGTCTTCATGTTACTGCAAAGGTGTGTCCAGAAGGTCAAGGTCAAACCTCGAGGCATGCCACAGCTAGCCTCAGTGCTTCCTTCAGCCCACTCCCGGCAGGCTTCTGCCCCACTAACTCCAAGGAGACTGCCCGTTTCCAGGCTCCCCGTGGGCTCCATGTTGCAAATCCATGGTCATTTCTCTGTTCTTGTCCTAAGTCATCTTGCTGCAGCATGGGACACAGCTGGCTCTTCTCCCTTGGGATCTGGGACATCCACTCGCCTGGCTTTCTTCACATCTGGCCGGCTGCTCCTTCCAGCCTCTTCCCTAGTCTCCTTTTCTCTAAATTTTGAGCTCCCCAGGACCCAGCACTGTGTGCTCTTCTCTTGCCCGTCCCCCCTCCCCTTCTGCCTGTCATCTCACCCGGGCCCACCGTTCGTATCTGACGCCACCCGCCCCCCCCCCAAGTATAAATCTCCAGTCCTGACCTCAGTCCAGAACCCCAGACTTGTAGCCCCAGCGGCTGCTTGAACAACTCCAGCCCCACGTTAGGGGCACTTGTAACTTAACACAAGTGACAGAGAATCCCTTCCAGCCTTCTCCTCCCCTCCCGTCCTTCTGGCCTCAGGAAATAGCACCACTCCCCCCGCCCCAGCTGCTGGAGCCTGAAAGCCGGGAGTCACCCCAAATGCTCCTTGCCTCCCTCTCGTCAACACGTTAGCAAACCCACTAGATTCCACCGCAGTTTATGGAAGAACTCCATTCCTTCCCACCGTCTCCACTGCTGTCACCTCTGTAACAACCTCCGCATGGCCCCTCTGATTCCAGTCTTGCTCCCCTACGACCCATCCTCCACCCAGAAGTGACCTTTCAATAAAGTGAATCAGGTCCCGTTACTTTCCTGTTCCAAACCCTCCAAAGCCACCCTTGGAATTAACTCCAGACCCAGCGTCCTGGGGCACATGGCCTGGCGTCAGTGGTCCTGCCCGTCTATCTGTCACACCTCATCTCTTAACTCCCCACAACCGGCTGCATTCCAGCCCCTCGGTGGACTCGCTTTCTGTCCCTTGAACACGCGAAGCTTGTCACCAACGCATGTTCTCTTCTCTCTGCCTGGAATGTTCCACCTCCATCCCTTAGCAAGGCGGGTTCCTTGTTGCCTTGGAGGTCTCAGCTTAAATGAACCTTTTCCTGACCACCCAATCCCATTCTACCCCCGCCAGATGATTTTCATTATATGCACTGCCCTTATCATTACCTGCCGTTTTTCCTGTTCGTTTATCTTTTTACCTCCCCCTGCCTCTAAGCTAAACCACAGGCGTTCGGGATCTTGCTGCCCTGTTCCCTGATGCACGCCCAGTGCCTAAGACCATCCTGCTTAGTAACTACATGCTGAATTAGTGTCGAATGACTGAATGGGGCAGCTAGCTCCTATAAGAGTTTACCGTGCACCAGGACATGGTCCCTGGCTGGGCCAAGGGCATTACAAGATGCTAGAGTGGGCAACCCCTGCCCCTTTTAGAGCCAAGCCATCATTGAAGACCTGGGATTAGGGGCCGCAATAACTGCAATTCACACTCTTACCTCTAGGGGGAGCTTACGGTTTCTCCATCACTCCACCCCCAGAAGCCTGAGCTTTGGGGGAAAAGGGTCTGGGATAGATTCAACCTGTTCCTGAGGGTGGAATAAAAGGATTGCAATGGGACTAGACTTGGAAATGTGTTCTGACTTCCTCTTTATGGGTGATTAGAGTTGTTCTATAATCAGCTGTCCTTTGGCAGGCCCTCCTTCCACTTATGCAACAGGGGTGACGAGATAGGGCATGGGGCATTCTTCATCAGAGACAGCCTGTCCCTCTGGAAGGCCAGAGGCGAGGGAGGGGGGCCTAAACAAGGCAGTTCGGACCAGCTTGGCTCCGGCTCTGTGATGAACGTGTCTTGCTTTTCTTACTCCCTTCCTCGTCCAGATTCAGGAGCTGTAAGATCAGGTTGTGGGTCCAGGGCGGGAACAAGGAAGAGCCAGGTTGGCTCCAGGCCAGAGGGGCCCGAGGGGTGGTCCAGCCCACTCCTCCAGGACTTAGGTCCTCCTCTACCCATCACCAAGAGTGCACCTGCCTTCTTGCCCTTGCTGGTATCATTGGACTGTTATGTCCCCTTATGATCGTCACTTTCTATTTTGGTTTCGGACAACAAAACGCCGTCAAGGACTTACACTAGGAGAGAGCCAATGCCAGTAATACCCTTTTGAAATAACTCTTTGCTTCAGGGAGAGAAGAGCTAAGATCCATTGAAAGGGCTTAGCTATGTGATGACAATTTCCCAGAACTGAAATCCAGCGAGTTTGTCAGCATAACTGCACAGAAACCAAGAGTGTACCATTTTACATTGTCTCTGCCTGTCTGCCTGGGGACTGTAGGTGGTAGGATGGAATTCAAGGAATCCGATGATCCTTGGTGATCTTCTGAAAAGACCTGCCACCCTCACTTTATGACTTTCCTTCCTCGATCCCTTATCCCTTAAGCTACCAAGAGACATGGGAGGACAACGGCCACCATTGATTGAACAGGTGCCACAACAGAGCCAAGCCCTGGGCTTGTTTGGTTGTAGACATCATCTCATTGAAGCCTACAACGTAGGGGCTTGCATGCCCAATTCCACATGAGGTTTCTAGAACGCAGAAAGGTTAGGTCACTGCCCAGACACATACCCTGAACTCATATGCGCGTATCCTGACGCCTCAGCCCTCTATCTTCCTACCTTACCCTTCCCAGTCTCATGGTCCACAGCAGCCACACCCCTACCCCGGAGGCATGGAGCAAGGCCCCAGGGTGGGAGCTTGCCCCAGCCAGGTAGCATCATGGAGGAGGCATTCATACCACAAAGCAAACACCCAGGCACACGCTCCCCACAAGGTGACAGAAGTGAGATACGGGGTTCCTGAAAGCGGTGCGTTATCACTATTGACCAATCTCCTTCTCGATCTTGCTCCATGGCTCTCTTTTCTGTGGCCTTGTAACCTGGGCCCAGCGCAGCTCTTGGGAACAGATTGTGACAGAAAGGGACAAAACAAAGGAGAGATGATAAAAACTTGTGAAAGGCTAAGCTCCCATGATTCTCTGTGGCTGTTTAATGGATTTCTATGATCTAAACAGACCTTTGGCTTTGCCTGCTGGGCAGCTGACCTCCAACTAAATGAGTTTAGACAGTATTCCTTAATAAGAAATGTTCCTTTTTTCCCCACATCCACAAAGCCCCCTGAGCATACAATGACTCACACTCCCCTGCCAACAGATACCGTCGGCCGCACACATACGCCCACCTGAAACAGAAGTGGGCCACGTGGCACGGTCTATCAAAACGTGCACACGCCTTTGTATTCACAGCTCTATCACTTGTGCACGTAACAAACATTTACGGATACAGTGGGGGGAAAAGGCATGGCCTTTGCACTTGAGACGCTCGCAGTCCGGTGGACAGATGGGTGCTTTGGCACAGGGAGGTAAGAGCTGGGGTGTAGACCCGAAAAGAGGAATCATGGAGGAGGGAGCGTCTAGAACTTTCTGCAGAAGTCAGGGAAGGTGACATGAGCGGAGACGTGGTCTCCATGGACGGCCTTCAGTTTCCTCATCTGAAGAACAGGCACAACAACAGACCCGACCTCACAATGCCAGCGTGAAAATGAAATGTGGTCACGTATGCAGTGCCTGGCACATAGTGAAGACTCAATAAATATTATTGGCTAATAAGCCACTCAGATTAGAATTAGCAGCATTACTAAATGAGTCCCCAGTTATAGACGTAAATGGATAGAAATGATTAAGTAGAGGAAATTATCAATCATTTTTTTTCTGGAACCAAGTCCTGACTTTAGTACTAAGGTAGTTTGCTTTTTAGATGACAGCCCCCTACTGTCCAACTATGAAATCGCACCCCTGCTCTATTAGCCACTGAATATCTCTAGGGAAAAAAAGCATGAGCTGCAGAGACGGAGCCTGGGAAACTCAAATCTGGGAGAGGAAGCCATGAAAAAGTGGGGAAAGCATGAGGGGTTGGGGAGAAGGGCTGTGAGGCATCCTAACGTTGGACAGGGCTTTTATAGACAGCTAGGAAACCCAGTCAGGTGCCTGATGACCTTCGTGACACCTTCTCTTTGTTTTCAAAGAGGTCTTTTGAGAATGATGGTCCCTCTTCCCATCCCTCCAACCCTCCAACCATCCCTCCACAATCTAATGATGGCAGGTTACAGAACAAATAAAATTCATTTTTCTGAAATTCACTTTAGAGCAAGTTTGCCTGGAAAACTGGCCCCGTGAGCAGTGGCTTTTCCCTTGCCGGGAAAGCACAGTATATTCCAGAAGCCTCAGAAAAAACTGCAAATAGCCATAGTGGATATCCAATAGAACTTCCTGTGATGATGGGAATGTTCCATACCTGCTCTGTCCAGCATGGTAGCCACCAACTGCATGTGGCTAGTGAGCTCTTGAAATAGGGCTAGTCTGAATGAGGAAATGAATTTTTAATTTGATTTGATTTGATTTGAATTGAATTGAATTCAGATTGAATAGCCACCTGTGACTAGCCATGGCTGCCATATTGAATAGCCTGGGGATCTGATCACATATATTTTTTTGAATCTGTTCTATAGTTTCGGCATTTCCCCCCGGCTATGAACTGGGAAGATTATGGGGCATAGTGTCCAAGCTGCAGGCCCTGGCCCCCTCCTCCTATCCCCTGCCCCCACCCCATGCCTGAGACATCCACATGGCAAGATCTTCCCCAATGTCCAGCCAGAGATCTTGTGAACCCCAAGGGAGTGATCCCTTTTGCTTCAGGCAACGTCATCAGCTCTGCCAATCTACCCAAAGAATCCAACCCATTCATTCCATTTCCGAGAGCTCAGGATGATTCCATTGCTAAGATAATGTCTTTAGGACCAGAGGGGAGGCTGCTGGGCTTCACAGGTCTTGGGCCATTTTGTGCCCACTGGGCTGAGCGGGCAGTGGTGGCCTCATCACAATGCCCTGCTTTTCCCTTCTAAAGAGATTGGAGACACGGCCCTGGCTGGGCCTGTGTAATCTATTCATTTCCTTCCAAGCCGGGCTCTGTAAGCTCATTCACAGAGGATGGGCAAAGGAAGCTGGGGAAGCAAACAGACGTACAGAAAACAAACAACGCTGGGCAGCTCCCTGCTTGGTGGGGGGTGGGGGGCAGGAGCTGCCGGGAAATGGAGGTGGGAGAATAGAGATGTAGGGACTTGTCTGGAGGGGGGTGGATTCGGACTGGAGAAGGAGAGCGGGGCTCCCACTGCTGTTTCTTTCGCATCCTCCAGAAGCCCCACCCCGCATAAGGAGACTTGGCTTCTGCAGCCCCCGTCTTGGTAAGCTCTTATCTCTCTCCATTCAGCTGGCTCCCTGGGAAAAGAGGCGATCGGTGAGGGAAGGCCAGAGTGGCAACAGGCAGAGAGAACTGGAAGCATGGAGCCAGTTCCCTGGAGCTGTCCCCACCCACCCCACCCCACCCCCTTGCCCTGCCACTGGCCTCTGCCCCCGTCCTCACCATCACAGACAGGGCACGCGGGGCTCCCCTGGTCCCAAGGAGAGTTCCGAGTCAGCTGAGCCTGCTACCTCAATCCAGCTACAGAATCACAAGGGCCCAAACAGTTGGCTCCAGTGGGCAATTTGCATGCGATTTGCATACATCTGCATATACCCTCCCCACTCCAGAGGCACCGAGTCAAAGGATGTGAAATGAAGGAAAATAAATTCATTAGTGCAGCCTACCATAGCCCAGCACACAGGGCCCGCCACCGTAAGAGATGTAACTGATTCTTAAGGCAATCAACGTGATCGCAGTCTGGGGGGCGGGGTGGGGGGGGGGAGAGATGGGGGCGGTGGCGACGGGGGAGTCCCAGCATGGTGGGGGGGGGTGCAGAGACGGGAAGGGAAAGCCCGCGTCTCCCTCATCTTCAGAGAACATAGCGCGGAGCCACGTGGAAGCCTGCGCCCGATTTCCTACACCTGGCCCTGGCCTTCGTGCTGTCCCCACATCGGCAGCCACCTCTGCAGGCAGACTTTCACCACCGAGGCAGAAAAATTCCATTTCAAACAAGAGTGAGGATGGTTGCTTCGAGGGCTGGGGAGGCAATGAGGTGTCGTCCACTGGTATTTCCCTGTCTGCAAGCTCCCTCCCCCCTTCACCTCCGTTAAGCGGTCCCATTGGGTCTCCGCGTTTCTCTCCGCCAGCCGGGCGGGTCTTTCACGTCCCCTCATTCCGATCCCATCTACGGATGGTTGGGGGAGAGACAGTCCCATCGTTAGCAGTGAGCTGCAGTTAATTTAGCACAGTCCTTCTGCCAGGTGCTAATGAGATGCTGGCTGTGTGTGTCAGCCAAGCAGCTCCCATATCATGTAAATACGCCTCTTAGTGATTCAGTTCATGGCACTATTTAACATATGCCTTGACTTTCTCTAGGCCTGTTGATCTATCCGGGATGGAAATCTTATCTAAAGCTGGGACCCCCAGGGGTGTCGAGAGCATCAGGTTCACACCTGTGGGGCCCAGGCTGCCTGGAGAGCTTGGGGGGGGGGGCGGCTAGGGGCAATTTTAAGTGGGAGGGGCTACAACGTGACCTTGGAGAACAATGATCTTGGTTAAAAGGAACCCAAGGCAGAGTCAACAAAACAGCAGCGACCAGCAAGTGAGGAATCAAAGACCAAGACTGCAAGAAGGAAGAGCAAGGACAGGAGGGTCCCACCAAAGACTGGCGCGAGAGCAAGAAGGAGATTGAGGAGCGGAGTTCTGGGTCAGGGCATTGAATGGTGAGTGTGCCCCAGCGGGATCCTCGAACACAGGGTTTCCAAGCACCGCACCGTGTAAAGGGGCAAAGGAACCAGTTCTAGATGTGTGATTATCAAACTGCCCGTGCCACCTGCCCCCCTCGCCCCCCATCAGCTCTGTCCAGCCCCCACTCCATCAGCTCTGTCCAGAGCAGGTGCACTTGACCGTGTCATCTACTGGTCTCATCTGAGGAAAGGGCAATGCTGCAGACAGAGGTTAAAGAAGTGTGGCTTTAGATCGGGAGTTGGTGGACCACGGCCGGTGGACCCAATCAGCCTACAGCCTGTTTCTGTACAGCCCATGAACCGAGAATGTTTTTTTCTTTTTCTTTTTACCTCTCTTAATGGGTGACAGAAATAAAAAAGAAGAGTATTTTGTGACATATAAAAATTACATGAAATTCAAGTCTGAGTGTCCATGCATAAAGATTTCTTGGAACCCCGCCATGCCCTTCCATCGCCACGCTGTCTGTGGCTGTTTTCACACCAGCACAGCAGAGCCGAGTAGTTGTGACAGAGACCATACGGTCCCCAGAGAGGAAAATATTTACTATCTGGACCTCACCGAAAAGTGTTGCCAAAGCCTGTTTTAGATCACGGAAGGGGAGTTCTCTGCCTAACCTGCTCCCAAGATGGCGGTACTTTGCTCTGTGCAATCCTGAGTGTGGCATTGCAGGAACATCAATTCCCAGTGGACCTTCTCTGGAGCCCGGCCAGCCCTGACTCCCCAGTGGCCAGGGGACGCCGGGCTGGAATGCCCCGTCCAGACACGAGAAGGTTCCTATCGGTGGCTGGAAAGGCCAACACTTGTGCCCAACACCCAGAGCGGGTCCTTCTGTTGCCAGCAGCTGGGCCCTGGACCAGTGGGCTTCTCTGTGTCTCTAACGGCACCCCTTCTCAGACCCAGATCAGGTGCCAGTCACCAGGATAGTCCCATACGTAATTGAATTAGAAGGCAGACCGTCTCTGTAATTCGTTTTAAGAGGGCAGGATGCCATGCTGCTTTGGTCGTTCCTCCGCCAAGAGGATTACCCAAAGCCCCCAGCCTGAAATCCCAACGTCCGACGTTTCTTGGTTGTTACACAGCAGTGTTCTTACTAACTCAAACTTGGTACTGCTGGGGTCTCCTGAGCAAAGGGGCAAATTAGGGACACAAAGGAGACCAGACCTAGATAGTTCCTGAGGACAAAAGAGAAGGCTGAACAAAGTGGTCTTGCAGGAGGGTTCGGGCAGAGGATGGGAGCCTGGCAGAGGGCACAGGACGACACGGGGCTGCGTTAGGACTGAGGACATGGCCAAGCCTGCAAGCGTCTCCAGAGGGGCTCTGGGGACTCTACCTTCAGTCCTGGCGGTGGTATAGTGGGGACAACTGTGATCACTTACCCGGTACCACACGATCTCACGCATGCGACCATCTGTCTTGAAGTTACACTTCAAGGTCACGGCATCACCAGCCACCACGGGTGGGAGAGGTTCAATGTTGACAGTCAGGTAGCCTACAGGAAAAAGAAGAAAGGGGAGGTGAGGGCATGGGAGGATTGGAAGGGCTGGGCTGACCGGGGAGGGGGGGAGGGAGCTGACCCGTCTGCAGGGGTGCTGTTCACACTGGAGCCTGTGTGATCGGTACCCGCCCGGCCTGAATGGAGGTCATTGCTCTCTTCTTTGTCATTGGTGTCTCCGTCCTGAGAGCCTGTGGATCCCTCTAGTCCTGAAACACTTCTTGGGATCAATTTTCCCTTGAAAGTAGGACCTGCCGGCAGCTGGAGGTAATGCCTCAATGGACTTCTACAAGATGCCCGGAGAAAAGGTCCTGCGGTCAACCACTATACCTCTTTCCCCCCTTTTGCAGGGTCTTGATATGCATTAGCCAGTTAAGTCTCATGGGAAACAAGCCCGCCGAGAAGCATCTAACCCAGCATTTCCAAATCTACTTGACTACGTGTCTCTTAGCCATCCCTGAAGTCCTCAGCCTCCTGTGCAGTCAGGGTTCCATGGAACCCACATTGGGACATGGTGCCCGAGGTGCCCGGATCCCTCCATTCCCAGCCTTCGAACCAAATCACTCCTGATGAAAGGGGAAGAGCTCCCTGAGGAACTTCTGTTTGCTTCCTGAACCCCCAAACCTCCCCCACCCCCCGCCAAATCTCCCATCTCACACACTTTGCCATCCAAGGGGAGAGTTAGTACCCCCTGGAGGCCATGGTGGGGAGGGGTGGTTATGAGCTGACCACCCTGGGAAGGAGTCCAATCCTCTGCAAGCACCAGGTGATGCGTCTCGCCCACCAGCTGCCCCTGGAGCCCCAGAAGCTAGGACTCTTAACCTGGTAGCCACACCCTGGGGAACACTCCTGTCTCCACACCAATGTCCGGCTCGGGGAGACCTCTGACCCTCTCCGCTGCCTCCCAGAGCCCCATCCCCAAGGGCCAAGCCCCATTCCAGCTCGCCAGGGGGCCTCATTCTCAGGCCGATCGCCCTGGCCCCTCTGATTGGCTTCCCGCCTGCTGATGTCCCGCCATTGATCTAATGGATCAATCCAGTCCAATTGTCTTAATGAGAAAACTAGCCAGGATGGGTTCAGGGATTTCAATTGTGCAGGCAACCTGAGCGGATCGAGCCCAGGGACCTGACCCCTGCCTGCAGCTTAATGGTTACAACACTCCCGGGGGGCCGGGGGGGGCGGGGGGGGGCGGGAAGAAATAAGAATCGACCTCCGCAGGATCGATGGGGAAACCGGAGTCAGAATTGACCTGCGTGGCACCAGGCGTCAGGTCCCAATGGCCAGGGTGAGGAGTAAGGCAGGAGGCTCACCTCTAGGTAGCCTCAACCTCAGGCTGGAGGTCAGGCTCCCAGGAAGCCCCACGGAGCTTGCGTGGTCCTTGCGAGCAGTGCCTGGAACCAACTGGAAGGATCAATGTCCCTCCCTCCTTTCCTCATTCATTCAGCCCCAAAGTTTGCTCCCACTTGCTCTGAGCAGGACCGTGATCCAGGAAGCAGGGTGGTTCTAGCAGTGCCCTGTCCTCTAGGCGCGCACAGTTTGGGGACAGTTTCGCAACACGGTCACACTCAGTGGGTGGGTGACAGTGGGGGCTGTGAAAGGAGGGGGAAGGAAGCCTTCCCGGCCTGGGCAATCGGGGAAGTCCCCTAGCCCAGCTGGGTCCCAAACCACGACAAACAAGGAGGCTGCCCTCAGGAGGCGGAAGGCCCACGACAGAGAGGACTCTGGGCAAGCTGATCCCGAGCAGGAAATAATAACGGGTCACATTTCCACAGCGCCTACTCTGAGACAGGCTCCAGGCTAAGTGCACAACACGCCTTCACTCAACGGGCTGTCGTGGAATTCCCAGGAGAGAAGAGCCCGCATTCCTCCCGCTTTCCGAAGGGAAACAGAGAGGCAAAGTAACCTACCGAGATCCCGCAGCTCTAAGCGACAGAGCTGGGACTCAAGCCCCACCGTCTGCTCCATTCTGACCGCCATACTATCCACACAGCCTCTCTAATGATGAGGAAGGAGAGGAAAGGGTCGGCAGACCCTTCCCACCCAGCACAGGGGAGGAGTGGGAGATGCTGCTAGGGGGCCGAGACAGGAGTCTAGGACCCGATCCTGTCCGCTGATCGCTCCCTGGCCGGGGCCGACCCCTGGGCTCACCTTTCCAGCGTGGCTGCCCTCCTTGGGGGGGCTCTCACCTTTGAAACGACGAGCCAGATGGCTGGGGAGTTCAAGAGCAGAGAAGGGCCCCCCCTCCCACCGCAAGGAGGTGGGAAGGACACGTTCTCGGATGGGTGAATCTCGCAGCCGGCCTGGGGTGAGTGCAGATGGTGTGTGCGTGTGAGGCAGGCCAGGGCGGGATACAGGTGCCAGCTTGCAGGGTCGCCATTTGGTGCCAAGCCCCGGCGGAATTACAGGTGTGAATCGGTGGGGATGGAGGGGAACACGTGAAGCTCGGCTAACCAGGTGTCGTGTGACAGGCACACGGCGAGGTATAGCCGGTGTCCGGGGCAACAGGGCTCAGGGGCGTGCAGGGTGAGAGCAGGGAAGAGCCCTCTGCACAGCAGCGGGGGAAGGGGGTGGGGGGGGTGGGACTCCCAAAGAGGAGATTTCGAAGGGGGGCACCTGGGTCCGGGGGGGGGGTTCTGACACCTTAAGACAGCATTTCGCAGGGCGTGTAGACAACAGGGAGCTTCTGATAAATGTTTCAGGCAACAGGATTTCTATTCCCGGCACTGCGTTAAAACAAAATGGAGCACCCTTCTCTCCTTCAGAGCCTTTCTCTTTTCCCTTCTTGCGTCTTGCCTTCATTCGTGAAAAAGAAAAGAAACTGGGAATCTGTTCCGTACCAGGCACCGCTCCGGGCCCTAGAGATACAGTGCGGAGAAGAGACAAGCCCTGCCCTCCAGGAGCTGAGGCTACCGCAAAGGAGGCTACAAAGAAGGGAACGAGGGGAAGGAAATACGGGCGGTGCTGATAAATGCCATGAATCAAGGTAAACCAGGGTAAAGAGGCCCCAGGGAACAGAGAGCGGGGCAGGGGCCCCTCTGGACAGGGTGGCCCCAGGAGGCCTCTCGGATGGGATCCAAAATAAAGGCAAGTGTGAGCCATGCAGGTCTCTAGGGGGAAAGCATTCCGGATGGAGAACGCCGCGTGGGCAAAGGGCCTGAAGCTGGAGTGCGCTCAGGGTGTTCACTCAAGGTGGGCCCGGGTAGGAAATCTGTTCATAACGTTGTATCCCCGGGAGCCCATCTTTGATTCAGCACCTTGCAAGACTAGAACCGGGGTAGGGGCCGAGGGGAGACAAGTGAGACAGATGGCTAGGGAGGCACTCACTCCCCTTCTCCGCAGCCCCCGAGTCACGCCTGCCTCCCCTCCTCCTGGCCTTGGCCTTGCTAGAGCCCTTTGCAACAAACGCCAGGAACAGGTCTCTAACCGGAAGCGGAAGGGACTGTGGCTCCCATTCCCCAAGACCCCCTGCTCGGAGGGCGGGGGCGGGTGACAGCGCCGAGCCTAGCCACCCTGGGGCTCCGGCCACCGCGCAGGGACTACAATCTCCCTGCGCCCGTGGCGCTTTCTGGCCCCCATTCAGCTCTAGCAACAACCTGTGCAACATAAGATGCCGCGCTGGCTGCGTGTGTCACGCTGGAGTGTAATTGTCTGTTTGCACATCTGCCTCTCCTTCTGGAATGCGAGCTCCATTAATATCAGTAGAGTATTAAAATGAGATCTGACAAGTGCTGCTTTTGGAGCTTTCTTACGAGCAGGTGGGGACGATCCCGCCACGGCCCCGGGGGGATTTCTCTGTCGTAAAGAAGGAACTGAGGTTCCGGGTTGGTGGGGCGGGGGCGGGGCGGGGGCGGGGACAGGGTGGGGGTGGGGGTGGGGGGCGGGTAGGGCCTTGTCCAATGACACCACCACCTAAGCAGAAAAAGCTGGGACCCTGATCTGCCCCCTTTGGAGGCCAGTCTCTTACCCCTGCCTCCTGGGGCTACCCGGAGCGGAGTCGCGTGACCTGCTGAGGTCACGTGGGGTTTCGGGGAGGGTAGCCCCGATTCGCCACTCCATTGACTGTGTCTTCACAGAGGCCTGGCTCTCAGATGGGGCGGGACGGCCAATGCAGGGGCCAAAAGGGCACACGGGGAACCCAACGTGGAGCGGCGGAAACTGCGAACGGGTTGGCCTGGGTTTGGGATCAGGGAAGCTGGGCGGAGGGGACGGCCCATTCCCTCCAAGGCTTGCCATCGGAGCCTCATAACGAGCTGCAGGCTCCCAGATGGTTCCTGTCCAAGGCCAGGACGAGCCCTCAGGTGACTGTGGGCTCTAAGCCTCAGGTCTGGAGGGAGGGTCGCTAGCTAGGCAGGGAGGGAGAGCCAGGTGACAAGGCAATTTTCTGACACCTGTACCAGGAGAGGACCGGGTCAGTGCCGATCAGCACCTGCACCACAGGTGAGAACTCACCTTCCCAGACACAGGCACACACAGGAGGGTTCATGGTCAAGGAGGTTTTGGCAAAAGGAAAGCACAGAAGATCTCCTTTAGATCCGGCTAGCATCTCTCCGCTTGCTGTTCCACAAGATTCCATCGCCTTCCGAATGCCTTACATTGGTTCTTTGTCTGAAAGTTCCTCCCTCACTTTCCTTGCTTCTCCCGCCCACACGCCTCCAACAAGGTTGAAGTCAGTTATCCAGTTCAAGTTTCTTGCCCTACCGCTCAGTAGTGACCCGGGCAAGTTATGTGGCCCCCACAGGACTCAGTTTCCCCATGTGTAATGTGGAGATGGGAATCATCACAGGGTTCTAGGGCTTTGTTCACCACCCACAGCCCACCTAGGGCGGGTGCCCCCCGACAGGGTGAGGTGACACCATGCTTCTTGGCCTCCCGGACCATCATTCCTTCTCACCTCCCACTGTCTGGCTGAAGAAAGATGGTCCCGGACAGAGGTGGGAAGAGCGGGGTCTGATATCTGGAAGTTGGTCAAGGAGTAAAGGATTTAGAGATGACCGGGGATCCGGAGCCAGGAGACCCACATGGCACCCTTCTCCCGAGGCGGAGGACAGAAAAGCAAAGAGAAGAGATCTGCGAAGGCCCCCTACTGCCAGGACCCCTCCTCCCCACCTCCCCACCTCACCCCTGCCGCCACGGCCCCAATCGGGCTGGTGGGAAGGGAAGGCTGAGCAGGCAGGGGTCAGGGGAGAGGGGCTCATCCACCAGCCAGGAGGCAGGGAGCACAGTCAAAAGAGCCTAAAAGACCTGAGTTCTGGTCTCCACTGTGCTGCCCACCAGCTCTGCGACCTCAGGCAGGCTGTCCCTCTGTCTGTACCTCAGTTTCCTCGTCTGCAAACTGAGGGATGAACTGGATCTTGGAGGCCTTCCAGCTCCAATCAACCCCAAGTTGGATGTTAACCGAGCCCAAATCTTGCCACCTTGGTTCCTGGTACAACTCAACACCATTTCACCGAGAAGTGAATCCGTAAATTAATCCGCCACCGGCTAAAGACGGAGCTCTGTCTTTCTCGGCGTTAAATTTGCCACCCATCAGACCTTTGCGTGAGAGCCCCCGAGCACAGTATCAGGAAGCAGGATCAGGAGGGGAGCCGGATTCATCCTAACTAAGCAGTTCATTATCCCGAATGCGGCCATCACTCTCCCCCTCTATCTCTGACATCATTTATACCGCTCCTGTTAAGATACGTTTAGCAAAATCACAGGCCATGTGTAGGCACCAGGCGTCCTCCCCAACGAGGCGATGACGAATAGCTCCTGCGTCCGGTAACTCGCCTTGTGATATCCCAGCGTCCCTCCTCTCCCCTTTCCCAGCTCAGAGGGGACGCTTCCAGAAGGCCGGCTCGCGTCTGGCCCCCTGGAAGGGGTGCAGGCCTGCCTTGATGCAGCGGAAAGAGACAGAAGTTATATCAGGGTGACCTATGTGGATGTTTCAGTCTGCCCAGGTCGAGAACTTTCCTGGGACGAGGGCTTTTAGCACCAAACCACAAAGTCCCTGGGAAACCAAAACAAGGTGGTCACGGGAGTTATAATTCCACCATGGCCCATGGCTGGCCTGGTGCAGCGCTTAAACCTCTCCCTACCTAGTTCAACAGCGAGGGCGACCATACCTCCCTTGACCAACTCGAGGACTGGCAGAGTAAAGGCTAACTCGTCCCTGGTGCTCGACCCCATAGGGGTTCAGCAGACATTGGTGGTTAACGGAGTAGCGTGAGGTCGGGGTCTGGCTTGGACTTCCTGCATCCATTCATGCCCTTCTAGCATCCTCCACCAGCAGCCAGTCTGCTTTCTCTAGAAGGCATGCCTCTGGCCTTCTTAGGGACCTCAGAGCTTCGAATTGGCACATAGGAAATGTTGCAGACCCTCTCGGGGACATCTGGCACACGCCTAGTTCAAAATCCCCGTCCAGGCCCCTCTGCATTCTGTTCTTCCTCAAGAGCAGCCCCGTCCCTCACTGCTGAGTCCTAGCACAGATGGTCCCCTCTGTCCTGAGCCCTCGCTCTTGGCTTGGGAAATTGCTACCCATCTTTCCAGGATTAATGGAAATCTCACCTCCTCGGGAAATCTTTTCCTGACGCCCCAGGCTGTCACAGTCCCCAAAACACCCCTTGTCCCCTACCGCTTAGATCACGGAACAGGACTCGTGACGGTGTAGTTGGTGAATGGTCACCACGACGTGAGGCCACGGGCTGTAACCAGGTGCCGTGTTACCTATGTGCCTGGAGCAGTGCCTCCGTAGGAGTCTCTGTTGGGTGAAGGAACAGATTAATTCTGGCCCATGCCCTGGACTGTTCCATACAGTGGGTGCTGTGTCCAGGAGGGCTCTTGAGCCAGCATCTCCTCCCGGTGGCCCTGTGTGACACAGCCTGGGCCAGGTTGTGTCACCTAGCTTCAGGTGCCTTCTGCACCTGCCTCTCTGGCCACATTTGCCCAGACAGGCACTGGTGCCGCCTTAGAGTACCCAGGGGCCTCTCATGGAGGTCAGGCAGGAGGACTCTGTCCAACAGAAGAAATGAGCCCTGGGCGGTGAGTGGCCACCCCATCGGTCACGGGAGGATGTAAGGCAGACCAGCCGAGTCAGCAGGCCGCACAGTGGGTACAGCCAAGAGCACAGGCAGCACGAGCCGTGGAGAGGCAGCAGGATCCATGCGTAACGGCCCTTGCTGAACCGCCATCCGGCAGGACCCCAGAGCAGCAAGTAGCGTGCGTCCACTTGAGGGGGGGACGGCCAGAAGTAGCAGGCTCACTGTTAGGGGACAGCGTGACTGGTGCATTCTGAACAGCGTCCCACTCCTCCTGGGGGCACTGTGCTGAGCTGGTGTCCCGTGTCCCTTCCTGCCAGCAGAGGTGACCGGGCACCTTGCAGCAGGTGGGTTAGGAACTCCGAACCTAGGGTCCTGCGTTACCGCCTCACGCACCCTTGGATGTCCGCAGGCACCTCAAACGAACCAAACGGAAGTGATGCTTCCCCCTACTTTTCCTTGGCTCAGGCAAGGCCTGCATTCTCTACAAAATGCATCCAGAATCCAACTCCCTCACCCCTCCGCTGCCACCCCCTGGGCCCAGTCACCATAATTTGTTGCTGGTCTACTACAATGCCTCCCAACTGGGATCCTTGCTCCCACCTCTGCCCTCTCTGATTTCATCTCCCCTCACTCTCTCCCTCATTCCTCCACCCCCCCGCACAATGACCTCTGCCCGCCCCTCAATACTCCAAGCATATCCCCACCTCAGGGCCTTTGCACTTGCCGGTCCCGCCTCCCCAAACAATCTTTCCCCAGGCACCCACGTGGCTCAATCCCTCCATTCTGCTCTTTGGAGAGGCCCTTCCCAGCTCTCTTATATAAAATCGTATCCCTGCCATTCTCTTGCTAAACATTTATTCCTGCCTGATACACATTTATTTGTTTGTCCACTGATCTTCCCCTCTCCCACCCCCTTACCCAACCAGGTTGGAAGCTTCATGAGAGCAGAGATTTTGTGTGTGCACGTGTGTGTGTATTTCAATCTTTTCTTCCTGGTGTTCAGATCGGATGGTTTCTATTGATCTATTTCAAGTTCACAGACTTTCCTCCGTCATCTCATTCCTGCTCCTGAGTCTATCCTGTGAGGTTTCTTTTTTTTTTTTTTTAACTTTAGTTATTGTATTTTTCAGCTCTAAAGTTTCTGCCTGGTTCTCCTTTATATCTTCTATTTCTTTGCTGAGACTTTCTATTTTAATACTTGTTTCAAGACCATTTGTGATTGCCTGTCCCAGCATTTTTACAATAGCTACTTTAAAGTCCTTGTCAGATACCTTCCAAGCCAGGTGCCATCTTATCAGTGGGGCCTGTTGATCGTCGCCTCGTGTGAACTGAGACTTTCACAGTTCTTTTGTGACTTTAGTTTGTATCTTGGACATTTTCAGGATTACCTTACGAGAGTCTGGTTTATGGACGTGTTTATACTCATTCTTTCAGGGGTACTTTAAACTCCAGGCTTCTTCCCCAAACCGCCTGCAAGGATTTATGTGCTAGATTTTTCAAATAGGTGTCCATCCATTCTGTCCAGGTCTCACAGTTGTGTTAGCAGGAGGTAAAAAGAGCCTCAGCCCAAAGTCCTTGACTTTGTGGTGTTTAATCACGACTTTATCCCTAGAAACTAGAACCGTCCCTGGCATTTTAATAGGATTTCAATAAATATGTGTTGAATGAGCCCCAAACTGAGCAAAAACAGGTGACTGGTGCTGGGCAGTTTTCAAAGGATATCTGTAATTATTATCTCACTGGTCACCATAGCAACCCTGTGGGATAGCATCCCCACTTTACAGGTGAGGAGACAGAGGCTCTGCGATACAGAACGACTTCCTCGTGATCACCCAGAAGCTGGCGTGGCAGGCCGGCCCTCTGACTCTGAATCCAGTACTCTTTCGCTATCCCTCCTGCAGAGCCCCCTGCCCATTGCCCTCCAATGGGAAGCAAGGGGAAAGCAGGGGTGAGGAGGAGGGGCAGGTGCCCAGAAGGACACAAGAAGCCTTGCTCCAGGCCGGCGGGATCAGACACCGGGCTGGGTCAGCAGGACACAACACCTCCACAAGGGGCAGCGGGATGACTGGTAGCTGAGGCCACGTTCAAGTTCAAAGCCAGCAGAGGATGCGAGGAAGGCCAGGGGAATGTGTCTGATAACTTTTCCAGGACGGCGAGAGACCCGAGGCCAGATGGGTGAATTTGTTCTATCGCATCCCTGACGTACAGTCCCCCGATCCCAGCTCTGGACAGTCACCTTGGCCCAGAAGTGCCTGTTCTGTGTCACTGAAGTCATCACTTTTTGAGGCAAAGTAGCGAGAGAGGAATCAGACCGTCGGGCCAGGAGCTCCCTGTGGGCGGGCAGGGACTCCAGGACCCCTCTCCCTGGGGAGAATCAGCCTGGGCTCACCAAGACGTGACTCGGAGCAGACAGACAGTCGGATGCTGGCAACAGCCCCACCAGCTGGATTTAAGACCCTGCTGGGCGGTCGACCATGGGGGTCGGGGTCACATAAGTTCCTGATGACGCCCTCCCCTTTCTGTGGCGCTGGGATTTACCTCCATGTGAAAGCGGGAGCTCCGTGCATCACCACTCATGAAGAAAAGAGGTCACCCCACCTCATGAAGATAAATACCGCAGCGTGGCACTGGTGACAGCCTCCCTGGGCTCCCTGTGCCGCGTAATTACTAGCATAATAAATATTATTACAGCAAAACAATTAATGCGACCAGACCTTTCAGGCAGGTACAGAGGGTTCCGTGAAATACACCTTCCGTGCGGGGCTAACAGGTGCTCCCAGCCGGGGACCGGGGTGAGGGGTGGCGCAGAGGGCGGAGGGGGCCTTTTGAGAAAAAAAAAGCCTCTGAGGGAAGAGGAGAGGTTAACGGCTCACCTGTCTCAAAGACGGATCCATTCTTCCTGCTGAATAGCTCTCCAAACTGTCTCTGCCCCGCACCAGTCCTGCCTTGGTTTAGGCCCCTAGAAGTCCGCCCCAGGACCCTGCACAGCCTCCAGCCATGGCCCTCCAACGCAGCCCCACCTGGGGTTTCAGCGATGTCTCTAAAATGCAAATATGACGACGCCACCTCCCTGGCTA
Organism: Felis catus; assembly: GCF_018350175.1. Taxonomy (NCBI): domain Eukaryota; kingdom Metazoa; phylum Chordata; class Mammalia; order Carnivora; family Felidae; genus Felis; species Felis catus. The sequence continues at coordinate 13,074,889 of NC_058375.1, read as the reverse complement.
ATGCCACGCAATTTCCCTACCCCATTGCCTTCCAATTCAGGATCAAGTTCAGACTCTGTCATGGCCAACCGGGTCCCTAATGAGCTCGCCTCTCTCAGCCTCTCCAACTCAATCAGTCTCACGCCGCGTCTGTGCCACCGTGGCACCCACCCACCACCCCTCCCACACCCCCTCAGGTTGTTCTTTCCGCCTGGGTTGCTTCCTCTTCCTGGAATGCCCGTCTCTGAGTTCATTTAGGGAGATTTGTCCGTGCCCTTCCAGGTTCAACGCAACAGCCGCCCCTTCCTTGATTGGTCCGAGTCTGATGTGCCCTCTTCTGAGCTCGCAGACCCTTGTAAACGTCTCCATCATAGCCGTCCACGCCGACGGTAATGTCACACACGGCTCTTTGTGTATGTCTCTGCCGTCAGACCGGGAGCTTCTTAAGGTCGGGGACCTGATGTGCTTGTCCGGTTTCCTGCATGATGTTTGGCACGTGGTGGGTGTTCAGCCGGCATGCTGCACAGAGGAGGAAGTGAACGAGCCATCGCACGGACATGGCATATGACGGTGCTTGCTGGCCGTGGTGCCCTGGACGCGTGAGGATCATGCTGCAGCCCGGTGTCCTGATGTCACACACTGGATCCAAATCCTTCGTCGTCTCCCCGCTGCCTCTGGGATGAGGTCCAAACCTTTTCCCCTCACCCCCCTGGCCTGCCTCTTCCTCAGCTCATCGCTTGTCCCTCTGCCTTCCATAGGCTGAGCCTCAGCCATCGGAATCACTCAGTGCTCCCCATATATACTAGACATCGTGGGGCTCCTGGGTCTATGCACCTGCCATCACTTTACCCTCATGGCTTCCATAGAGCCTTCAGGGCTTAGCTTGGACATCACTTATGCCAGAGGCCTCTCCTGACACCAGCCCCAACCTCACCTACCCCACGCCCAGCACCCCAAGCCGGAGGTAAGTACCCCTCTCCTACCACCTACCATAGCCCTAACACGTTTGGCTAATCTGTCTCCCACTACCGCGGACTGTGAGCTCCTGGAGAGCCAAAAGCATGTCTCATGACCTGCAACATGAGGGCTTAGCATGCTGCTGGCTACACTGTTGGCATGAAAGGCACACTTACTGAATGGATGAACGAACGAACGAACGAATGAATGAATTCATGGCCGAACAAATAAATTCTACAGCCAACTTCAGCCGGCCTAGCCTTGGCCATAACATCCGATACTGTTGGGGCTGAAAAGTTTTTCTGCCTTAATGGGCTATGGGTTTCTACCCTAAATTTAGGCCATGAAAGAACACCTGGGGGGGGGGTCCCTACCCTCCGTCTCCTGGTTCTCACCTCCCCCAGCTCAGCTCTGAGCCCCCCCAGCCTTTGCAGGGAGACGTGCCTGCTACTTTCCGGCATCCATCCCTGCCCCAATCTCCAGGCTCTTGTGAAATATTCCCACTCTGTGATCTCCAGCCAGCTAATCAAATTCCCCTCTGTCAGACGCAATAGACGCTCAAAAGCCTCGTAGTATTAATGTATTATTCATGATGTATGCATTATTTATCATTAGTTTGTTTATTTATTATTAATTTGTGTTTCATTATTGATAATGACGTGGTTATACTATTAATAAGAAGGCTGGGGAAGGCCGTGCTGTGACCCTTTGCTGACGCCTGACGCTGCTCCAATTCCCTGGCGAGCCAAGACGGGGAGGGGGTCATCTTTCTTCCCATTTTGTGGATGGGAGACACTGAGGACAGAGAAGGGCAGGATTCGTTCAGTCAGTCGCCTTGGCTCTGAGCTGTATACCAGGGAAGGTGATGGGGGAGAAGAGCTTCATTAGGCGGCGTGTCCTGAGTTGACAAGAGGGCCAAGGGTCTGGGTTCCTGCAGGAGGCTGATGCTGGTCTCCATCTGGAACCTCGTGCTCTGCTCGTCCCAGGCTCCTTCACCTGAGTCCATCCGGGGCGCAGAAGCTGTCTTTGCTCTATCTTGTACACGGCACCTGCTCTGCGTGTGTGCGTGCTCCCCAAACCCTATCCTTCTTCCCCCGAGGGCTCATTTCCCAGCCTCCCTTGCGGGATGGTGGGGCCATATGACTGAATCCTGGCAGTGGAGTGTGGCTTCCAGGCCTGGGCCCTAGGAACGGCCTGTGCCATCCTCCCCACCCTCTCTCTGTGCCAGCTGCCTGGACGGAGGGGGCGCCGAGCACCTGGAGAGGGGCAGAGCCGTCAGGCGGAAAGAGCCTGGGTACTTGAATGACAGCATGGAATGACGTCCTCCCGCGGTCCCCGATGGACAAGGATACGAGTGAGGAATAAAACGTTACTGTGTTCAGCTGCTGAGATTTTGTCACAGCAGTGGTTCTACTAATACGTTCCATTAATATCGTGCACACAGTAGGTGCTCAGAAGGGTCTCAGTGAAAACAAAGTGAACGGGCAGATAAAGAAATAAGCCACAAGATCCGTCGATGGTTCTGGCTACACTGTCGTTGAGCTGGGCTCCCAAACCACAGATTACCATGGGGAAGTGGCCTTCTTGATCTTGAACCGGGGCCCTTCTGTTCTACAAATGGATAAACTGAAGCCCAGAGAAGGGAAGAGCCGTGGCCAAGGTCACAGGAACAATCGACAAGTAACTTAAGACCAGGACCCAGGTCTCCTGAAGCAGAGTCCTGGGGCCCTTCTGCCAGCCCCTCGGCTTCTTTCCAGCTGTATTTCATCGGACAGCCTGCCGTGCCCTCTGGAGCTTTCTCTGCATCCTTGGAGGCGGGTGAGGGGAACCACTGTTTCTCTATCCCTGGGTCAGGCCAGCATCCAAGAACAGGTGGGCCTTCCGGGAGGCAGAAGGCTGTGATGTAGGATGCCCACGAAATGCCCGACGAGCCCTGGCCACCTTGCAGGGCCTTCTCCAGGGCCAGGGCCCTCCCGGGCAGGGCTGGCTGTGCAGTCGACAACGCGGAGGAAGAAAAGGAAAACAGCTTCCGACCTTGAAGCCAAAGCCCTGGCTTGTTCTGCTGTGGACACACAGGGCAAGTCCCCATGCCTCCCAAGGCCTCAGTGGTCTCCTCTGAAAGAGGGGCTCACGGTGCTCACTGCTCAGGGCAATGGTGACATCAAAACGCCTTCTTTGTATGGGGAGACTTATCCTTATATCTGAGCGCTGGGAGGGCCGGGGACAAGGCAGATACAGGGAACTGATTGCCGTGCCCCTCACGAGGGGCGGCTGCAGGTGCAGACCGCCCGGCCATCACTCCCCTGCCTCGGCTGCCCGGCTTCCCCACGGGCTCCCCTCTGGCACCAGCAAGACTGCTCAAAGGACTTTTCTAGAAAGCTTTGGGGCAGACGGCCCAGTTTGGGTTGGCCGTTGGGGCTAAGCCTTGGGAGCACAGAGGCTGAACAGGCATCACCCTCCCCCACCTTGTACCCTCTACGGAGCACACAGAGCGCCTGGCTGACTTGTGTCCTCCAACTTCCTTCGAGAGCACGAGGACAGACTCATGAGCCACTGGGAGGCCTCTCTGACTTAGAATAAAATTTAAAATATGGATCACACGTTATTAAGGAATATTTTACAAGAAAAATAGTTATTACTCAAGGAACATCGTCTAAGCTAGGTTATAAACTGGGCTTAATCAGCAAAACGAGGCAACTTAATGAAAAAAATTACAATTTAAAATAGGCCCACGTTAAATAATAATGCCTCAGAAACACAGAGGTCCTTTAGCCTATAAGAATTAATTGTTGGACTCGGAAGCTAAAGGCATGATAAAGGAATCCTTAATTTTTGGATCTTTTATTTTTCTCTCCCTTCCTTCACCTTGGCACCCACGGATCTGGAAATTTGCAAAGGGAATCTGTTCAGTAGCCATCGTCTCCTCCCATCTGTGATTCGGATGGTCCCGATGAAGCGTGGCTTTGCTCACTGGATCTGCTCGGTGCTAAATAAACTCACGTGACAGACTTTCCCACTGATGATTTAGGGGACGGGCTCGCTTGGCAGAATCAAAGCCCCCGAGTGAAGGCTCTTCAAGCAGGGCGACTCAAGTCGTTAGGGCGGTAGCCTTACCGGTCCATGCGACCTGCAACCTTCACTCTAGAAACCACTAGAAACGGTCCCATGGGGGCGCCCGGGTGGCTCAGTTGGTTAAGCATCCAACTCTTGGTTTCGGCTCGGGTCATGATTTTGTGGTTCGTGGGTTCGGGCCCCACATCGGGCTCTGGGCTGGCAGTGCAGAGCCTGCTTGGGATTCTCTCTCCCTCTCTCTCTGCCCCTCCCTCTTCACGCTTTCTTTCTCTTTCTCTCTCTCTCTGTCTCAAAATAAATAAACTAAAACTTAAAAAAAAAAAAAAAAAGAAATGGTCCCATAAAGCAGAGTGGTCTCAACCAGGGGCAATTTTTGCATTCCCCAGGGGACGTCTGGCAGGGTCTGGTGATCTTTTTGGCTGTCACAGCTGGCATCTACATGTCGTGGCCAGGGATGTGCAAACATCCTTTAAGGCACAGGAGAAGCCCCGCAATCGAGAGCCGTCCGGCCCCAAACGTGCCTCCAACAGCGAAGGAGAGCAAACTTCTGGAAGGTAGGACTGTGCGCTCGGAAGTTTGCAGGCGCGAGAGCCCGAGAGAGCCTGCACACATCTGAAGCTGGGAAGGTGGATTCTTGAAAACCTCCCCCTCGACACGACCCCGGCACCCGCTGTGCCCAACGCCTCTCACCCGAGCTTCTTTACCACCAAAATGGATCAACTCACTCCATCAGAGCATCTCTCCTGCCCTCCAGAACCTATTTGGATCGTGCGATACAAGCATCCCAGGAGAAAGTTCTCTCACGGTCACCCTTGGCCAAATGCATTTATTCTGCAAAGCAAAGGAGCCCAAGCTCACAAAGGGGAGAGTCTTCAGGGCTCCTGCCTCCCAGGGGAGCACTCAGTGCCTCCCTCCTCGCCAATCTTGCACTGCCTGCTTGGCAGAAGCAATCTGGTCCTCATATTAATACTTTATTAAACGCACGCGTCGTGCAAGATACACATCAGCCTATTACAGCTGTTCAGTTATAGAGCGCCTTCTTGTCACCCGAAGGCTATTCGGGCCTGATTTGCTCACCATCTAACTTCTTCCTGCTTCGGGCCAAGGGACAGATTGAAGTGGGGGGGGGTGAGATGGGGAGGAAGTGGGTCGGTGCGGGGTGAGCCGGAGATATTTACTCCCATCCTCCGAGGCTGCAGGCTTCCTGCTTCCCAGGGAGGACAGAAAGGCATGGGACCTCGACGGAAGAGTTGCACGAACCACGTCCAGGGCTGGATAAAATTCAGGAATGAGACTCCCATGGTAGTTCTAGCTCAACTTACCCAAGAACAGCAAGCCTGCTGTGTGCAGGCATTGAGCAGGCCAGCCAGCCCTTCCGGTAGGAATGGGCTGGAGGCGGACCGTGAAAACAGGCCGGCATCCTGCTCCATTCCTAACTCCATGCTCTGGGAATTCGAGGCTCCAGTCTTCGTAAGCCATCGAGCAAGAATCCTGATGCCTGCCTCCCGGGGCTGGAGAGAATACATGCACAGCACTAATGTATCACTCAATACGCGGCTGACCCTAGCACGGTCGGCATGATTTTATTCCTTTTTAGAAGCAGGATTTATGGCAAAATGCACAAATCTCAAGTGAGCAACTCGATGAATGTCTTCATATCACACGCTCACGCAACCCACCCCCCCCCACCCCGGATCAAAACACAGAACGTTCCCAGCAGCCTTGGAAGTTCCCTCGTGCTCCTCGCCAGGCCCCTGCCCCCACCCCAAGGGTACCCTCTGTTCTGGCTTCGCCATCCCCGATTAGCTTTGCTTCTTGGCCCTCACAGAAATAGAATCACGCAAGACGTGCCCTTGTGTGTCCGGCCACTGTGTCTCAGCAAGGTGTGTGTGACATTCATCTATGAGTTGCGTTTATCAGTAGTTTGTGCCTTAAAAGTACGATCCCTGGGTAATATTCTGTTGTAAGAGATACCGCGATACATTTATCCATTCTACCACTGAGGGATGTTTCAGGTGGTTTCTAGTTTGGGCATATTATAAATAAAGCCGATCGTGTCACTGAAATATGAATCTTAGCCCAAGGGGACAACCGGCCAACCCCTTTCTTCCCGGGGAAACTGATCTCTGTCTTCAGCCAGGTCCTGGTGGGGAGGCCCACCGGTAGGTAATGAAGACAAAGGCTGCCTTCAACGTGCCCACGCAGCCCTCTGGGACCTTTGCCCTTCCTCTCAGGGGCACTCGGGATATCCCGTGAGAATGTTGGCCACTTAACTGCCTTTGATGGGAAGGGCTCTTCCCGCCCCTCCTCCCGCCACCGCCTCCTAGGGGCCCATCAAAGCCAATCTCCGACCCCTCCCCAAATAGATGGCACTGCGTTTGAAAGCGCTTTGCTCGTCGCACGCAGACAAGTCCTTCTGTGTCTCATCCTCGCACAAGCCTGTGGGGAGGCCAATGTCCCCATTTTTCAGGGAGGAAAACTGAAGCCCACGGGTTCATCTACTTGCTCACTTACCGGACAAATAGTCGTGAAACCCCTGTTAGCTGCTGGGCCCACGCACCTGGAAAGAGCCCAGAATTAAGCCGGTGGGAGATGCGTAAACGCAGAAGCGCACCTCTTGGCAGACTCGCTCCCCTTCTGCATCCTTCAGCCCCGGGCGCCCTTGTATTCTCCCAAATCCTCCGCCTGCTTTCTGCACCATTAGTCTCGGCTCCCGGTGAGATGAAATTCTCTGTGGTTGCTTTTCTCCCCCCTTCGATCCTTCCATAATCCACAACAAGCCTTAGGAACACAGAAGCGCCTAATAAATGCTCTGAAGCGCACGATGGAGGGTGGAATTGTTGACCTGACGGTGTAATTCTGAATTTCCAAGTCTACGTTAAGAGAGGCTTGCTCACACCCGAAGAGCCCTCCCGCAAGTAGGTGTCGCGTGTGTGGGGGGCAAAGCACGTCAAGGTCCAAGAAGGACCCGGCATGCCCTTGCTGGCTGAAGAGGGGATATGCAGACAGCCTACAGGGGCAGAGAGCAGTCCCCACGGCCAGCCAGCGAGCAGACACAGGCCTCGGTCCTACACCCACAAGGAACCGAACTCTGCAGCGAGCCGCACGAGATTGGAAGTGGATTCTCCCCCAGAATCTCCGGACGACAGCCTGGAAGGCCACCACCTTGTGAGGCCCCGAACAGGGAAATGAGGCTAGCCCACTAAGACTGCTCGCCTACAGAAATGTGAGCCAAGAGACGGTTGTTGCTTTCAGCCGCCGATACGACATGCTTGTTTGGGACTACGGCAGCCGGTGGCTTCTGAAGCGCCAAGCAGACCGCACCACTCCCCTGCTCCAAGGATTCATGCAGCTCCCAGCTCGCTGGACAGTGAGAACCTTCTTGTGGTCCGGAAGGCCAGCACAGCTCCCTTGCGTCTTACCACACCCTCTGGCTCACTCCGTTCCAGCCACACTGGCCTCTTTGTTTTGCCATAAACACCCCAAGCTCGTTCGTACCTCAGGACCTTTGCACCTGCTGTTTCTTCTTCCTGGAACGCTATCTTCCCAGACTATGTGCATGGCTTGCTTACTCATTTCATTTTGATCTTTGCTCATTGTCATGCCCACTGCCCCCCCACCCCCGCCCCGGAGGCCTTCCTTGATCGCCCAATCTAAAATTCTCCAAAATGCCCACCTAACTTCTCTCCTATCCCTGAAATTGCTTTACTTTGCATAACCCTACGTCTCTGTCCGACACTGTGTTTTAACTTATGTGGATTTAGTAACAATTACGGATACCCTTCTATCCCCGCTGACCAGAACATCAGCCCCACAAGGGGATAGGCTTTGTCTATCTGTTCACTGCAGTGTCGCCAGCACCCGGGACGGCATCTGGGAATCATCACCACCATACAGTACTTACAGTGAGCGAGGCGCTGTATTAGGTGCCGTTTACTACTGTTATGCCCAGAATTCGTGATCCCCAAAGACCACCAGGGAGCCGAGTCCGATGCAAAAGCAAAAGAGCCTTTATTCGAGCTAGCTCGAGCTCAATCCCCTACCTGCACCAACGCAGCGGTGAGATACCAGGGACAGAGAGCGAGTTTCACAAGCACAAAGGTTTTATAGGGGTCTAGGGGCAGCCGATTGGCTGGGGAAGGGGCGTGGCCTCGGCCGATTGGCTGGGGAAGGGTCAGAGTCCTGCGTGTTTTGATCAGGAAGTTTGAATGGGTGAGTGGGAGGTTACTCAAGGGGAGGAGGCGTGGTCTAGGTGAAGGACACAGAACAAGATGGAGTCGGCAGGGGTAGGCCCGCCCTTTCAACTACTTTCAGGAAAACGACAAGTCAACACGACCATCTTTCGACATTACAACAGATTATCCTACAGACCAAGCTTCCAAAAGAAAAATCCCACAGGCAGGATTCTGTACTTGCTCACGAATCCTTGACAGCTTCCAGGGTTTTCCCTGGCTCTGATTCTGGGCTCCCTTTTGATTAGAATCCTGTGTATAGGTCACCTTGAGTCAGCTGTCCTGGGGGCACAGCTGGGACTCTTAAGGCTTCAGCACATTTGGAGGCAAAAGGCTCTGGAGGCACCCCCTGGTGGGGTTCAGATCCCAACATATGAATTTGGGGTGGACACAAACATTCCGTCCATAACAGCGACACCGTAATAATCTAACACTTTTCCCGACGAGCCCAGAGAGGGGGAGCGTTTCTAAGTCCTCTCGGATCCTGTATTTCCAACCTCAGTCTGTCTCAAACAACATCGCAAAGGGGGTTTTGAACACCCAAACTGAAACGAGACCGGCCTCGTGTTTTATTTCCAAAGCCGATTCTCGGGGTTAGCTCCCTTCACAATGGGCTGTTTGAGTCATGCTCCTGTAAGCTTCGCTTGCTCACAGCCCCCTTCTCCATCCTTCTCCCTGTCGGCAAGATAAGAAGGGGTTGGGTTAAGACCAAGGATGACAAATGTCCCCTGGACGCATGGGATGGTTTTTTTTTCCACGGAGAAGGCAACTTCCCACTGGGTTCTGGAAGAAGAGACCCAGCCTGCTCTTATCAATATTTTTATCTTTAATGACTTCTCTCATCGGTGGCTTCAAGAATATTTGTTTATTGCAGAAAATAAATAATACCAGTAACAGTAAAGAAAAAAAAAAACACCCTGTCCTCACAGAGAAAGGCATTGCTGATAGTTTGGAATCCTCACCCCCACCCCCCATCAACATTTTAGTGGGACTCAGTGACATGGTGTCATTGGACATGTAAACCCAAATTGTCTCATGCCCAATAATGAGGGTTAAGGTGGTTTTTTTTTAAGTTTATTTATTTATTTGGAGAGAGAGAGAGAGAGAGAGAGAGGGAGAGAGAGAGAATGCAAGTGAGTAGGGGAGGGGCAGAGAGAGAGGGAGAGAGAATGCAAGCGAGTAGGGGAGGGGCAGAGAGAGAGGGAGAGAGAGAATGCAAGCGAGTAGGGGAGGGGCAGAGAGAGAGGGAGAGAGAGAATGCACGAGAGTAGGGGAGGGGCAGAGAGAGAGGGAGAGAGAGAATGCAAGCGAGTAGGGGAGGGGCAGAGAGAGAGGGAGAGAGAGAATCCCAGCAGGCTCCACACTGTCAGTGCAGAGCCCAACTCGGGGCTCAATCCCAAGAACCGGAAGATCATGACCTGAGCCGAAACCAAAGGTCAGGTGGCCCCGTGAGGGTTAAGTTCACGTGTCAACTTGAAGGGGTCATGGGGAGCCCAGGCTAAACATTATTGCCGGGCACGTCTGGAAGGGTGTTTCTGCATGAGATTAGCGTTTGAATCAGGGGACTCCGCAAAGTAGATTATCCTTCCCAGCGTGGGTGGGCAGCCGCCACTCCATGGAGGCCCAGGAAGAGAACGGAAGACAGAGGAAGGAGGAATTTGCTTCTTTATTGGCTCTCAGGCTCTCAGGCGTCTGGACTCGGACCGAATCACATCACTGGCTTTCCCGGGTCTCCAGCACGCAGACGGCAGATCGTGGGACTTCTCCGCCTCTGTTTCTCTGGAGAGCCCTGACTCACACAGATTCCTAGACCCAAGAGTGGGGTCTAGAGGGAGAGAATCTTGGGGATGAGTTTTCTGGCTTGCTTCTGGGGTTTCCGGAACTGGCTCTCTACTCTGATTAGATGTGCAGACGCTACTGACTATTTATTTCTGTCTTCGGCAGTTGGAGCTGCTCTCACCGAATATCCCAGACCGAGGGGCTTATAAACAACAGAAATGAGTTTCTCACAGTTCTGGAGGCTGGGAATTCTAAGATCAAGGCGCTGACACATTCAGGGTCTGGTGAGGGCCCCTCTTGCCGCGTAGATGGGCTCTTGTCTCTGTGTCCTCTCAGGGTGAGGGAACCCTCTGGGGTCTCCTTCATAAGGACGCTGATCCCATCCATCCATGAGCGCTTCCGCCCTCGTGACCTATCACCTCCCAGAGGCCCCACCTCCTCATGCCATCACCTTGGGGGTTCAGATCCCAACATACGAATTTGGGGTGGACACATTCAGTCCATCACGGCAACACCGTAATAATCTAAAACTTTTCCCAACCAGCCCAGAGAAGGGGGGCTCTCGTAAGTCCTCTCGGATCCTGCGTTTCCGACCTCGGGCTGTCTCAAACAACATCGCAAAGGGGGTCTCGAACACCTAAACTGTAAGGCGAGCACTTGCAACTATGAAGGAGTTTCTCCTGCAGGCCCCACCCCGCTGCCCAGCTCAACGGGGAGGCAGGATATGGCCCGAGAGGTCAACTTGTCCGTCCCCCTGCCTCCAGGCTGAAACCAGGCCACGAATTGGATGCGAGCCCCATTCCTCTAGGATTTCCCCCTTCTTTCTGTTCTTGCCCCACCTGCGTCTTTGTTCTCAGGACTGAGGGAAACCGATCCTCGTGCTCCCAGGGCAACCGGATGCGGACCGCTTTGTCTCCATGTTTGCAAATCTGAGCGACTCTTCTCCGACACCCGACCTTCCCGGGACCTCCTCCCTTTCACTCCCCTCCGTCCCTGAGCCCGGGCTCACAGATGTCACACCAAGCAGCTGGCACTCAGAAGGTAAGCTGGCAGCCACATAACACTAACAAGTGTCCTAGATAGTGAGTGTCCCGATAGGGGGACCTGGGTGTCACCCGTTGCTTGGAGGTCGTCCGGGTCCTGGCTCACGTTAGGTGCCTTTCAGGTGGTCATGAATGAGAAGTGACAGCAGCGGGAAGCAGACCACGGTGGCTAAAGGCCCGTACCCTGGAGCTCGACTAGCTGGGTTCGAATCCCTGCTCTGCCTTGGGCAAGTGACTGCGCCACCCTGAGCCTCGGTTCTCCCATCTGTGAAACGGAGACCACAGCAGTCCTTCATAGGGTCAGAGGAGTTCATGAATTCGTACTCTCAGAGCAGTGCTCGGTACCTGGCTAGCCCTCCAAACCACAGAGCTTTTACGATGGTGTTGTTATCATGGGCTGAACCCTGTCAGACACCTTGATACCTGCTGTATGGACTCTCCACAACCACCGATAAGACAAGAGCTGGCCACAGCTTGCAGATAAAGGACACAAGGCTTAGAGAGGCACACGCCAAACTGCGGCCCTCCCAGGGTCAAATCCTGCCCGTCGCCTGTTTCGGTAGGGCCCACCAGCTCAGAATGATTTTTAGGTTTGTAAATGGTTTGCATTTTAAATGGCTGTATAAGTACCCACGTAACATATTTGCTTTTACCTCTCGGCCTGGAAACCTCTCTGGCTCTTTCAGAAAGCGTAACCCCAGGCTCAGAAAGGGCTACAGGCCGGGGGTGGCATTCCGAGTCCCAAAGGTGTCCCTTTTCAGACAGACCCTGCTGTCCTGGTTCTAGCAGACGTATCCCCCCCTCAGCCCATGTGAAGGAGATTCAAACACCTTTCACTCATTTACTCGTTCAATGGCTGTTTATCAAGGCCCACAGGCAGAGCCAGCCACGGGCCTGTCCTCACGGGCCTTATATCGCTCGACACCTAGGGCCGCCTGTGATGAGCCTTGCCATACCCGAGCTCTGGGGTCTCTATTGAAGGATTCTGGGGTCTCTACTGAAACTGCATTGACCAGGAATCTCCTCTGGTGGCTGATATGTTATGTCCTTCAGAGAAAGCCCCCCGCGCCCTCCCCACCCACCCCGAGAAGCTCAGGGATTTCAAATCGCACCATCGCACGCTGGCCCGACGTATTCTAGAATCCTAGAGAGCATCAGGAGTGGTGTCCCTCTCGTACCACCCGACCCCGCGTGGGGCCAGTGGGCCAGGCCCAAGGTGCCTCTCCCTGGGGCGGCCAGGGCTTAGCGGATGCCTGCTCTGTGCCCTCATTGAGTGTCATTGTTGACATTCCTCCCTTCCCTTGACTTCGCCGTCCAGCATGTTCTGATGGTGTCGATCGGAAACGGATACGCCGATTCAGGCAGGGAGGAAGGGCCACCAGAGTGTCATCAGAGTGGTCGTGCAATCATCGAGGGCATGATAAAGGCTCCTGGTGTTCGCCGTGGGCCAGCTTCCTGTGCCAGCCCCTGCCGGCCCGAGGAGTGTGAGATAGCATCGCTCAATCTACTTTGAATACATGGAGAGCTATAATAGGCTTATGAAAATATGGGTGTTTACAGCCTTGTTCTCGTCGTGGGAAAACTGACGTTGGGAAAGCGCACGATAGAAATCTGACATGCTTGGAGGATGTGAATGGAGTTAAAAGTGAAACGGGCAGGCGGGAGGCAGCGGGGAGGGGGGCGGGGGGGCCGGGCGGAAGGAGCCCGGCAGGCCCGGCACGGAATGTTCCAGTCGCCCGGTGCTCCCCGGGACTACATTGGCCACTCCTGAGGTGGAAAGAGGGAGGGGAGGTCAGGGCGAGGGAGGACTGAGGTCACAGATTTAATATCTGGCTCATTTGTAGGTGGGTTTAATCAAGATTGGAGGACGGAAATAAATGATTCCACTTACGCACAGGGCACAGAAACGGGCGCCAGGTGCTTTGGAGCTCTTACCGCTGGCTTCCGGAAGGTTCTACTCAGAACGCTGAGGCTCGGATGTAAAACTTAAAATCTTGGGAGTGGGATGGGGGAGGGAGGCCTGTGAAGAAGGGCCGATCCTCATGGTCTAGTCAGGGGCAGAGGGGGCCAGGCCCCGGGGATAGGTGCCCCCCTTACTATTTCCCTGAGGAGGGACAATAGCTGGGTCCCAGACCCTGGATATCCTGGATCAAGTCTGATGTCCGTCACCAACGTGCAGAAGGAGCTGGGACCAGAAGGCTGTTGGTGTGGCTTAAAGACCTGCTGGGAAATTTCTGGTCGAAAGATTTCTCTAGCTCTTTAATATTCCAGGGATAATTGTGTCCCTAGGTAGGAAAGCCTTCCCTTCAGCAACAGCCTTAAAATGTTCTTGCTGCTGGATCAGTCCTCCGAGCCACAGTTCGGACGCCACCATTTCTCCTGCTCCACAACCCTCACTGGCTCCCCAGTGCCCTGGAGGCTGAAGTCTGCACTCCTCAGCCCTGCCAGATGTCAGTCCAGCTGCCCCTTAGCCTCTCCTCCAGGGAGCTCCGTCCCCCTCCCAGTACACGCTCAGTCCCTGACCCAGCATTTTGCTGTTCCCTTTGCCCAGAATGCCCTCCTCGTCCTTCGGTATCCCGGGCTCCGTTAATTGGTCCCTTGAGGGCCTTCCTAATTTCACTTCCCCTTCGTGTAAGGGGAACACTGTATCTTTGCTTCCATAAATGCTCGTCTCTCTGACAGGGTCCCCATCTCATGTAAAGACTATCATCTGTTTACCCACCCATGCCTGGCTTAGAGCAGGATGAAGCAGCCGAGGACGGGATGGGGGCCCCATCTCAGCAACACCCTTCACGGGGCCATGCTAAGGTAGATAAGGCCCACGACACTCCGAGCAGGGCCAGTTTAGTGGCAGAGGTCACCTCCAAGGGCACTAATGATCCCCACTATTGGAGTGAGGAAGGTCTGGCCGAAGGGTAGCAGGTGGGGCGAAACGTGTCCCCCAGAAGATATGTGAATGCCTTTCCCTTGGCACCTGTGAATGCGGCCTTTCTTGGAAATAGGGTCGTTGCAAACGCCGTCAAGATGAGGAAGGGCCCGGACCCAATATCTGGTGCCTTTATAAGGATTGGAAAATGTGGACACAGAGCCACGAGGATGCCATGTGGCGACGGAGGCAGAGACTGGAGGGACACATCGACAAGCCAAGGACTGCCGCAGACTGCCGGCCACGCCAGAAGCCGGAAGAGGCAGAGAGAGAATTCGAACCCAGGTCCCCTGCACGGGTCCCCCTCAACCCCCAGTCCCATGGCCAACAGAGTCTCGGGGGGTCGCAAGCCCTGAGGGGGCATTCCCCAGGGGTGCCCCCCACCCCCCCGCCATCATCCCTCTGCAGGCTGTGCGATGGCCCCGGGGGGGGGGGGCTGATTCCCCAGGAGCATGAGCCCAGGAGGCGGGACCACCTCACCTGACGAAGCAGGGAGGGGGGGCGCAGCTCCCGATAAAACTTTGCCCATTTGTTAACATGTGTTCCAAGCCCAGATTACCGGGTGCGGAGCAGACAATGCAGGCGATTAAACAGCGCTTTTGCGAGCTCAGTGGCTGTGATTGCCAGAGGTGACAGATAGGGAAGCAGTGGAGCAGGAGGTGGGGGCGCCCGGGGGCGGGGGGGGTGGTGGCTGCTGGCTCCCTCAGACTCCGTCACCACCACCGCAGGCAACGTAACAGAAGGCACAGTCCCCGTCAGGCAAGGGCAGCATCGCCAAATCAGAGACCCACAGAGTCGCCGGGTCCGGGATGCTGAGGGCTCTAGGGTCAGAGGATGCTCCATGCGACCGTCCCGCTGGGAGATGTTTGGAAGGGTGGTGCCCACGCTGTGCTCGGCAGACCTGAGCGATCTGGGAGGGGCCGGGGCATGAGGGAGTCCAGTGGCAGTCACTGCTGTGACAGGGACACTCATGGAGGTCTTACTCGGGTCGGACACCCTGCCTGTCTTATCTAATCTTCACTGTGTGAGAGGACTTCTAACGTTATCCCCATTTTATAGATGATGAGACAGAGGCTTGGAGAGGTCAAGTTATGTAAACACATCACCTGGCCAGCCAGTCAGTATCGGGGGCAGCACTTGAACTCGGGGGCACCTCGCCGATGGGACACAGAGTCCCCAAACTGCTCTAACCGGAGCAGGTCCCCACACAAAGTTGTGCATAAAGCTGTGTGCTCTGGGAGGACATTGGTCTGGTTCATGTGCCTCAAGTGAAGTCCTCGAGCCCTGGGGCCACCGCCCTGGAGCCTCGTCCCTCCCTGCAGCCCGCGCCCCGAGAAAGTTGCTGCAGGGCCCCTCTCCTCGATGCCAGGACCGTCGGTCCCCTGTTGGCTACTGTCCCCGTCTGCCCCTCTGCCCTGTGTACCACCTCCTGGTGCCCGCTGCTCCCTCTCTGTCCAGCCCTTGGGTGCTGCACCTGGATTGCGTTCCTGATCTCTCCAAGATGCTTCTCTCTCAGGGTCCTCCTTGCCCCCCCTACCCCCGACACAGGCCACCAGCTTGCATCTGGCCCCACGCCTGGGGCATCCCAGCCTCAGTCCCAGACCCACCAACAAGAGGGATTGGGCAGATGAGAGGGAGAGAAGGGACTGACAGGGAGACACATCCAGCCACCCCCACCTGTCCCACGGAGCTTGTGTGTGTATGTGGCGAGGGCAGAGGGACCACAGAGGCCTTCCCACTGTCATTTTATGCCAATTCTTTGCAAACTACAAAGGCTTTTACCTCCACGATCTCCTTAGATCCTTGCAACACCCCAAGAGTTAAGTGGGGCCGGGAGGGGGGGTGACCGGCCTCGGGTCACCCGGCTATGACGCGATGCCCAGGCCTGTGTTCCTCCTGGTACCTTTGCTTCCACACTCTGCCCTCCCTCTTGACCCCCTACATTTTATACGGTTGGCCTCACTCCCTAATTTTAGAAATTTTCCCGGCCCGGAAGGACCACTGGTTTTGCTGCAGCATGAGGAACGCGCCTTATCCAACATCACAAACTCATCTGGAGACCGTCTGTATTTTTCAAGCCCTGGCGGGGTGGTTTGTCCGTGTTTTATAGCTAGGAAAATAAAAAAAGGAGAGACAAATGGGGAATGTCCTCCCCCAGTAGCCTGCGGGCCTGGCCTGTGCTCTACCTCCCTCCCTGCACAGGTCGGGGCCACCCTCCCGCCCATTGGCAGTCCAGGAGAAAAATGGTAGGCGAGACACCTGCCCCAGGGCACTGGAGCTGGCACCCAAGACTGGGGCACGTGCGACGCCCCGGAGCCCGCTCTGGGCGCTCTCCCCCAGCCCTGACCTCCACGGGCTCCTCCTCTGGTAAACAGACACCCTCCCCACCCCGCGAAGTCGACCCCGACCGTGGCCCACGCACAAAACGGGACATTCTACTCAATCCCATGTTGACCTTGAGATACCTCGTCATCAATTGTCAGAAGACAGCGGAACATCATCTACGCTGAAAGACTGAAATTTTGTTAAAAACCATCTCTGCGCAAATGTCTGGAAGGGATTAGGAGCCTCCTCTGAGCCAAGTATTTTAACTTTGACTTTTTAAATTCTCATCCCCTTTTACAGATGGAGAAGCCGAGGCTTGGGGAGGTGAGCAGGTCTGCCCAGGAAGCACAGCTAAGAAGCAGCCACCCCAACAATACCCACCCCTACGAAGAGCAGATTCATCTGCTGGGCATTATTCTAAGCCCTCTGCCTTCCTCACAGCGCCCCCCTTTGAGATAATCTTGGTTATTTCCCCACTTGCTAGATGAGGAAACAGGCTCAGAGTAGGTAAGCCACAAACCCAAGGCCACACAGCTGGAGTGGCAGAACCAGGACTGGAACCCAGGCAGGCTGTCCAATCCAGATCCTGGGTTCACACCAGATCCTGGTGTGGTCCAAAGCCCACCCTCTTGCCTGACACCCAGTGGCCTCTCAGGAAATTCTGCAGCCAGTCTGGGATTCTGAGCATCAGCTGACATCAGGCAAGCTCATTCATTAGAACATCTGGCTGGATGAATGGCCTTGCTGAAGGCAGCGTTTGTGGGGGGACTATGGGTGCAGGAGGATTCCCAAGGTCCAGAAAGGTTAAGTAACTTGTCCAAGGTCACACAGCTTACTGTGGGCTGACGGAGACCTGGAATCCCAGGTCTTGGGCTCTCACACCTCCTGCGTTCAAGGCATCCCTCCCGAGCCCACGGTCCCCCAGGCTTGCCATCCGGGGCCACACCACCTCTTTTCTCTAGGCCTCGCTGCCCTCCAGGTGCTGACGAGGCTGGGTTGCCTGCCCATGACCTTGGGAAGGGACAGCAGTGGTTTTAGCAATCTAAACACACTCCTTCCTCGCATCAAGACACCCGAGCACTGAGTGATTTGTATGCTTGGAGCACGTCACCTCCTTTCAGGAGACAGAGAGGCTGCCTGAAAAGTCATTTTTCAGCATTTGACACAAAGTCTCTTTCGCTCTCTCGCGAAGCCAGATAACCATCAGCAGCCAGGCCGATTAGAAAAAATATATACTTGGTACCGGGAAGCTGGGGAAAGAGAGGAAGCCAGCCCGTCAGTCTTCCTTCACTCATTTGGATGGGACGTGGCACAGCTTTCCCACTCGGCGCTGCGGCGGGGGCAGAAGGTTATCTTCCGGACAGATCGGCGTCCTGGGAAAACAGCGCCTTCCTGGGGTGGTGGCCCAGGCCTGGGCTTGGGAATCACGAGAACAAGAGTTCAAGTCCCAGCTCTGACGCTTCCTAGGGGAGTGACCTTGGGCGAGTCACTTCCCCTCCCAACGCCTCAGTTTCTCCTTCTGACAAATGGGCATAATAACGGGGCTCGGGTAAGATAATGCATCTTGAGCACCTGCATCAGAGTCTGGTGAACAGTGAGCCATCGATAAATGTCAGCTCTGATTTGGATCGTTTGGTGGGGGGGGTTGGGGGGGGTGGGCAACTTTAGGACCCGTGGAGCCCCGTGCTAAGCCGTGGCTGTGGAAACAGGCCTCAGGCTCTCTTCCTGACGTCTAAGTGTATTGGCTGTCGATCTCTGGGCCATGCAGTGTATATCTCAACACACTTCTGGGCCTGGCAGGCAAGGGAGAGAATCGGACCTCACCAGGCACGGTGGGTGGGCTCCACGGCCAGGAAATGGCAGAGACCAGTTCTCTCTCTTCCCCTTGTGTGCCACCACCCGCACCCCCACAGCAGAAACGATGCCCTCTACACTCAGCAGGGACTCAGGAGCTGTCCAAGACATGGCCCCTCCTCCCTGCGTGCACATCAACTCGAATCCCGAAGGTCAATACAGAATCGGTTCGGTGAGCATTTAGTAATACCCACATCTCTCCCCTCGCTCCCCCCCCCCCCCCACCACCCCGGCATCTGTTCAGCCTGCTGGCACCTTTCCCTGGGATCACGGGACAACCTCCTTCCTGCCTCCCTGCCTCCAGCCTCGCAGAGCAGAGCGCTCTCGCCAGCTTCGGTCCCCACTAAGCCCCTTCAATGCCTCCGCCACCCCAGTGTCTGTGTCAAGGGGAAGGCCGCCCCAGGAGAAAGCCCCAGCCTCCTCATCTGAGCTCCCCTTGCCCACCTTCTCTCTGGACGCACCTGCCAGCCTCAGCGAGTGCCTGCAGTTCTGGAAGGCTCTGAGCTCTCACGGCTGCTGGCAGGGCTTGGCACCTGCTGCTTATTCCTTGCGCGGCGACCTTCCCTCTCCTTCCGCATCAGCGCACTGCCTCACCTGTCACCTTCTGTGGGAAGCCTTCTCTGCCTCGGGACTGGGCTCCCCGCTGGCTCCCACGGTCCCCTGCGCTTCCCCCATGGACGGTCTCCGTCTGCGTGCCTGTCACCCCTCCAGACGGTCTCTCATCCCAGGCTGTGTTTTCGGTTTCCGGCACACAATGGTGCTCAGCAGCTACGTGTGGAATGAGAGAATCCACGGGGCACCTACTATGTGCTGCTTCCTGTGTCAGGCACCGGGAACACAGAAGAACCAAGCCCAGCACCTTGCCCGGGGGAGGTCAAGACTGAGCACCAGGGTGGACGCGACGTACCAACAGAGAACGTCAAGGTGCAAAGAGAACAGAATTCGTTCCAGACAGACACAGGCAACAGGGCGGGGGCAGCTCGGCGCAGGGGCTGACACGTCCTAACGGAGTGAGGGTGTCTGGGGGGGGGGGGGCTTCCCAGGGAAGGTCCCTGGTAGGTGCTGAGGGATCCGGAAGGTGAACAAAGAAGGGGAAGGAGGGGTCCCCGCGAGCCTCCCATCTATCCTTGGAGCCCCGCCCACCTCCAGCCTCCTCGTGCTGTGCCACTGGAGGCAGGGGGCGCCCGGCCCTCCACTGGGGACAGTCTGGTGTTGTGCAGGAGCGAGCCCTTGCTGGATATGCTCCTGGGTTCGAGTCCAGCCCTGCCACTTTGTCCCCATGTGACCTTGAGTAGGACGTTTAACCTTCAGGAGGTTCCGTGAGATTGGAGTGACGTTATTATCCCCCTTCAAGAGGGGGCGTCCTGGGTTGATCAGGGCCCCCCAACATTCGCGTCCACCCGGCACGTCAGAATGTGGTCTTCTCTGGAAGTAAGGTCTCTGCAGAGGTGATCAGTTACAATGAGAGCCCTTACTGGAAGAGGAGAGACAGACCCACAGGGAGAGTGCCATGTGGCAGCGGCAGACAGAGAGGGGTGTGTCCACAAGCCACGGGACGCCAAGAATCACTGAGGACCAGCAGGGCTAAGGAAGGATCCTTCTCTGGAGCTGCTGGAGGGAACTCGGCCCTGCCAATGCCTTGAGTTCAAAGTCTCACCTTCACGGCCGTGAGAGAATAAATTTCTCTTGTTTTTAGCCACCCGGGTCGTGGTAATTTGTTAGGGTGGCCCCGGAAAACGGACAGGGTGGGTGTAAGAGCCAAAATACGGAGTTCGCGCAGTTAGCACGGAGCCTGCACCGAGTAGATGCCCCAACACGTTAGTGCTCGTTGCTTTTTATTAATCCAACAGACGTGCCTCCCTTCCCTCCCTCTTCCAGGGGCAGAGGCCTCCTGGCCTTCCCCTGCCGGCCTGTCCGCTGCAGCTCGGTGCACACCCGGCTTCTTCCTAAATTCTTCCCATCATCTTACACGCGCTCCCGGTCCGGGGACTCGGAAAACAAGCCACAGGATCATTCCTTCATCGAGTCAGAGTCTCCGGGTCAAAAAGTATCTCAGAGGCTGACTCCTTGAGTTCTCTCCCGGTTCCTGAACGTCCTCTAAACCACGGCACCGTGTCCGTATGCTCACAAATACCCTCCCTGCGTGTGCCTGTGCACACACACACACACACACACACACACACACACACATTCAAATCCTAACGGGCAGTATGACCCTAGTCCACTTGCTGAATGTTGTTGGTCCTCAGTGTCCCCGCTGCGGACCGGGCTGTGGCCTCTGTCCTCTCTGGGCCCCAGGGCAGCCACAGGACAATGGTCCAGGGGTGGTCACTGTGACTGCAGCAGACATGGCTCTTCTAGAGACTTCACAGATACGTAACCTCACCGACTGCTCCCATCGACTCTATGAGGCGGTCCTCGTTCCCATCTCGTGGATGAGAAAACTGAGGCACAAAGAGAGGTTAACTGACAAGCCCCGGCAGAATCAGGATGCAGCTCCAGGGGCCTGGCCCAGTGCTGTGCTCACCCCACAGCACTGCAGGAGCCCCGGGCAGGTGACACCATCCTCCTTTCACAGAGGCAGGAAAAGGCCCCAGGACACTGAGCTGGTGAGTGACAGAGCCGAGGGGCAAACCCAGGCTTGCTCGGCTCCAAAGCAAGTACTTGGATGGTGGGGGCTCTTCTGCCGCCTGGAGCCTGGGGAGGGACAGACAGATGCACAACCGATAGCGAAAGGGACGCCCGTTGGCCCAGGATGCAGCAGGGGAAGGGACGGTGGCACCCGACTCTCAGAACAGGCAGGTGCCGCATGCCCGGGGTCGGACGTGGCCAGCGCCTGCCACACAGGCCTTCTGCCCTGGCCCCACCCATCCCCTCCTCCATCCCCAAGACCCACTGAGGGAGCCAGAGCCACCTACTGTCCTGTGACCAGAGGCCCAGGTTGCAAACGGCTCTGAGCATCAGGACACGGGAGGCGGGGACCGGATGGAGCCCCCAGCAGATGCTGTGTTCAAAAGAGAATCACAGGAAAGCAGTGACAAATGGGGAACTCAGCACAAAAGCATCTAAATGATAGGAGAAAAACAGAGCCAGATGGGCCTGGCCTCCCCAGCCAGCAAGGCTGTCACAGGCCAGCACGGCTCAGGCCGCCTGTTCCGGCACCACTGGCAAGGGCCCGCCCCGTGTGTCCCCTGCCCAGCCGGCCTTTGTGGAGAGCATTCCCTTTGCCTGGAATGCCCCTCTCTGTTTATTCCCTCTTCCACCCCAGAGTCTTTGGCAAACCCTAGCACAATCTGCTCCCGCTCATGGAATCCCGCTCTGGTTCCCGGGACCTCTGTTATCCCCGTCTGTGTGTGATCCACGTGCAAGCTTATCCTTTGATCCCACGGCTCCGATGGGCACAGGACATCAGTTCTCAGGGCAGGTCTTTCCCACCCGCTGCCTCCGAGGCCCCGATAATAACCCGGCCAGATGTGTTCTTATTCCCACTGGACACATGGGACCCAGAGAGGGCAAGTGACCGGCCCGAGGTCACACAGCTAGAAACCGTGAGAGGCAGGACAGGACGTCTGACACTTCCCTTGCAGTCCAGCGCTCTGGCCAGCCCAGAGGAGTGCTTGGCACACAGCAGGTGCTCAGCCAGGAAGGGGGGAATGAAGGGGGTTGCTGAGGTTGATGCAGTCCCTCCCTTTTCCCCTCGGAATTTTCTCCTTCTGGGCTCCTAGAGTTTCTCGGGGTCACCCCGCAGCCTGAAACCATGTTGCGGGGAAGGGAATAAGGAAGGGGGCTTGGCACACATCCTACACCCACCTGCTACAGCATCACCCCCAGTGGGCCAGCCTAATGCCACCTCCCCCCCACCCCGGCAGATTTGACCGCTGCCCGCCCAGGACAACCCCAGCTCTCCCCTCAATCACAGGCCAAGATCACCCCACGATAAGGGCCAGCTGAGAGCACCCTTGCTTCGGGGAGATGGCGTGATATCCGGCCATGTTTTACAAGCTCACAAATCCGTGATAAGAGCTGGCCAGTCGGCTGGCTCCAGCGAGATAAGGAGATGCCCACCTCTCCCTCCCTTGGCCCGCTGAGCACCCACGCGGGGAGGAAAGATGCAGCCAGAGCTAACATGTGGGGAGAGCCTGCTGTGGCCCCCACGCACCCCCTCCCCAGCCCCCCAGCACCGGCCCTGCCCCCAGAGGAAAGGGGCGGAGCTGTTTGCTCCTCCCTGAGATCGCCCGTTGGGAGTTTGGGCAAATGTCACTGCTCACTCACTGGGCGCCAGGAACCACACGCCATCACTTGCTTGCCTCCAACAAAGCCTAGGGAGCCCTTGTTGGGCTCCAGGATACAGACCATGAGACCATGAGAGCTGCGTGCAGGGGGCCTTGCAGGGGAGCGCAGGAAGTGTGGGAAGGAAGGCAGGCGGAGGGGAGCAGGCTGTGGTCCTCAGCTGGCCCCCTGGGGGCTCCGGAGCTGAGATGACCCTGAACTGAGGCAAGAGGACAGCACCGTTGTGTCCCATCAAGCAGCCATTGGGTGGGGGATGAGCCCAGCTGGACCCCATGCCTCTCTGGGCTCTGATCCTAGGGTTCTCTGTCCCGATCGTCACTGCGGTGATCCAACAGCAGCACCAGCGTATCTCTGACTCTCGTGGGGACTCCCACCCCTCACCCCTACGGCACAGGGAGGCTGCGGGGGCCACATGTCCCCAGCACCACAGGCCAAGGATGGATGGCATCAGCTTGGCCAACCAAAGGGCAGCGGTTCCGGATAAAGTCCCGAGGGGCAGATGACCCAGGTTCAAATCTCAGCTCTGACACATTCTAGCATGCATCCTTGAGCGAGCGGCTTCCCTGCCCTGTTCCTCAGTTTCCACCTGGAACTGGGAACCGTAAATACATCACCTTCCTCTCAAGAGCCAGAGGAGCCAACCTTCGTGAAGCATTCAGCGCGGTGCCTGGCACGTGGGAACCCCACCGTGCACCAGCCATGACCACCACCATCATCACCTGGCTGAGGACGCTGCCAGTGGGGGGGTGGGGGGGAGGGTCTCCACGCCAAGTCGGTCCCCATCCCCGCCCCTCTGACTGACAACCTCCAAGAAAGCCCAAGTTCCAAAATGTCACGGTCATTAACTTACCTTCTCTGCTTTCTCTTCCTCTCCGTATATTCATATTTTACTTTGTGAGGATGTGGCAAAACTCCCCACTCCCAGCTAGCGACCCAGCCTTCCCTGCAGTGATCTAATCAAAGGCCATATTTTACCGGCATGCACTAACCCAAAGGCCATATTTCATGGGGGCGATCTAATCAGCAAACTGTATTTCCAAGGTGGAGATCTAAACCCATGGGTATATTTCATGGCTTGAGATCTAATCACGGGGCAATATTTCCTAGCGGGGATCTAATCCCAGGCGTATATTTTATGGTTGGGAGATCAGAGATGCTCAACGTGACTTTTTACCCTTCTACATTAAAATATACGTATATTTTTATGTTTCAGGAAAAGGGAAAGTATCCTAGCACGCCCCAACTTTGCCAACGGTTAGGTCACTGCTAATAAACGGTAGGTTGTTTTTTTGTTTGTTTTTTGCCAAGTGGGGATTTGTCCGGCCCTCTCTGGTGTCACCAAAACCTCTTGGGACGTAAGTGGGTTGGCAGGTTCCTCTCGCATCTGGGAAGGATCCGTCTCACCCCTCAGTGTCCAGGCAGCACTACAATTCCTTCCTTCATTCATCCATTCACTCATTCCTTCAACAAATGCTGAGTGCTTGCTGGGTGCTTTGGAATCACTGATCCAGAGGGAACAAGATATATATACCACCTGCCTGGGCTCAATGTTTGTGACCCCTCCCTCCCAAATCTCTATGTTGCAACGCTAACCCCCACGGCGATAGTATTTGGGGGGGGGGGCGCTCTGCGAGATAATTAGGTTTAGATGAGGTCCTGAGGTGGGTTTCCATGATGGGATTAGAGTCCTCATATCGAAGAGAGACCAGAGCTCCCTCCCCCATCCCTGTCTCTGTCACTCGAGAGAACACCGTGAGAAGGTGGCCGAAGGCAAGCCAGGAAGAAGGTTCTCACCAGGAGCTGAATCGTCTGGCACTGTGGCCTTGGAGCCTCAAGAACACACAGCCTCCCAAGCTGGCTGGGCCACCTCCCTTGCCACCAGAGACTGCTGTACTGGGAGAGGCAGATGCGCAGCACACAGTCCCAAGTGGGATGATGGCTGTATTAGGATCTGTGCCCTGAAGATACGGAGAGAGAGGCTGTGAGCGTGCGGACCCCAGACCCAGCCGGGGAGGCCAACCTCGGCACACGCCCTGGGAATGGCGACCGGTGGGGGAGGCATAGGAACCACCCAGATCCCACCAGATGCCACGAGGTGGGGTCAGGGAGACCGGGAGAGGAGGGAAGGGAATTCTAGGTGGTAAGAAAGGCATATGCACAGGGTCCGAGGTCAGGTGGAACCTGTTCGATCTGAGGGACAGGATAAGACCACTGGCTTCTTGAGAGGCAGACGGACCCATGCTGCTGGGATAATGACCCAGGCCGGACACTTCTCAGCTCAGGCGCCTGGGGCCAGCGATACTCAGCTGGGCTGGGCTTCGGTTTCCTCACCGGTCAAGCAGGATACTAACAGTACCTACTGCTGAGGATTTTGAACTCTTTCCTATAAACAAAGGGAAGCCTCCCGACGATTTGGGGAAGGATCAGATTAGCATTTTTCAAAGGCCCTGCTAGCCGCTGCTTAGAGAATGGATTCCAGGAGGGCAGAAAGGAAGCAAGGGGCCCCGCTAGGATGCGACTGAACATTCAGGGGAGAGATGCTGGGCTCTGTGGCGGAGGAGGGGGATAAGGGGGGCGGCCCCGAGGGACATTCTGGAAGGCTCTTTACAGGCTATGGGAAATGTACGGAGAGCGACCTAAGATCCTACAACCCGTCTCCTCAGCGCCCAGCAACTCCCTGCTCTGAGAGAGTCAAAACCCCTCGCTCCTGCCCTGCCCCGAACCTCTCTGCCAATTTCCAGAGACCCAGTCTCCCAGGTAGAGAACAGAAAGCTATGAGATGTTCCAACACAATACGTGTTTGGGGACGGGGGAATAAAGGCTTCTGGGGAGCCTAGAAGTTCTCATTTAAATATCATAGCTCATCACCCAATTCACTGCCAGCACATTTACGCCGCCAGCTCTCACGACAGCTCCCCCCTCCCCGCCCCCCGCCGGAGACAGGTGGTGGCACGCCTATTTTATAGATGGAAACACTGAGGCTCAGACATGGGAAATGACCCGCCAGGCTATGGGGAGACCCAGCGAAATGGCCACAACGATTAACAGCGGCAAGCCCTTGCTCCGTGCCTCGTGCCGTAAAGACACTTTTGGACATTTCGTTCATTCACCCTGACAGCAACTCTGTGAGACAGGTATTATCATGAATCCCCATTTTCAGAGGGGGAAACTGAGGCACACAGAGGCAAAGGTATTCGCCTGAGGTCACGCAGCCAGCGAGTGGCGGAGGAGCTGGGATCCTGACCCAGGACGTCTCACCCCGAGATCTGTATTCTGCATTCTCACAACCAGGAGGGAGGAACTCAGCTTGACCTGCCCAGTGTCCGTGTAACAGTACTTCAGCTGCCCGTGGGCTACACGGCTCGTGTGTTAAACGCCTGAGAAAGGCCACTGGGAATCACAGATCCGTGTGGGTTTTGCTGCTGCCTGAAGAACCCCCGGGCAGACACGAGCCATGTGTCGGTGTCTCTCCTCGATCACTGGCTTTTATTTTTGGAAACTGCGTCGGAGCTCAGTCAGGGGAATATTTCCTGGAAGGTTGTAGAAATAAGCAGCCAGCTTCCAAAGCCGCAGCTCAGGGAAAGACAGGACGGGGGACTGGGCGCGTACCAGATCCCGGGTGCAGGGCCCAGACGGGCCTCTCAGTCCCATCCATTTGTCCAGTCTGTGGGGGCGCCTTGCTCTCTTTCTCCAAGCGTAACCGGGGGGTGGGACCTCTCCAGGCTTTGGAGCTGCACAAGGAGATGGCTTCTCACCATTTCAGAGCTAAACTGGAAGATCAGACCCGTTGCATACAAGACAGGACGCACATTACCTGCAAGGGATAAATGGGGGCCGACTGCCACAGGGAGCTAGGCGAGGGAGCAGGCGGCGTCCCCCCGCCCACCCGCGCAGAGAACACACAGGTCCAGATGACCCTTTGGCCTGTGGCAGGACCCCAGCAAAACCTTGGGCTGGGTCGTGGGACGGGGGAAGGCTCCCGAGGCCCCGATCCTCTTATCTCGGGGGCAGCCTGGTGCGCCCTCCCTGCAGAGCAAGGAAGCTGACAGCCTGTCACCGGGCTGCAGCCTGTGTACGGTGGGGGCCCCGAGATGTGTCTCATTTGAATCTCGTTCGAGGAAAATGATTAAAGGTTCAGAGGGATTAATTTACAAGGAAAGATTAAAGGAACTAAATCTGTGTAGCTTGGCTTAACCATGACCGAGATTGGGGACTTTGGGAACATTTCCAAATATTTGAAGAGAGCGGAGTAGAGACCCTGGGGAGGGGGAGCGGAGAGGATGGTCTGGCCCAGAGGAAGGAAGTGGGGGCAAAGGGCACCAGAAACAATGACAGCGATGGAATTGGACTATCTCTCATCATCTCCGAAACAACGGCTGACGTACGTGCTCATTGTGCGTGAAGCCGGAGCTAGGAAGCTTGATGGCCGTTACGTAATTTGATGGGCTACGCCCGGCGTCTGCTTTTCAGAGGGGGAAACTGAGGCACAGACAAGCGGACAGTTACTTGCCCGAAGTCACATGGCTGTTGAGTATCAGAACGTGGACCCGAGCTGGCCTTATTCTTTTTTTTTTTTTAATTTTTTTTTTCAACATTTATTTATTTTTGGGACAGAGAGAGACAGAGCATGAACGGGGGAGGGGCAGAGAGAGAGGGAGACACAGAATCGGAAACAGGCTCCAGGCTCTGAGCCATCAGCCCAGAGCCTGACGCGGGGCTCGAACTCACGGACCGCGAGATCGTGACCTGGCTGAAGTCGGACGCTTAACCGACTGCGCCACCCAGGCGCCCCCGAGCTGGCCTTATTCTTAACTATTCCTCCGAGTTACCTTGGAATCACCTGGACTATTATTCAGCAGATCCCTTGTTCCTTGCTCTGTGGGCAGAACATACCTCCCCACCCGTGAAGCCAGGGCATGGTCATGCGACTTGCTTTGGCCAGGGGGGTGGTAGGTGTCCCCAAAACCTCTCGCACTTCCGCCCTCCCCACGGGAAGAGCTTTCCCCAGGAGCCACTGCCCCCCTCAGCGGGGACCCCAGAATGAACCCACGTGGGGCAGGTCAAGTGCAACCTGGAGCCTAGCCCAGCTGGACCCACAGCTTAAACAGAATCGCCCGAGGAGCCGGTCCAGATGAGCGACCCCCGCCCCCGGCCATCGATCCATGGTTATTGGGATCAGTTGAAGGTTTGAAGCCTCCCAAGTCTGGGGCTGGCTATCCCACGGCGGCAGCTCTTACGGATCTCCCGAGAGTCGGATGCTGCTCCAGGCCTCCGGGGACCAGGACTCGCACCAGCTTCCTGGGCTCATCCCTGACCTCGTGCCCGCTGGTACCATACTCGAGATTCTCGTGGTTCCTGTAATATTCTTTTTACCGTCATATGTCTTGCTCGCTCGCCTTCACTTTTTCCCGGCTGTATTGAGGCCTACCTTACGCAAAGTAAAACTCGCCAGTTCACAGATATGACCTGTTCTCACGGAGCGTGCGATCGAACGGGGAAAAGGAGAGCCCCAAAGCTCAGAGCTGGGTGGCTTGGCTCCTAGGTCGGTGCCCTGCCCCCACAGCTCCTGTCAGACCGCCAGGGGAGGAAGCCTCTTCAGCCAGCCAGCAGGGGCCCAGACGGGGAGCCACGGAAGATCAAGATCACGCCTCAGCTTAGGAATCACCTGGCTGCCTCTCTCAGGGGCTTCCGAGCTGCTTTTAAAACAGCACACAGGGGGCGCCTGGGTGGCACAGTCGGTTAAGCGTCCGACTTCAGCCAGGTCACGATCTCGCGGTCCGTGAGTTCGAGCCCCGCGTCGGGCTCTGGGCTGATGGCTCGGAGCCTGGAGCCTGTTTCCGATTCTGTGTCTCCCTCTCTCTCTGCCCCTCCCCCGTTCATGCTCTGTCTCTCTCTGTCCCCAAAATTAATAAAAACATTGAGAAAAAAAAAATTAAAAAAAAAAACAAAACAGCACACAGGGTTCAGGTCACTCTATTAGAAAAGGGATATTACCTGAGGGACCGCAGGTCAGGTGAGGAGGGGGCGGGGCAGTTTCCCACAATGCCACGGGCCCAGGATGCAGCGGGTGAAGAAGGGTGATGGTGCGTCTGCTGGATAAGGTCACGAGCACTAATGTGATTCATGGGAAGGACGAGAAATGAGGGCATGGGGGCCGGGAGCACGGGTCACGCAGACGGGCACAGCGGTGCGTCCGCAGGCAATTCTGCCAGATGGAAAGGACTCCGACCCCGTACGGCACACTGGCCCCGGTCCCTCCTCTCTGGACTGGTGACCCCCCTCCCAGGCCGTCACCGAGGGGGGCAGCTTGGTGGGGGGATGAGAGGGAGGATTTCAGGCACGAGCCCCACGTTTCATTCACTCGTGCGTGCGGGCGCTCATTCAACAATAACGACGAAGACAGGCACACGGAGTCTTTTCCCGGGAGACTCTCGAGTTACCTGATCACAGCTCCGACGGCTGCTCTGAGGGAACATACAGGTGTCCTGTGACAGCCTGCAGCAGGTGGACGGGACCCAGGCCACCAGCCCAGGGGAAGCAGGAATGAGTCGCCCTCAAGAGACACTTTCTGGTAGAAAGGAAGCATGACCTGCCAGACGCTCAGGGCGTTGTCCCCCAAAATAAAGGGTTTAAGAACATTTCTCATGTTGTTTATTTTTGAGAGAGAGAGGGGAAGACAGAGTGACCGAGTGTGAGCAGGGGAGGGGCAGAGAGAGAGGGAGACAGAATCGGAAGCAGGCTCCGGGCTCCGAGCTGTCAGCCCAGAGCCCGATGTGGGGCTCGAACTCACGAACCGTGAGATCATGACCTGAGCCGAAGTCGGACGCTTAACCGACCAAGCCACCCAGGCGCCCCAAAATAAAAGGGTTTGAAAGGACGGTGAATGGGGGTGCCTGGCATGGCACAGACCAGGAGGAAGGGGAAGAAATTAGGAAGGCACAGTCCCTTCCCTGGTGACAGGGGAGCACTGAGCCCATGGCCAGTGCAGGAGTCACGGGTGGGGAGTGAGGCCCAGAGACCGGAGATCGGCAGGTTCCACGGGGCAGGCGCTCTACCAAGGCTCCCGACTCCCGATCACCACGGGATCCCCGACTTTCAAAAGAGCGCCTGGAAGGCTCTGAAGCAGACAGGGACTGAAATGCTGATTCTGGAGGAGGCGGGAGAACTAAGCCAGCTCCTCCTGCCTCACCCCTCCCTAAATGCACCTCCCACACCTTGGACTTTCCATACTTTTTTTTTTATCAAAGGATGCTAGATCTAACCGTGGTTGCTTTGGGGGCAAGCTTGTTGGTCTTTCTGGGAGCCTCCCCGAAGGATGTGAAACATACGGAGTCGTGAGGACCTAACACTCCAACCTGCCAGGCACCATGATTGTTGTCTGGTACCTACATGTGCCAGAAATGCCTCATTCATTCATTCATTCATTCACTCACTCACTCAGTCACTCAACAGACATCTGTTGGGCACACACTGGAAAACAGGCATTGCTCTATATACTAGGACACAGACTGAATGAAACACAGCCTCTGCCCTCAAGGAGCTTATACACAGTCTGGCGGACCACAGGCACGTAAACACAGACAACATGTGTTATATATGGTGTCTCTCGTATTCTAGGTTTCTACCTGTCACATAATGTGATATAAGGAATGAAAAGGGCTACGGGGAAAATTTAGCAGGGTAAGAGGACACAGAGGAAAAGGGGTGGGTCAGAAAGGACCCCGCGGAGGCAGCAATGTTAGAGGAGAGACCCCCAGGAGGTGAGGGAAGCGGGAATAACACAGATACCAGAAAAAGAAGGTTCCCGGCCAACAGAGACAAATGCCAAGGCTCTGAGCCCGCACTCAGCACCTGAGTACCAAGGAAGTCGGGGCAGCCGATGCAGAATGAGTTGCTCGTAATCATCATTATGATGACTTTCGTTGTTCACAGTAAGTTATTACTATCCCTTAATATAATGTGATCTGGACCTGAAAGATAGGGTCTGAGCTCCCCAATCCTCACCACCCTCAGGTGGTTCTGGCTTCCTGGAGGACCCCCACCCCCAGGCCGAGCCCTCCTCACCAGTGCCCCCCCTGGGGGTCAAACAGCAGCCTCACCCTGGCCAGGACCAGCAGGCAGTGCCCAGAGCCCACAAAAATGTCCCGGCTTTGATTTCTTTTATGAGGGAGAGGGGAGAGAACAGAATAATAATGAATATATAATCATGAACCCAGCCTGGGTCATATTTGCCTTTATGCCAATGTGGCCACAAAATACACATTTTAAGATGTCTTCTATGAAGAAGGTGCCCACGGCTACAGGACTTCCAGGCAGGCCTGCGAAAGTCCCCATGTGGCTCCTCTCTGAGGGCGGGGAGGGGGGGGTTGGACACCTGCTCCACACTTGGCCGCCCCCAGGCCGCCCCTCTTCCCCTCCGGGACCTCGGACCAGGAAGGCTGGAGCCCAAATGAGCTACCTGTTGAGATGCCACGAGTCTCTGCCACCTGCCCGGCCCCCCTGACAGATGGAGCCCCCGCCTGGCGACAGGAACCCGAGACCGATGGCCTGATGCCCCCAATGCCGCTCTCATGTTTCACTTCTCCGAGCCACGGGCAGCCGTGTCTCTGGGAAAGCCGCCGCCTCCATTTCTCAGTGAGTCCCCCTTCCTTTCCCTTAAATCTAGGGAAGCGGTGATTTAATATTAATATTTATTCATGTACTCAATTCTTTCCCTGTTAAATAATTTCTCAGCTGTCGGAGGCTTCTGAAGGCTAATTTAAAACAGGTGTCACGGTTATCTAACTTATGCCCTGGGATTCTCAGAGAGGAGGGGTGGGGGACCCGCATCCCCGCGCACCCCCCACCCACGCGGCTCCGCCTGCCACGAGGGGTCTGGGCAACATGGACAGACCAGTCCTCCTTGAGGCCGAGCCCCCAGGTGGGAGTTGGGGGGCGCCCACATCACTGGGGGGCTGGGGAAGGTGACACCAGGGCTGGACTCTACAAGGGAGGGGGCGCTGGTGGGAAGGGGGTTGGAGAGAAAGAGAGAAAAAGGGCTTTCGGGGCCGTGCTGAACAAACTACGCACATAGAATAACAATAATAGACTAATAGCTAATCCTTGTACTGAATTTACTGTGTGCCTGGCACCGTTCCACGCATGTCACATGTATTAACTCATTTAATGCTTACCCAACCCCAGTGGAGTGCCGAAGCATCATCCCCATTTCACAGGGGAGAAAGTTGAGGCAACGACGGACCCGTTAGATAACTCATCTGATATCACACTCCAGTAAGAGGCAGATCGGGCATTTGAACCCAGGAAGACAGACGGGAGGCTGAAATGTGCGTCTCCCCCTGGGTGGCCAAGAGGCCTCTCTCTAAGCTTCTACTTGCCTCGCTGCGGAAGTGCAGGGCGTTACGAGGAGGGTAGAAGGCCTGGCCCTCAGCAGGCTGCCGGGAAATGGCTAGACACGTAGCAGGGGTCCAGGCAACAGCCTCGCCCTCTCTCTTTCCAGCCGGCGTCCCCCTCTCCTTTCCGACTGCTTTTGCTTTTTCCCAACAAACTTGCCACTTCAAGGTTGCACCTGTTACCGCTGATTGAAACCTAAGTGATCTCTTCGAAACTGGCCAATGAGAGCTTGCCACACAAAGGAGGCTTGTCCAGCGGCCGTGGCTCTGTTCACAGCCCGTCACCGAGCTGCGGTTCCTGGCCTGTGACTCTCCGGGAGGCTTTTCAACCATAACCCCTTCCCTCGCAGCTAAACTCACCGACCTCAGGGGCTCCTCCGTCCGCACATACCCCTCCCCACCCAGCAGGTCCAAATTCAGTCTTTCATTGTCTTCTCCACCCACCAAGAAGCTTGATTTGCTGGAGGACATATTCTGAAGACAACAGCCGTACGGAACCTTGCTTTCCAAAGCACATGGGCCATCTCCCCCCTGTCCAATCTCCAAGACGTAGGCACCCTCCCTTGCAAAGGGTCTGAAGACAACAGCCGTACGGAACCTTGCTTTCCAAAGCACATGGGCCATCTCCCCACCCCGTCCAATCTCCAAGACGCAGGCACCCTCCCTTGCAAAGGGTCATTGCTCTCCAAGCGGAGGGAACTGCCAGCGGGAGTGAGGGGAGGGGAGTAAGACATCACAATAAGCCCTCGGGCGCTATGCAAACCTCTGCAAATTGAACGAACGCAGACCCCATCCGTGAGTGTATGTACCCACGAGAGATGAGGGGACAGGGCAAGGCGGTAATCCGCTGGGAAAAACACTGCATCCCAGCAAACTTGCAAGTTTGATGCACATGTGAGGCAAGTACAGACAGATGCATGCATCTGCACCAACGTGCGTGTGCATGGACGAACGCACACGCACACACACGCGCGCGCACACACACACACACACACACAGTTCTTACCGGCCATCTCTGGGTACACGCTCAGAGCTCTGTTGGACTTTTCTGGGCAGAGGCAAAACCTCAAGCCCTAGAACCCTCCCGCCCTGGGGCCCGGGCCCTTCAGAAAGTGCCCACTGATGGGACTGCTCCTGGTTCTTGATCCTCGGGGCCACCAGAGCCCAAGCAATCCTTAGTTTATGGAAGGGTCTGTTCCCAAGGTTCACTTACAAGTCAGCTTCTTGGATTAAGCAATACATCTTCCCAGAGAAACAGTGTCAGCGGACGCAATAAACAAGGTCACGGTGAAAAAGCACAGACTTTGAGAATGGCACACTTCAGCAAATAATTGAACCACTCCGCTTCCTCCTCTATAAAAGGGGGGAGAACAAAAATATCCACCAACCTCAAATGGGTTGGAAAAAAAACACGACATAATGCACGTCAAGTGCCCGGCACCCAGTAAGTACTCAATAAACCGTGGGTGCGGCCACTGGAATCACTGTCGCTGCACCGCTGTCATTGTTGATGGCTCTTAGAGTCCCAGGATGCCCCCCCCGCCAAGCCCTCACAATGCCAAGGGCAGCTGACAAAGTTCTGTTGGTGCCTGTGGTCACCAATGACTGAAAACAGTGTCTTGGGGAAGAATTGCGCTGTGTTCTAAATTCTCTGTTAGGACTCCTCCCCCCTGGCCAGGAAAAGGAGGCATAGTCCTCCAGAACCTTGCGGGCAGGGGAGAAGGGTGGGGGGTGGGGGAGAAACTCCCAGACATCAGTTACATGTAAACCCTCCATATGGATGGAGAGAAGAATTTCTCCTTGGGAGATTCATGCTAGCAGACCATCCACCAGGAGGTGCTTCAATCTCGATGACATACCTGGGGGGTGGGCATCATTACCCCGTTTTTCAGATGGGACCACTAAGGCTCAGGGAAGCAGGGTCAGTTAGTGTCTACCCCTCAGAGCTGGTAGAGGCCAGGCTAGAATTCAGGTCTGTTTGGCTCCCAGAATCCGTGCTCTCAGCTAACGCTCTTGAAAATGGATCCCACACGTCTGGGTTTTCACAACTCAGGTATTTGCAAGCTGAGGATGTCCCCCCGTGTTCCTCCTGCAGTTGTCTGACCAAACGAAGAAAATTCTCTTTTCCAAAGCAGCTCCCCGGGAGACACTGCCTTGAGAAGCCTCCTTGTCCCCTCCTCTAGACATAGCACATAGCCTGGGGAGCAGAAGCCTGCTTCCTAACCAACCCGTTGCTGCGTGCCCATCATTTAGGTCTTTGAGATATATATATATTTAATGTTTATTCATCTTAGAGAGAGAGAGAGAGAGAGAGAGAGAGACAGAGCATGAGCAGGGGAGGGGCAGAGAGAGAGGGAGACACAGAATCCGAAGCAGGCTCCAGGCTCCGAGACGTCAGCACAGAGCCCTATGCGGGGCTCCAACCCACGAACCACGAGATCATGACCTGAGCCGAAGTCCACACTTAACCGACTGAGCCATCCAGGTGCCCGGGGCCTTTGATATTTCTGAGTCTCATTCTGCGGGTTCCTTGGGCCAGGTCCATCACCAGATCCTTCCTTCTCCACAAGATGGGAGACACATGCCTGGGGGGTGAGCCCACACCCAGGGGCTGCTCAGGGACTGACAGAGAGCCAACATCCTACAGATTCACTGGTCTGGTGGGCAGGATCTGGCAGCAGGAGCAGGGAGTGGGCAATGGACTCCACCAGGGCCCCCGGCACCTCTCCTGCGAGAGGGCTGGGAGAATTAATATTAGCACAATCATTTTAATCAGGGCATGATTAAGAGGCACATGCATAATTCACCCAGCTCTTCCCTCCGCCTTGCTCTTTGCTTTCGGAGGTGGAGGGAACGTGGCACTATCCACCTCATCCGCCACTCCTTTGTGCTGGGAGGAGAGGACCCCCCAGAGAGTGGGCCACCCTGGGAGGGAGGATTTGGATTTGGAGCCTCTGCTCCAGGGACCCCACAGAACGGACGGAAAACAGAGACCTCCTCCCCGGGTTCTCTCCAGGATACGTCTAGCCCAAGGGAAGGATGGTGGGAAGGTTCTAGGCTGACCCTCCTGTGTTCACCTTGGCCTTCTACACCCCACCCTCACCCCTGCTGTGTCTCCGGGGGCTGCTGGTTTACTCCATGGTCAACTTCCCCTCATCCTTCAAGTCTCTTTCTCTTCTCCCTCCCTACCACCTGCTGGGAGTAACTCTACTTAGAACTTCCCACTGGGTGAAACAGGGGGCCCTATTATCTGTCCTGGAATCACCTTCTCCAACCTTAGATTTCACCCAACGCCAGAGCTAGAAGAGCCTGTTTGCATCAAGCAATCCGATCCCTCCAGACTGCAATGGGGAGACCGGCCCCAGAAGGGCAGGTGACTTACTTGTCCAAGGCCACACAGTACATGTGTGGCAGAGCGGGGGACAGAATTCTGACTTTTGGACTCCCAAGACAGAGCGCCTTACCCAGACTCCAGGCGGGGGCGCACACAGCCATCCTGAGTGTCTGTTTCAGGGGTGGGGTGAGTGCTGGGGGCTTGAAACCTGGCTTGGCCACTGACTGTGTGACTTTGGACAGGTCCGTCCTCCTCTCTGGGCCTCGGTGACACCATCTGCAAAATGACCGTCGTGGGACGGGGTCCCACCTCAAGGGGCTTCTCCGCGGGTGATGAGCACGCCACAAGCATCTAGCCCCGAGCCTCACAGACCAGAAGGGCTCAGCGGAAGATACCATTCGGCTCCAGATGGGCCCCCAGGAGCAGATCGGGATGAGGACTCGAGCGCATGTTGCGTATTCGAGGGGCGATTCCCGGGAGCACCATCGGAGCCCTGGGGAAGCCAGACGAGCGTGTTACCAAGCGGCTCGCCGCTGTGGGTGACTAGGGCTCAGTCCCCCAGCAAACGCTGGGAGCCTCAGAGTCACCACGCCCCAGGGGAAAAGGCGGTGGGGTACCGCGTGGGCAGAGCAGGTCCTGCCAGGCACAGAAAGCCCTTGGGCAGAGAAATGCCCCAGCTGGTGGCCCAAGCGGGCGGCGTGTCCTGAAGGGAGCAGAGAGGGGGACGGAGGGGGACCTGTCAGGCCGCTAAGCAGTTTCCGCCTCACCAGGGACGGGAGGAGGGACTCCTGGCTCGGCTTATCAGCACCTTCCCTCGCGCCTCCAGACCCACACGCTTCCCTCACTTCAAAGCCCCCGTTCTGCCCGCGGCAGGGAGGACGGTCACGAAGCACGGAGGTTCGGGACCGGATAGAAGCACAACTGCCCATCAGTGAAGATGCTCACTCACCGGCTGGGAGGATTTGGGGAACGGGTGGGATCCCTTCCCCCCAGCGCCTCAGGGGCTCCCTGGGGGCACCGGGGAGCCAGCCCCGATGAGACTCAGGGCACGGGTGCGGAAGGGGCGCGGCACAGTCCCCACCGCCCCTGGCCTGCCTGCCCGCGACGGGCGGACCCTGCGGGAACGAGCCCCGCGCGAAGCCACGGGACAAGCGGGGCTG
The DNA here is from genome assembly GCF_018350175.1 of Felis catus. Taxonomy (NCBI): domain Eukaryota; kingdom Metazoa; phylum Chordata; class Mammalia; order Carnivora; family Felidae; genus Felis; species Felis catus. The sequence goes on along the minus strand of NC_058375.1, from coordinate 13,038,546 downwards.
AGCTTCCTGGAGCGTCCCCGCGCGCGAGCACCCTCTTTATGTTCGGGTAAACGCAGAGCAGGTGTGTCCCTATCGTGGAAAACGACTCGGCAGTAAAGAGGGAGGACGGCGGATACTCACCGCCTACCGCGACCTCTCGGCCGTATGCCGAGTGGCCGAGGACGCAGACGGTCGGGCGCTGTTTCCAGGAGGTTCCAGCACAGTGACTGGGAGCAGGGAAAGGCTGGCGGGGCCTGGGATGGGGACACAGGGGCATGAAGGGACTTGGGGGGGGGGGAGTGAGGGACTCTTTCTGTGTCTTGATTGTGGTGGCATTTGCGCGAAAGTCCTGCCACTGAGCAGCTCAGGCCGGTGACGTTTCTGTAGGTAAATGAGTCCTCGAAATAAGAAAAATAAATAAACCCAGCGTATCTCAGAGTGGGATGAGTTGGGAATCAAGGCACACGTAACACACGCCCTTGACTAGTACAGAAGGCACACAAACCTCGGGATTCAGACAGATGTATGTTCAAATCCCAGCTCCGTCCCCCCGCAAGCTGTGTGACTTGGGACACGTCATGTCACGTCCCTGTGCCTAGATGTTCTTGTGCCCACGGTACTGCTGTGGACTGAACTGGGTCCCCTCAACACTGACGCCCAAGCCCTGAGCAGCCACGTGACCGTCCCTGGCGGGAGGCCCTCCGCAGGCAATGAAATGATCGAGGGCAAAGGAGGCCGTAGGGTTGGGTCCTAATCCAACAGGACTCGTGACCTCATAGGGACACAGAGAGACTTCTGCCCCGAGAGCACGCAGAGGCAGGGGCAGGCGGCCGCACAGAGAGAGGGTGGCCATCTGCGAGCCTGGAAGACAGGTCTCCGGAAATGGGCCGCACCGGAGACCCTGAGGAAACCAACGTCTGCGGCGTTCCATTAAGGCAGCCCACGCTAACTACGGCTAAGGGACCCAATCCTGCTGTGTCACCGTGAGGATGCCATGAAACTATGTGTTCATAAGTGCCTTTGGCCAGGACACCCCTGTGCTTATTTAATACAGGGTGTCAGGGGGATACTGCCAGCTCAGGGAACAGGAAACCTCAACTTGACCTGGCTGAAACAATGTTGCGAACAGATGACCTCACATAAGAAATCCTGAGTGATGGGACTCCTAGGGCTGACTAACTCAGTGGCCCAGGCCCTCAGCGAGGTCCCAGGTCTCATTACCTTTCTTTCTTGCCCTACTCTGCCTGTTAGCCTAATTCCCCTCATGGCTACAAGATGGCTGCGTCCACTCCAGCCATCGCCGGCAGACACAACCCTGTCCTGGGAAGAAGAGGGTCCGCTTCTCTCAACTAGAAAACATTTGATACATAGTAGGTATTTTACTGATTGAATCCGACTCTCTGAACCCTGAACTCTGTATTTTTAAGTCTTGTCCCAACTGGGTTGTTTGGGGCCGGCCAGCAAGGACTCAAGGTTGGCTGTCAGAAACCCACCGCTCTGTCTCGTTCTAGAACCCCTCCCCAGAAGTGGTCATTGGCTCCCTTTTGGCCATAAGGCCCCATCCCTCAGCTAGACATCTGGTCCCCAACCTCTCTCTCCCACCTCACCCCCACCCCCTGCCCTTTTCTCACATCCTTTCGTGCTGGAATAGGATTCCCCAAACGCGGCATGTAGGTTCGGTTACACCTTTGCCCATGCTGGGCCCTCTAACCGCGCCTTTCCTGTGACAGCATCATATAGCACCGCTTGTGGGTACTTGCTGAGTGCCGAGGCTTGTGACAGAGCCTAGGTGTGAGCACAGAGCTGTGTGGCCCCAAGGCCCGAGCCCCGAGCCATGGCTGTGACGCCTTACATGGCCGTGACGTCTGCTCTGTTCTGTTGAACCTCTCCCGGTCCCGTCAGCAGAGAACAGTGCTCCCCAGTCCCACTTAAGAAGACCCAGCCCCTCTCCTGGCTTAGAGCCCACACACCCCCAGCCACCCAGCAGACGGCCTACGGAGACAAGCAGCAAGCACCCGCACTGCTCCCTCCAAAACTCTGCGGCACCAGGAACCCCATTTACAGTCCCTTCCCCATCCCCCGGTACTCTGGGGTCGGCAAAGCTGGGTCCCCCCACCAGATAGGCACAGCACATACTCCCTGGCAATACGCTTGTCTTCCCTGATTGTCAATCAGAAGTAACTAGAAGTCTCTGTGAGACCTTCCCCCCCCTGGGCTGGGGGCCGTGGTGGCCGGGGCAAAGGTATTCCCAGCCATAAGCAAAGACACTCACCACCGTGGCCACCTGAGCCACCGCCCTCAGGACTGCGGGAATAGCAATGGAGGTGGATGGTTTCCCTGAGGTCTTAACGACAAAATGCAATTAGCTCTTGAACCCGTGTGCTGCCTTTGTGAGTGGGGAAGAGCGGGAGACCTCCGCACAAAGGCTGGGGTCTCCGGCGGTGTCGGAGAGAGGGCTGGCGGGGGGGTTACGGGAAAGCAAGAAGGAAGAAACGTTATCTGGGCTTTGTCTTCAGTGGCTCCTGGGCGGAGACGGAAGTCCCCAAGCATGGTGACAGGACTTCGGCTCTCTGCTCTCCCCCCCCCCCCGCCCCCTCACCCAGCACTAACTCCGGGCCAGGCGCCCCCAGTGCTCAGCCTGCCTTCGGACACGCCTTCACGTGGGGCCCTGAGCCCTCCGCGAACGGAGGTCAGAGAGGATGGCTGAGTACACAGCAATCTTCCCACAGCCAGCAGCCAGCGCTGCTCATTAAATATTAACACTGTCCATTCGCTTGTATGTGAGTGCACCTGCCGGGTGAGCAAGCCGTTCTCTCGGCCGCAAAGCCATTGACAAGCCCTGAACTCTCCCTTCCCGCCCTCCCGTCCTGCCTTTATAACCCCCACGGGGCTCCTCGGGGCCCCTGAGCTGTCCACCGGGGCCTGCCCCCACCCCAGCCCAAGCCCAAGAGCCTCGTGTTTCTTACAGACCGCCTCCAGGCAAGGCACGGAGGCACGGTTCAAATCCCAGCTCGGCCACTCACGAGCAGGGTGACCTTGGCCATGTTACTGGACAGCTCTCCTCCTGTGCAAAAGTGAGGGTCCGCTGTGATGACACGTGTACGGGGCCTGGCATCTACTAGGTTGATTCCGATACAGTCAATGCCTTTTCTCTTCCATCCCTGGTAATTGAGAACAAGGAGTGGGGAGACAGAGGATCGGGGTCTCCCGGTGCATCCAGCTATGGCGACATCATGGGGACCCAGGGGTCCAGTTCTGGGCCAATCCCTCTGTCCTCTGGCTGGCTCCTCCCAAGTGGCAGTGACTCGGAGCACAGGGAGGGGTTCGGTGCTGCTAAGAAGCCCTGACACAGAGTTGAACGATGCTTTGATATCACAGCGATTCGTATTTATGCAACAATGTGTGTGTTCAGCGTGCTGCTAAGTCCTTAAGCTGCCCAGTACCAGCCATAAAAGCCTCCATATATCACCCTGAATTCCCTTCCTGGGTAGTTTAAGAGAATGAGAGGTGACTTAATGGCAGTGTTTAAGGGTTATTATATATAAGTTAACGGCCAGATGCCCTTCCACGGCGGGCAGAGGGACACGGAAGGGGCTCCGGCAGGAGCACCAGAGACCCTCACTGGGGTTCAGAGCATGGATCGCATCTCCGCCCCGCCCCCGTCCCAAAGGCAGCATGGTGACCCCGCTGGACTCTCAAACTCTCCGCCAGCCCTGGGGAGACATTCTGGCCCACGATGCCGAGCGGATGGGCCTCCCACCAGGAATGGGAGCTTCAGAAGCAGAGCAGATGTTCCTACAATACAAGGGATAAAGATGTTCGGCCAGCTTGGAGCAGGGAGAGCAAGGGACGCGTAGAAGACCTGGCCCTGGGATCCACAGGCAAACAAAATAATTCTGAGTGGTACCCGGGACCCCCATGGACGGTGAGAGCGTTCCTCGTGCCCCCGCCCAGCTCCTCCCGCCACGGGGAATGCAGGGAGCGGGGCCCTTCCTCTCCTGGGTATCAGCAGGGGTGGGGGGCAAAGGTGGGACGCAGCACGTGCTCCCCGCACCAGGTCACGAGGGTGGAGGTGCAAAGTGAGCTTCCGGGCGGAAAGGAAGGGGTCCTTTTCGCCAAGAAGGGAGCTGAACGGGGCACACCATAACCCCGCGCTTGCTTAACCAAATCCACTCTCCATGGGGAAGGAGGGGGTTCAGCATGACAGATGGTTATGGTTTGGGGCACTGGACCCTGACATGGGGACTGCTTTCCTGACAGTCACCCCTGTCTGAGACCCCTGATGCAACCGGCACAGGGGTGCACGGAGTGAACGCAAACACCCTGGGCTCTGAGCCGGGCTGCCCTACCTGTCCCCTAATTCGACGGTAGGCAACGATTTGATCTTTGTGTCAATTTCCCCCTTGGTCCCACAGGACCATTGTGACATCCACTCTGCAGGTTGGAAGCAAGAATCAGAGGAGATAAAATGCCAGGCACTGGGGTCCCGTCTCACGGTGTCGCTGAGCCACCTCCACTCCCCTGTGGTCCCTGGGACCAGTTCCGACCTTCCTGCCCAGGACTTTGGCCACCCCTTCCTCCGGGGGCAACAGACACACCCTTGTCGGGTCCTCAGCGGCCGGTGCCAGGCTGTGCCCTCCCTTGTGTTAGCTCAGCCGCAGCCGGGACGCCGAGCCCCCATGCTGAGCACTGATGCACAACTTAGACATTTGCTCGCTCACGTGGCTGTTTACTCAGCAAGCAAACTCCATCAAACACTCGTGGGGTTGGCTTGCTTCAGGAGGAGGGGGTTCTGTTTCCCCCAGAGATGCCCCCACTCCCATTCTTCTTCCCAGACCCCTCCCAGAGTGGAAGGAGACGCGACCCCTTAAGGGTGATCCCCACCTTCCTGCTTCCTGCTCGTGGGCATCCTGGGAGGCTCAGATGTGACCCCTCACACCCCTGAATGCCTCCCTTCCCCATTTCAGCTTTGGAGAATAGCGGGGCCCTGCCCAGGTATTCCAGCTGCCCTCCCCACGCGCCCCCTCCCAGACCAGGAGCCCCCGGTCACCTAGACACGCCCTTCCCCGTGCCCTGCATGTCCTGGCTGCTTCATCAACAGGGATTATTCCTCAGAAAGGAAGTTGCTACAGCTACAGCATATCGAACCTCCGTTATTGGGCCAGACACGGAGCTCCATGTTTTACAGACATCACCTCATTTTATCCTCAGACCTGCCCTGCCAGCTGGCGATTAATAGCGTCATTTATGCAAGTGAGACCCTGAGACTTAGCAGAAGTGACTTGCCCAAGGTCACTCTGTCCCCACAAAGCGCCAGGACTTCAGACCAGGTCAGAGTGACTCCCAAATCTGCCACACCTTTCTCCCTGGGCCACGCTCCCTGGGATGTCAGATCAAGGGGACAGGCAAAGAGAATGCGCATTTTTCTGGATCAGTCCTGATGTCAGACACTCATATTCAGGAGCTTGAGGAGGCTTTACAACACGGTAAGGGAAAATACACAGGGTCAGATATAAAGACAAACAGAAAAAAAAAATGGAGGACTGTCACGGGCTGAATGTTGTTCCCCCCAGAATTCATATTTGGGGAAACTCTTACCCCAAGTGCTCTAGAATGGGACTAATTTGGAGATGAAGTGATTAAGTTCATGTAGGGCCATTAGGGTGGGACCTAGTTCAATCTGACTGGTGTCCTTAGAAGAAAAGGAAAATGGGAACACAAGGGATACCAGGAATGCGTGTGCGCGGAGGAAAGACCCTGTGAAGGCACAGTGAGAAGGCGGCCATCTGCAAGCCAAGGAGAGGCCTCAGAAGAAATCGAAACTGCCCGCACCTTGAACTTGGACTTCTGGCCCCTAGAATTGTGGGAAAATAGATTTCTGTATTGAGTCCGCCTCATCTGCAGTATTTTGTTATGGCAACCCAAGCAAACTAATACAGTCTCCTATTACGAATAATAGCCTTAATATATAAAGAGTTCCTAGAAATCAATAAGAAAAAGACCAACAAGCTAATGTTAAAAATGTTCAAAGAATACGGCAGGTATTCACAAGAGAAAGAAATACAAATGGCTCATAAACCTATGAAAAGGTGCTCAACCTCATTCATGATGAATTAAAACTGCAGCGAGATGCCATCCTTCTCTTATCAGGTGGACCTGATTTCCAAAGATCTGCTAACACCCCTTTGGCAAGACTGTGGGGGGGGGGGGGGGATAAGGAGGGACTGTCCCACGTGGCTGGCAGGAGTCAAAGCGTGCAAGCCTGTAGATGGTGACTTGGCAGTATTGAACGGAAAGAATGAAGGAAAGAAAAGAGAAGAAAGGAAGGGAGGGAAGGAAGGAAGGAAAGAAAAAGAACGGAAAAACTTGGGTCCTGGAGTCAGTCAAATCTGGGTTCAATCCCAGCCCTGCCGCGGTTTAACCTTGGGCAGTTGCTGACCCTGTCTATGCCTCAGTTCCCCATCTAAAAAGGAACGGTGGCAGTATGTTCCACACAGATGGGGCTGGTATGGTTCCATCATTGTCACTGTCACGGTCCTTCTGTGTGCCATCACTTGGTATTCGTACCGGGGGGGCTCCTCACTTCTTTTCACCTTCTTGGCTTGTTTTTCAGCAGAGTGATTCCCCAAATCAGCAACTACACTGAACTGGTAAAAATAACGGCGATCACTGTGCTTCCCTCTCCATATAAATGGACTTTCAGGAATCAGAAAACTTTTCTCGCGAGATCCTCAGCCCCGATTTGGGGTCCGGACGGAAGTTATGATCTCCACGCTTAACCCCAGGAAGCGCCCCCGGCCTCGCCTCGGGTGATGACGTCAATTAAGACCTTGGTGAGCGCTTTGATTCCTTCCCCCTCTCCGCGCTCCCCTCCCCCCAAAGGGGCAGTGGCTGGTGAGGACACAGTTCCCCACAGCAAAGCTGGCTGCACAGGCGGTCTTGGAGGGGAACTAAAGCCGTGCCGGCCCTCAACACAGACGCAAACTGGATGGAAGGCAGGGGGGCTGGTCTCAGGAGCCTTGCCTCCCGCTGGGGCAACTGAGGCCAGCAGGCTTGTCCAGAGCGAGGGTTCACATAAAACACATAAAAGGATCTCCTCTAGAGACCCATCTACCCTCCCACACACCCAGCTACACCGCCCCCCCCCCCGCATCCTCGTCCTCACGCATCCCCTTTGTAACTCATCCCCCATCATCCACCAGCCCATGTGCCAGGCCTCCCCGCCCCCCGGGGCCATCAACACCAGCAACACGCTAACAGCCACGATTTTCGGAGCATTTACCGCCCACCTGGCACTTTTCTTTCCTTTCCTCCTTTATTTATTTATTGTTTTGCAACAACCCTACAAGGTTCGTCGTACTATCCTCGTTTCACAGTTTGGGAAGCAGGCTTGGAGACCTAGAGCGGTCTTGTCCAAGGTCAGCAGGTAGTCACCAGCAAGCTCAGAGCTCAGGCGGCACCCGGCCTCTGCTGCGATGCCGCCCGGCCCCCTGGAGACGGACCGCTTCAGCTCAGAAGTCACCCCAGAGTGATAGCCTCCCCACTCCACTTCGTGCACGCCCACTTTCCAGTTACCATGCCGACAGGCCCCTCCCCCAGCGGGACACCATCAGAGGTCCTCTCGAGCCCTCACCTTCACTGCCTTGGCCACCCCAAGTCCAAAGCCTGCTCCATAGCCCTCCCGCCTCCTGGATCTCACTTTGCGCCGTCATTCCTGGGGCGTGCCCCCCTTCCATCAGCCTCGTCTATAGGGTCGTACCCTCAGATCGCTAAAGCCTCTGTAATACGGGGAAGGGAACACACAAGTACCGAGTGCGTTACCGAGTACTATGCTAGGTCCTTATTATATATTAATAAATCCTGTAAGACGGGTCTGATGACTCTCCTTCTACAGCTGAGAAAATGGAGGTTCAGAGAGGTTAAGTGACATACCCAAGGCCACACAGCACTCAGACGGGAGGCTGGGATTGAACCCCACGCCCGCTTCATCTGCTTGGTCCTGAAGTCTCTGTGCCTTTGGCCGCATCGCTTCGCCTCTGGCCGCGAGTGTTTAATGAATCTTTGGCCACTTTGCACAAGGACAGAGCCCGTTCCCACCCCCGCATTAGATGGCTGTAGTGCGGGTTGGGAGCACATCTGTCCGGCATCTGCTTTCCTTTCAAACAAATGCTTTCTTTTAACGCCCGTTTCATGGCTTTTCTAGCCGTTAAAAACCCTGGCAGGCCTCTCAGCCAGGGGACTCCTTAGGGGCTCAGCCTCGTTTGTCCTCCCGTCACCGGCGGGGCATCTGGAACAAGTGTTTGCAACGCGAGCAGCTGCCTTGGCTTCTGCCTGATAAGCCCCAGGAAGGCGGGCTGCGAGGAAGGTGAATACGGCTCTTGGGGACTCGGGTAGGACCACGGAGCAGGCGCCCGCAGGCGCAGAGGAGAGAGCACTGCGCCGGGGTCGGCGGGCCCGGGCCGGCACCCCAGCTCCAGATTCATCACTGCACCACCTCAGACACGCTGCCTCAGTTTCCTTATCTGCCGATTACCGCCTGCTGCCCACGGACGGCGTTCAGTGCATGTTGGCTGTCCCTCCCTCCTGACGCTTCGGAGGGCCCCGGGGACTGGGGGTGGGAAACGGAGGGCAGAGGTGGTGGGAGCAGACCCAGAACCCGAGGCTTTGCACCCACCATCACTTCCTGCTGTCCAGCTGGGTGGAGGGGGCGCAGGAGGGCACGGCCACCTCCCAGCCAGCCAGCACAGTCGGCTGCCAGGAACGGCCACCTGAGCCCGGTAAACCTCACACCTGGCACTTTACAGTTTAGGAGACTGCACGGTGACTGCTTTTGCGGTCTTCGCGAGGGTTCCGTGCGAGTGTCTAGGCGGGGACTCTGATCCTGGATAGAACGAGGGAGCCGGAGTTCGCAACGGGAAAGCGACTCGCTTCGTTCCCTCTAAGCCACAGGAGCTCACCGAACATCAGGCACTTCCTGGGCAGTTAGTTCCTTATTTAAGCGTCCCCAGACCCCGTGAGTTATGTGCCACGGGACTCCCATCTCATCAACAGACACATTATGACATGGGGAGGGAAACAGACAAGGTCACCGGGCTAGCATGTGACAGAGCCAGGTAGGTGTGCCCTGAGTTGAACACCTGTGCTTCTCCCCAGGAAGCTGCACCCAGGAGAGCAAGCCCAGACTCCTAGGAATTAAGTAAGCATTCTCTGTCTGTCTCTGTCTGTCTGTCTCTCTCTCTGTGTGTTGTGCGAGATCTAATCACGATAACACCTCTCATTTATTGATCACCTACTATGTCCTGAGGATTGGAAATGCTTCACGTCATTTATTCTTTCAACACAGCCCGCAAAGTAGGTTTAGCCCATTTTACACATTAGCCTGTTGAGGCTCAGAAAGACTACAGAGCTGGCTAGGTCTCAAAGCCGGTTTCAAATGCCAGCGTCTCCTTCCAAGGAGACTATTCCTTGTCTTACAAGGGACCTAGTCTCCAGTTCTCCTTGTTGATAACACTTCTGAAGCCAGTTCAGCAGAATTCCCGGTGAGAAGAGATTCCTTCTCCCCGCTGAGCCCTGCCCTTCTCAATTCTCACTCACACTCCGCCCAGCCTAGAGGATCCGTAAGTGCTTCCGAATTTGTCACCTGGAGACTTGGGACCATGTCAGGAGTCAGATGCTGAAAGTGGAGGGAGGTGAGAGACGAGGCAGAGGGAGCCCACAGAGATGCCACAGCACAGTATTTCGTCCGCTCCCTGTTTAGAGTCCTGCATGGCTCCCTAGTGCCTGCCCTCTCCAGATTCCCAAGGGTACCCTGCCTTGGGACACCCTCAGCAGACAGATCCAGCCTGAACCAGGCCCAATTTGCTGGTCATTCTTTCATCGGGCAAAATTTGCCTTGGACCAGCAGAGGGTCCCAGAGCCACACTGGACACCGGGCCACAGGGGGAACAAACAGAGCAGCCTGTACTCCACGGAGCTCACACCTGGATGGTGGATGCAAAATGGGCAGTGACAGCACCACGTGACAGACACTACGATGTACGTGGCAGGGGGCAGAGAGGCCATCAGACCCAAGAGTTCTCCAGTAACCCAGGGCAGGGACCCTCAACCAGGTCCCAGCACCCCGCCTAACTCGGGCAGCGCCCATGTCCCAACGCGCCCCACATCCCACACTTCCCTCTCCTCCAGGTTCCACCCGCGCTGTCCCCTCTCCATCTCTTGATGGTTCAGGATCTCCACCCTTCCGAAAAACCTCTTTTAACCGCACCACCTTGCAGGTTTCCCACTGCCCCTCATCCATACTCTTCGGCACTTGGCCAAGGCTCAGAGAGGGAAGAAGTGAACAGTGGGGATCGAGGCTTGAGCCCCAGGGCCCTGCAAAAGGCAGAAGGGGTGTGGAGGGGGGTGGGGGAGAGAGGACAAGCCTCCAGTAGAATTCCAAAGGCAGAGACAGAGGGATGGCCGGCATGACCCCTGCACAAGGACAAGGCAGGAAGGCTCCCAGAGGCACTGCCCTGGGATGGGTCGGCAGACACCTGGGCCTGGGTGGGTGGGCAGCCGGGGCTCAGACATCCCATCAGAAGGATATTAACAAGCCGTCCATCCAATTAGGAGCCAGTAATTAAAATTCATCTTCCTTCCTACTGCACAGTATTAAACCACAAACACTTCATTATATGCCTCTTACCTCGCCGATCTGCGTAAATGGGAAGAAACACTTACCAGCGGCAACGCTAATTAATGCCCGGGGTGAGCTGTGGCTTAGCGGCCCGTTGGCAGCCTCGGCCTGGAGTCACGGGCAGAGGGTCCTCGGGCTGGGGTGAGGTGGGGGACAGGGCACAGGCGGAGACACTGAGGGACTTCCGACATACCCCTGCCTTCAGGGAGCTCTCAGTCGGATGCAGGAGGCACCCAGCTTACCCTTAGGAAGATCTCCGTCTGCTGAGACCCCACCCTAGGATATGCCCCGTCCGGCGGAGAAGACAGGGTGCTGCCTTTGGAGAGTCCCAGGCTGACTGGAGAGGCACAGCCTCTGCCCTCAGGAAACTTCTAATCTAATGGCAGAGACGGAGTTCCCGCTGCGAGCAAATGCCTGTTCTATGGAGGAGACCCAGCTCTTTCCCTAGGGAGCCTAGGTCGGCTGGGGGAAACATCCCTGCCCCGGAAGATCCATCCATCCAAGAGGCAACCTGAGCAAGTGGGAAAATCACGGGGTGTGGAGGCCGACAAAGCGAACACGAACACAACACGTGACCCCGGGAAAGTTACTTAACTTCTTTCAATGGAAATGTACTCATCTGCAAAATAGGCACTTAGCATCCCATTCTCGGCTGCGCCCCCGGGGAGGAAGAGGAAGAGGAAGAAGGGCCCGACTGGCAGGCAGCGTCCCTGAAGGCGAGTCTCAGTGTTGAGTACCAGGCCTGCCGAGAGGCAGGAAGCCGGGGCGCACACACGCCCAGAAGACGACGGGAGACCACGGAGGGGGGTGAGTCCCCCTGCCCGCGGAGTGCCCGGCTTGGGGGCTGCCCAGCAAGGCCCTGGCGCCCTGGAAGGACAACGAGAGAGCTCACCGCCCGAGCTCACTGTGCAGAGGACTCACCGCGACCAGGTTCCTGCTCAGCCCAGGCCAGGAGACAGCCAGCCAGGCAGTGCCGGAGCTCCCGAGACCAGGCTAGAACCTTCCACACCCCAGAAAGTCCTTGAGGGGCAGAGAAGGCTGGAGGGCTGGGGAGTTCCGGGCTAGGAAGACACAGCCAGAAAGCTGGGAAGGTCTTTTTGAATCTGAATGTTCTGGGCACACCCCCTCCAAGGCCTCAGCCCCTCCCACCCAGCCCCTCCTAGCCCCACACCCGCTGTCCTTCACACCAATGACTGTGGCCTCCTGGCCATGCTGTGCTTCCCCTCGGAGATGAGAACCCTGCAGCCGGCTAGTCGGGGAGGCCAGAGCGGCTTGAGGTCTGCCTTCAACCTCCCTTTTTGACACCTCGTTTCTGAACTTGCACATTACGTTAGGGAGAAGGACCCAGGATGCAGCAGACCTCCCTCAGCATCTTCATTACAGGGGGTCCTGGGGCGGGGGCGGGGGTGGCCTTGCTCTTGTCTTCCCCCAAGAAACAGCACTCAGGCTTGGAGCCTGGTGGGCCTGGATTTAAATCCCAGCTCCGCCCCCCCCACCATGGGCTGTGCATCCTTAAGCAAGTTACTCACACTCTCTGAAAGTGTTTCCTCCTGGGCAGAGAGGAGGGGACGGGACGCAGAAAGCAGGAAGCGGGGTCAGGTGCGAACAGCGCTTAGCCAGCAGTGAGCGTTCAGCCCACCGGGGTCTTCTTGCCAACCCAGCTGCTGCCTCTTAAAGGTCGGTGAGAAAGAAACCACCTTTTCTCCCCACCCAGGCAGAATGGTCCCTGGTGGTGCACGGAGCCCGGCCCCTCCCGCCGGGGTGGCAGCCGGCCTGCCCACTTACCCGGATTAGTTCCCAGCTGGGTAACTATTTACACAGGCTGCCAGGCCAGTGGTACATCGTAATTATATATTATATGTATTAATACTTCACCTTTCACCAGCACGGCATCTGGGCCCGTCAAAACATGAACCAACATTAATCAATTAAGCTTCCAGCCTCCCCGACCGACTGTGGTTATTAGCTTCTCTTTCCTCCCGGAGGGGGCTGGGAGCAGGGCTCACCCAAGGTTACGGCCCGGCCCTGGCTTGCCCCGCTCCGGCCCGCCCCCCCCCGCCCCCCGCCACACTCCAGGCTGCACCCCGGGCTGCTCATCGGCCCCCAGGCCGGTCAGTCTTTCCTGATTTCAGGGTTGCTAGGATGACCCGTGTGTCCCTATCCCTTGCTTTTTGGGGTGGGGCTAAGTCCCTCCGTGAGGGACCCCAGCTCTTCGAAGAGCCTGGATCCTACAGGCCCTGTGCCCTTCCCCCTTTGGGGGCCCAGCAGAATCGCCCTTGAGGGGGGGGGGGGCGAGCTGGCCCGGGACGGGTCTGCCTTCTCCCTCTTTGCTACAGTTACTGCCGCCTGAATCCTGAAGTGCCAAGCTCATGGCACACGGACGCCAGACTCCTATTGCCATAGCAACCGTACAGAGCAGGTAGGTCCTGTTATCCCCATTTTGGAGATGCAGGAGCAGAGGCCTCGAGGGGCTAACGGTCCACCCAAGGTCACAGGACCCCAACGTGGCAGAGCCGGGACTGAAACTCTGATCACTCCTGGGGCGGCTCCCATGCGCGAGTGAGGGTCTCTCCGGGCCGAACCCTGTGCTGGGTGCTGGGGTAAGGGGTCAGCTCTGTCCTCCAGGGGTCCCGCTGTCGTGAGGAGGCAGACGACAAAGATAAGGGATGAAATCCAGGCACAGGCAACGTGCCGTGGGACCAGGGAGCAGAGGGAAGCGAGGAGGGAGTCAGAGCAACGGCTTCCGGGCTAGAACTGGAAGGATGTGGTTAGGGTGGGGTGCGTTCCAGGCAGGAGCACTTGAGCTCAGCCCCTTAGGCCCAAAGAAAATGCCTCTCCCCTCCCCGGTGCTCACTTCTCTTCCTCTTCTCCCATCCCCTTTCCTCTCTTCTTTTCTGTCCTCTCCCTTCTTTAGGGGAGGGACTCTGGAGACCCCCGAGACCGGTTGGAATCTGCAAAGGTCCTGGAGGGCTGCCTGGAGGAAGGGTAAATCTAGCTGCAAAGGTCCTGGAGGGCTGCCTGGAGGAAGGGTAAATCTAGCGGCAAAGGTCCTGGAGGGCTGCCTGGAGGAAGGGTAAATCTAGCGGCAAAGGTCCTGGAGGGCTGCCTGGAGGAAGAGTAAATCTAGCAGTCCTGATCTCTTGGCTCTAAAAGCCTCAGCTGGGACCTGCAGGGGGCATCTGCCCCTCACAGCTGGCCCTCCCTGGGGACAAAGTCCCTCTCTCAGCTCTCCCTAGAAGGGAGGCATTCTCAGCACCAGGTGCATCATGGTCAGAAATGCATGTACGCTCTCTCAGGGCAGGACCCAGCACAGAGTCAGGGAGGTGACAGGGCTGACCCTAGCCTCCCCCGTCCAGGTATTAAGGTCCGAGAAGAGAAGCCCGTGTGGCCGCTAGCTTCTCTCTTCTGCTTTCCTCCATCCCTGAGCAGAATCTGAGGAAGCTGCGGGTGTGGGGGCTTTGAATGGGAAGGTATTCGCGGGAGAGGGAGGTTTGAGCAAAGACATAAAGTGGAAGTTGGGGCTGGCAGGCCTTGAGGGCAACGGTGTGCTCAGGGTAAGGGAGAAAAGCACAGGGTCGGATGCCATCAAAGTCCACCGGAAGGAGAGCCCAGGCCGGGAGGCAAAAGCAGATGGGTATCAGGCAGGAGATATGACCGAGAGAATCAGGCCAGGGGAGAGGCATTAGGGAGTGGTGGGGACTGGGGCGAAACGGGGAATGTGTGCTCAGAGGGTGGGAACAGTGACCTGAAAGCCGTCGGACATAGGAACCGACGGGCACTACAGTTCGTTCACCACACGGCGGTGGAAGGGCCTCCCCTTCTCTGGGCCTCAGTATCCCCATCTGTTAGATGAACACACAGGCCTGATGCTATGTGAGGGCTGCTGACCTGTCAGTAGCCAATGAAACGGGATAAACGCTGGCTCCCTGGGTAAATGGGGGGTTACACAGACACTGCGTGGGGTGGCGGAAACCGGACCTCGTGCCCTAGCCCCCCCTCTGCCAGCCGCCATCCCCTGGTCACCCCTAGCTGCACCACCCTAGAAGCCTGCTTCACCTCCCTGACCCTCATCTGCGAAAAGAAGACAGGACACGAGGCACTGAGGATTAGAGAAGGCAGCGTGCACGCGGTACCTGACTCAGAGGCAACACTGCCCCATCCATCCCTCCCCATGGACCTTGTGCACGATGGTGGCCATTTCCCTGGTAGCCGTGCCCCGTTCCTTCCTCCCCGAAGCGAGCCCGGCCACCAGGGCCTGGCGGAGCGAGGGCAGTGTGTCCAGCCCCAGGCTGGGGACTTTGATTTGCGGGGACCGGGCCACAGAGGCCGGAGCTGCCTGGAGTCCACCCCATCCCTCCGGCTGGGCCTCTCCTGCCGAGGGAAGGCGGGAAGGCGTGCTGTCGGCAGGCGGTCGTGGACGGACAGCTCGAGGGAACGAAACCATCGATAACCGTGACGCGGTCTGTTTCAAAGCCAAAGCAGCACCCGGGGACAGTCCCCACCGTTCTCCCGGCCTCCTCACCACTGGCCGCCTCTCCAAGCCAGCACGGCACAATGGGAGCAAACTTCACCATGGCCCTCTCCCTCCAGGGCCACACGGCCCTACTACTGACACTTCTGGGGGAGGGGGCCTTATGCCCCCCGGGGGCTCTCACCCAGGACCCCCAGACCCAGTGCTGTCACGTTGCTGGAGATAACATCGCAGCTATCGGGGCACGTCTGCCCCGTGCTACCTCGAAGCTATGGGACAGGAGCCGTGCTGGGTTCTTGCGTTGAGTGATCTCTTTAACCCTCGCCTTAGCCCCGTAAGACACACATCCTGGGGTGGCTGGGCCCATTGCGGTTTGGGTCTGTGCAGGTGCACACAGCCGCTAACTGGCCGAGTGACACTGCAGCAGACCCCATTAAAGGCTCCCGCATGGGGGTCTTGGGAGCTGTCCTCGGTGGGTTCTGAGGGGATGCTTAATGAGCAGAACAGCACCTCTGTGTCCCCTGCGTGGCCCAAAGCCAAAACACACGATGATGGAAGCCAAGTCTGAAATCTACGCCGGAGAAACACCGGTGACGACTCGCGACACTTTGCTGGGTCCCAACCAGCCTGCCGGGCTCATTCGAGCAAGATGGCCTTCAGACATCACCTCCAGCCTGCAAAGCTACAGACGCTCGGCCTCACTCTCCAAAGGTGGAGACTGAGGTCCAGGGAGGCCAAGCAACTCACACAGGCTCACACAGCATCTAAAAGGCCAAACTGGACTGTGAGCTCCAGACCGTTTCGAACGGCATCCGTGGCATCTGCTTTCTAGACACCCTCTGCTCAAACATCACCTCCCCAGTGGAGCTGTTGTGACCCCGCCCGGAGCCCCTGAATTTTACCCCCACGCCCATCCCCCCCGCCGATGCAAAGTCTGTTTGCTCCAGTAGAGTTCAGCTCTGGGAGGGCCAGGGACACTGTGGGCAAATGCAGAGCCGGTCCTCAAACCAAATCTGTGAGATGATCGAGTAAATCCATTCATTCATTCATTCATTCGACAAGCACGTGATGAGCACCTATTATGTGCCGGGCCCAGGCCCAGGCACTGAGGATAGAAGCATACACAAAAAAATCCTTGCCCTCCCTGACCCTACACCCTAGGGGGAAAGACAGATAATACAACAGCGAACAGGTACGTGGGTGGGAAACATCACGTAGAGACAAGGTGAGAAAGAACAATAAAGCAGGTCAAGGAGACAGGAGTGATGAGCAGGGTGACCACACATCCCGGGGTAGCTGGGCCGACTGTGGTTTAAGACCTGTGTCCGGCGGATAACCATTAGTGACCCCTTTCACCTTAACGCTGTCCCGTCTGGATGGCAAATTTCTACGGCCACCCTTGTGATAGGAAACACTATCAGGCTATCTTTGATTAGGTCGTGGGGCAGAAACGGCTCGTGTCCACCAGGATCCAGACAGAAGTGTTTCCCAGCCGCCCTGCAGTTAAGGAGAGTGGGTGACTGGGTTATGGTCAACGGAAAGAAGTCCCGAGCATCGTGTGTCACTTCCAGGTCCTTTCTGTAGGAAAGACCTTCCAGGTCTTTCTCCTGAGTCTGCAGCCGGCTGAATGCAAAGCATCTGGTGGGGATCCCCAGGAGGCCTGGGGTGACGAGGCGGGCAGGGGGAGACAGAGACACAAAACAGAAGAGCCTGGGATCCCTGAACCACTGTTCAGAGGTGAGTCATTCAGGGGAGCCTCTGAGTAAACCTCTGAGTAGGTATAAATGCTCTTGACTTTGCCTGAGCAAGAAATACACTCCCTGAGTTAGGTCACTGGAGTTTGGAAGTTTTTCATTACAGCAGTTGGCATTAATTACCCTGACAATTATAAGCCGTCAGTGAAGGCCTCTCAGAGGACAGAACATGGGAACAGAGATCTCAGGGAAGTGAGGGACTGCATAGCACGCGCAAAGGCCCTGGGGACTCAGAAGCCCCAGTGACGCACAGTGCTGAGTCTCATCCTTCACCGTCTGGCCACATTGCTTGGATTATACACCCTGCCCACAAATTTGTCTTCGCCGGCATGAACCGGGACAGGCACCGCCCCTGCTTTGTCCCCTGCAGGTTCAAGGTGGAGGGGCTGATGTGGTAGCAGCCGCGAGGGGGCTTTGAGGGCAGGCCGCTCTCGCCTCAGCCAGCAGACCAGGCGCTCTCCATTTTGAATGGCCCAGAATGTACTGGCATCGTGACTCCACGTGTTCAGACCATGTGGAGGTGACACCTGCCCCAGGAAGATGTTGCTGGCCCCGATGGGATGAACTAGATCACCCGGCCGACTCTGAACTCAGGGATGTCAGCCCCCTGGGAAGTGCTGAGACATCAACTGCGACCCTTCTGGAATCCAGGGAGAAGGGAAGGCCCAAATGGCTGTGCACCGCCTGGTCCTGAACTAGGTACTTGTGCACCTGTCCCCACCCAGCCTCCCACACAAGTCTGCAAGGAGGCCAGCATTCCTGTCCCCACACTGCCTCCAACGCCCGGAGCTAAAACGGAATCCTGGGACAATTATCTCCAGCGCTGGGCACAGTGGGTGGTGCCCAGCAGAAACCCAGCTTTAAGCCACCTTAAGTATCTCGAGATTTCCCCCCACGCCCCGGTGCCGGGTGTTACAGATGCACTACCTCTAATCTTCCCAATCTCCCATACGGCAGCCATTATCCTCCTTTTCCAGATGAAGAAACTGAGGCTCAGAGAGGCCCACGTTCAGACTGAGTGGCAGCGGGGGGACTCTACCCCCAGATCAACCTGGGTCCACAGCCTACATTCTTGCCACTGAGTAACGGACACACGTATCGCTACGGGCATTTCCCATCTTACAGATGAGGAACGGAAGGGAAGCATGACTTACCCAAGGTCACACAGCCAGAAAACGATGGAGCCAGGATGGGGAGATGGGAAAATGAAGCCAGGTTCTCGGCAGAACCCTCACAAAGACGCCCAAGATCTCCATGACCCGCCCACATCGTTAGGGCAAGCTGCGGGGGCTGGCCTGCCACCGAGAGCCCACGGTGCGTGGACTCAGCTATTTAGCTGAGTGACGCTGGGGAGGCAGGTCCGTCCCTGGGCACCCAGCCAAGGCGGGGGAGGCAGGATATATCGCCCCTTATTACTAGCAACATTAGCTCCCTGATTCGCGGGCACTCACGGTATTGACGCTAATGATTAGCACAGCAATAAGCCTGAGCCTCCGGACCGTGCCGGAACGCCCACCCCTCCCTCTGTGCGTGTCAGCCTTGCCTGGCAAGGCCCGCTCGAGTCTGTCCCTC
The DNA here is from genome assembly GCF_018350175.1 of Felis catus. Lineage (NCBI taxonomy): Eukaryota > Metazoa > Chordata > Mammalia > Carnivora > Felidae > Felis > Felis catus. The sequence goes on along the minus strand of NC_058375.1, from coordinate 13,020,095 downwards.
GCCCTGAGGCCTTAGGGACCGTCCCAGGCCCCGTGGTCTCCCCTGAGCCCCAAGTGCTCCCCACTACGTCCACACACCTCCCCGACAGGGTCACCGGTCCTCAGCACCGACCGGCACAGGGGCTGTGCCATAGGCTGGGCACACGGGTGCGGGCGCCCGTGGGTGGTACACAGCTGGCCGGGCTGCGGGCTCAGGTGAGGCGGGCTGCAGGGGTGCTTCAGGGAGCGCACAGACCCCTGAACCCTCTCCACGCGCACGGCCCGTCGTGGGTCCCCAGGATGCTGAGCGTGTGTCTTGTTGCTGTAAGAGCTCATGGGCACGTAGTTCAGGCATTGGGTTTACGCGCTGGCTTTTTTTAATGGGCATAAAACATTCACTCATTTGCATAGGGGCAGACGGGCCACTCTGTACTTGAATAGAAACCACCTCACTCACTCAAGGATAAAACGTTCATTCTTCAAATGATACAGGCTTGTTTTTCTCTACTTCTTCGTGTATTTCCCTATTCCTCCTAAGCAATGAAATAAGCTGCAATATGAGATTTCTTGCTCACTGTGGCCTGCACAGCTTCACCCGACCAACCACCGCTGTGTACCTTCTCCGTGCCAGACCTTGTGCCAAGCACCGGGGATGCAGGGCGGGGAACGGGGATCGGGAATCCTGCCCTGATGCGGCTTATACTCAGGTGTGGTCACAGCCAGGATTCTAGAGCTAGACTGCCTTCGAATCCCACTTTGAGCACTAACTAGCTGTGTGGCCTTGGGCAAGTTACTTAACCTCTCTGGGCTCCAGTGTCCTCATCTGTAAAATGGATATACTAATAGTACCTCTCTCACAGAGCTGTTGTGAATTTAAAATGAGTCAGGTGTATAAATGCCTGGAACAGTCCTGGTACGTAGGAGGGAGAACATTTTCAATAATAATAACAAACTCTCCGGGGAATCAGATGATCGACAACAGACAAATGACCAACAAAACACTCATGATAGCAAAAAGCGCCCTAAAGGATGGCCCAGATGTGTTCATAGAGGAAGAAAGTGGGAGAGAAAGAGAGGGACAGAGGGAGAGAGAGAGAGAGAGAGAGAGAGAAGGCATTTTGGTGGGGTGGCCGGGGAGGACATCTCCTAGGTCTTTTTACTGAAATTGAGCCCTGCAGAAAGGGAAGGAAGCAGCCGTGGGAAGATCCTGCTTCCTTCCAAGCGGAGGGAAGTGCAAGTTCAAAGGCCTGCAGGCTGGACAGCTCCTAGCCCGTGGAGAAGAAAGCAGGAGGCCAGAGTGGCCTGAACAACGTCAACATACAGGAGGGGGAGACAAGGTGAGGTCAGAGAGGGCGGCCACAGCTGGAGGAGGCAGGGTAAGGAGTGGGATTTGGCTTCAAGTACAATGTCGAGCCTTGAAGGGTTTTAAGCCTGGAAGCAATCTGATCTGATTTACATTTTAATAACCTCTCTCTGGACACCAGAGGAGCTGAGCGCTGGAGGGTGAGGGGGGGGGGCAGCCACGGAGACCAGCTGGGGAAGCCGCGGCAGGTGCAGACCCATGGTGGCCTGGACCAGGGGTACCAGCCACAGTGCACAGAAGCAGCCAGACTCGGGATGCGCTGGGGGAAGCGTGGCCAGGACTTGGTCTCTGGCCGGACTGGGAGAATGAGAGAAAGAGAGGAATCGAGGCTGACTCCATTTTCTTCGTTGTTGTTGTCTTGACATTTTTAGGAGACACACATTTTATTTCTGACCCTGCCATGAACTCGCTCTGTGATCTCGAGCATGTCACCTAACCTCTCTGAGCCTTGCTTTGCTCATTTATTAATTAGGGGTGATGTTATCTGGGCCCTTACGGGGCTTGCTATGAGGATCAATCAAGATTAAGGCACAGAGATGCAAAGGCTCTGAACAGAGAAGCAGAGGAGGGGGCTTGGGGGTGGCGGGCAGGGATGTTGGGCCGGATTCTGGTCTCACCTGGGACCCTCGGTGGCTCTGACTTTGGCCAGAAACCAGTTCTAGGTCCCTCGCCCAGCAAAGGAGGCTGAAACGGAATGATCTTCTAGCTTAGAGGACCCACCCCGGCCTGGCCCCAAAGCAGGACTTCTACCCTGCAGGTACGGGGAGGTGGCAGGAGTGTGGCTGGGCTGGCGGGGGGCGGGGGGGCAGCCTGGCCCTTCACGGCTGCCACAGCCCTTCCTTGCCTTGGAGCCAAGCTCTCTGGAGGGACTCTGCCAAGGTCACTTGCCAAAAAAGAGGGAGGGGCTGTCTCCAAACCTGGGATCTGTCTTCCCTCACCGTTTACCGGCCACTGGGAAATGATGGAGGGTGAGGAGGAACTATCATTTATCATACAGGCCCCCTCTGCCCAGTATGGCTCCCAATCCTTAAACACTCTCCTTCTGTCCATTAGATGGGGGTCTAAATGGGATCAGAGAACGCGAGAAATGGCCCAAGGTCACACAGCAAAGCCAGGTTCCGCTCCAAGCCCTTGCTTTGTCCACCGCCCCAGCAGCAGCCACACATATCTGCACTAAAAGTCCAAGCTGGGCTTCTGTATCTTTCTGCCCGGGTGGGCTTGGGCAAGAGACAGAACACAACCTGCAAATATTTACTGAAGGGACGAACAAAGGAGTGGCTGAAGTCCTTCCCACTTCTGCACCCGCCCCCCCAACAGAGCCTTGACCTTGGCAGGGGAGTCCAAGGGCAGCCAGCAGGGGGATTTATCTAACCTCCGTCCTCAGGCTAGCGAGTGCCCCTGCAGATTATGAACGTGCTATGTTCTCTGCCCTGAGAAGCCGACATGAGAGATGCCATTTCATTAGGCCCTCCCCACCCCTCTGTTTGGATTCCAAAACATCTACATAAATTATAGCCCCAATATTTATTGCTTCTGGGTTGTGCTGGCAAGAACGTGTGTGCGCTCCGTGTCCTGGAGGAGCGAAGGTCACCCCTAGGACTCTCTCCCTGCCTCAGTCCCTGTCCTGGGGCCCAGGGCCTGCTGGGGCAGCAGGGAACTGGAGCCTCAAGGGGACTGTGGGGGGGGGGGGGTGCTGGGGCACTCAGGGCACCGGGGAGGGAGGGAGGCGGGGTTTATGGTGGCTTTTCACATGGTTGGTTTTACCATTAACTTTGAATGCCTTTGTGGGTCTATAAAGTTCCCCATGGTGGTTTATAGGGAGTATGAATCGACAAAATTGGTGGCAAAAACAGGGTAATGGGCGGCTTTCAGACACTCACACGAGGGTCAAGGAACAAAGGCAAAGAGGCAGCATCTTGCCACAAAACCATTCCAGTGATAACTTAAAAGAAAAATTCACATAAATTCCTTTATGTTCTCGCCCCCAAATCCCGTGCCTCCGGGCACAGAAATGGCCGGCAGGATAATCACCCCAGAGTTAATGGCGGTCATCTCTGAGTGCTGGTGTTTTCTTTTCTGTGCCTTTCTAAATGCTCCAAATTATTTCCAGCTTTCGGGTATTACTTTTGTAACGGGAGGAAAAAAGTGGTCTTTAAAAGTCAGATAATCCAATGCAGCAGGAAGGAAGGTTTTCTCAGGCACCCACGACTCACTCACAGTAATAACCCATCCCTGGGGCTCCTATTCGGGCACCTCATTTTGTTCGCAACACGATTCTCCAGCTTGAAAGATGGGGAAACCGAGGCACGGAGATCGAAACGTCTTACTCAAGGTCACACAGAAAAAGGGGCCCAACGGGAACCAGCACCCTTCCCCTCCCAGCACAGCCTTCACCCTTCTCTGTCCAGGCTCCCTGCTGGCCCAGGGGCGGGAGGTTGCAGCTGGCAATCCTCAGATGGGGTGAGGGGCTTTCACTTTGGAGGGCCCCTGGCATTCTCCCTGGGTCGTCCGAGAGGCTGTTTAGCAGAGGTTTCTCTGGTCAGACTCGTGACTCTGGTCACCTAGAACCTGGTGGTGTCTTCAGGGGTATGGGGGATGGGACCTAGATGCTTCCAGAAGGTTCCAGACCCAGGCTAAGCCAGGTCAGGTTTGAGCAGAGGCAGAGGCTGGGTGTGGAAGGAAAAGGGGGTCAGATGCCCTCAGGGATGGGGAGTGGCACAAAATCAGCTGTTTCAGTGCAGGCAGCTTAGGCAGGGAGGAAATGGGGAGCAGCCCCACCTCTGGGCAGGGCCTGGCTGGAGGAGGGTGCAGAGGAGGTGTGGTCTGTGAATTGACCGGGGAAGACTGGAACCCCCGGTCAATTCAGGCTTCCTGGGGGTCCCGGTCCTCCCCAGTCAGTTCAGGCTTCCTGGGATGTTGCCCTGTCCCAGGGAAGGGGTGTGACGTAGACCCTGGGCTGGGGGACAGAGACCCCCTCGTATCCAGCCCTCCTTCCTCTGCATGCGTTCTCCCAGAGACAGCCATGTGAAAACATCACGGACCGGACACAGAATGGACATTCACGTTCTCTTTAGATTGAAATGTGGTAAGGTGCTGGAGGGCTGACTCTACCCTCAGGGGGCTCCCACTCTGATGTGGGGTGACAGAACCCCTGACATCATAAGTCTTAGTCTGATGGGGGAGAGACAGTCCTCCCTGGGGAGACACAGACCTCCCTGGGGAGGTCCTGAGTCTGATGGGGGAGACACAGATCTCCCTGGGGAGGTCCCGAGTCTGACAGGAGAGACACCACCCTTTCCTGGGGAGGTCCCGTGTCTGATTGGGGAGACACAGCCCTTCCAGAAGAGGTCCTGAGTCTGATGGGAGAGACACAACCCTTCCCTGGGAGGTCCTGAGTCTGATGGGGGAGACACAGCCCTCCCTGGGGAGGTCCCGAGTCTGATGGGGAAGACACAGATCTCCCTGGGGAAACACAGCCCTTCCAGAAGAGGTCCTAAGTCTGATGGGAGAGATACAACCCTTCCCTGGGAGGTCCCAAGTCTGACGGGAGAGACACAGCCCTCCCTGGGGAGGTCCCGTGTCTGATGGGGGAGACAACACCCTTCCCTGGGGAGGTCCCGAGTCTGATGAGGGAGACACCACCCTTCCTTGGGGAGGTCCCGAGTCTGATGGGGGAGACACCACCCTTCCCTGGGGAGGTCCTGAGTCTGATGGGGGAGACACAGATCTCCCTGGGGAGGCCCCGTGTCTGACTGGGGAGACACAGCCCTTCCAGAAGAGGTCCTGAGTCTGATGGGAGAGATAGAACCCTTCCCTGGGAGGTCCTGAGTCTGATGGGGGAGACACAGCCCTCCCTGGGGAGGTCCCGAGTCTGATGGGAGAGACACCACCCTTCCCTGGGGAGGTCCCGAGTCTGATGGGGGAGACACAGCCCCCCCTGGGGGAGGTCCCGTGTCTGATTGGGGAGACACAGCCCTTCCAGAAGAGGTCCTGAGTCTGATGGGAGAGATACAACCCTTCCCCGGGAGGTCCCGAGTCTGATGGGGGAGACATGTCCCTCTACCATTTGAGAACTTCCAATCTAACAGAGAAGACCCTTATCCAGAAAAGAGATCTTTAATGTAGACACAGAAATTCAGGCACAGGCCTGCTGGAGTATCTATTTTACTGAGTTCCTGAGGGACTCAAAACCCAGAAAGAGGAAAAGGCACAAAGAGCATCCAGGAAGGCCTCCCTGAGAAGGTGATTTCTCCGGCCCCTGAAAGTCCAACCCGGCTCTGCCAGGCTCTCTGGTGATGGCAGCTAACAAGACTGGCTCCCTGTCCCCCAAGGAATTTGCCATGTGGAGGAGGAGGGTGCTGGACGCTAACAAGGAGAGCAGGGATTGGACACCCATGTAATGGGTACAGGCCAGGTTAGGAGTTTGGACCTGACGCCTGGGCACTGGGGAGCCATGGAAAGTTTTAAGCAGGGGGGAGAGTGATCAGATTTGTGATTTGAAAAGATCAGCTGGGCTGCCAGGAGGAGGAGGGCATGGGGAGGAGTAGAGAGGCAGGAGACTCAGGGACTGGCCCGAGCGCCTGGTGGTAGGGGACGCTGGACAGAAGTCTTGAAGCTCTGCCCCCTGAGCCCCACCTGACAGAGGGGTGATGAGGTTCCATGACTGCGTCTGCACAGCTGCCTGGCTGGACTCAAGGACACGGGCCCAGGGTCCTCCTCTGTGGATCCCTATTGGTCTATGGGAGCCCTCACAGCTGGACAAGGATATCCCAGGGTCCCCCAGATTGGGAGAGCCAGAGAAACATCAGACCACAGCCTCTGGTTCCCGCATCCAAATCCTCAGGTCCTGATTGGAGCCTTCAGCTGCCAAGGCCACGGGCCACCCCTGCCTGCTGGGCCCTCCATCTGGTTGGGCATTTGTCCCACTGGTTAGTAAAGGCTTCAGACCGGGCCGTGCAGGGGTCAGGCCGAGGCCTGAACTGACCCATCTGGGAGAACAGCTAATAAGCCCCCCCATTTGCATATATGCAAACAAGGCTCCACCGTCGACAGAGCAATTAGCATTGCCTACTGCCTGGCCAGGCCACCAGGGTTGGCCGCAGTGCCTGGGATCTTATCTGTTGGGCTCGGAGCCTGGCTTCTTCTCAGCTGAGGCCCGGCTGGGTGGATAGGTGATCAAGTCCCAGAAAGGGCCTGATGCTCCCCTCCAGAGGGCAAATGAGCCTGTGCAGGGCCTTCTGGAGAGGGGCAGGGAGGGCCCAAGGCTCTTGGCCTCTTATCTCTTATTTTGGGCACAGGGAGAAGGCCATCTCGGGACTGAACACGAGACGTGCAACCATCCCAGCTCTGCAAACACGGCAAAGGGGAAGAAGCTGAGGCTTTGACTCGGAGAAGCTTGAGTTCTAATCCTCACTCTATACCATTTGCTGCTGTGTAACTCTGGCTAAGTTAACTGACCTCTCTGGGCCTCAGCAGTTTCATTTGTAAAACGGAGGCCACGCCTGCCGCCAGGCTCTTGAGAGGAGTAAAAGCGTCCTCAGAGGGGTGCCTGGGTGGCTCAGTCGGTTAAGCACCCAACTCTTGATCCCCGCTCGGGTCACGATCTCACCGTTTGTGAGTTCAAGCCCCACATCGGGCTCTGCGCTGACACTGCAGAGAGCCTGCTGGGGATTCCCTCTCTCTCTCTCTCTGTCTCTCTGTCTCTCTCTCTCTCTCTCTGCCCCTCCCCGGCTCATGCTCACTCTCTCTCAAAATAAATAAATAAACATTAAAAAAAACCAGTCCTTGGAGGGGAAGTGCTATAGGCATAGAATCGTTGCTCATTAAAGGGCATCCCCTTGTCACCAGAACAAGAAGCATATACTTGGTTCTCTCCAGCTTCCCCTCTCCTCACTCCACTGAGTTTTGTTTCGCTCGTCTCTGATCTCGACAGTGTTTTAAATTGTGCGTAAAGCATAGTTCTACCCCGACGCCTTAGGAAACTGCCCGTGAAGCTGGCTGGGGGCGTGTTCCCATTTCACAGATTAAGACACTGAGGCCCAGAGAGGTGAAGCAACTTGCCCGAAGTCATCCGACAGCTTGGCAGCAGGAAGGGGCATTCGGTCTCCGGGCCCCTCCCTCTCTGCCCTTTCTGGCCACGGCGGCTGGCGGGGAGCCGCGGCACCCACCCTGCCCCTCTGTGCCCCGTCCTCCCTGCCGCCTCTCTCGCACCTCTCAGGCCGTCATCCTGCCCCACGTTCCCTGTTCCAGGCCCTCTTGTCGCTGCATATGCCATTGTGCTGACTGCCTGCGGAGGACGTGGCGACGGCCAGTCCCGCCCAACCAGAGAGCGGGAAGTTACTCCTCGTGTCCGACTGCAATTTCTCTTGCTGTAAAACCAACTTGTATCCTTTTTTTTTTTTTTTATCTTGGGCAGATGGGGGAAACTTTGGCTCAGCATCCCCCTCATTAAACAGCCATTGTTATCATCAAAATAGAAATGAAACAAAGCAGGCCTCAAAGCTCTCGGCTCCCTCTCTGCCTGTCTCTCTCTCTCCGGCTTCCTCACCAGGGGACGCTCTGACCTTAAGGTCCTTGATCCTTCCTCCCCAAAGCCGGTTCTCATCATCCTGGATGGTCGTCTTTTCTCCGAGGTCCCGCTGGCCCAGCATCCTGTCCCTCATGGTGACCCCAGGAGGTGGTGGGGAGGGGGGGAAGCGGGGGGAGAGGAGCTGAGGGTCCGGAGTCCTTCCCGTGTGGGCTGGAAGCCACCGTCCCTCCGTGTCTGCTGGGTCCCTAGTCTGTGCAGACACGTGTCAAGGGCTGCGAGGAGCAGACAGTGTGTGAGACACATGCACACATGCCCACCTTCCTTCCCCAAAGGACCACGGAGCAAGGACGTGTGGTCTCTGGCCTCGAAGAACGGATGGCGAGAAGGGACAGTCCGCAGAGGATTATAATCCCGGGTGTAAACGCCAGGAAGGGAGGACGCCTGTGGGAGCACAGAGTAGGGAATCCCCTCCCCGGGCAAGTGTAAATAAAAGGGTGGTCAAGGACCTCTGAACGGAATCCGGGGGCACACCCTGGCACGAGCCAGGTCAGGAGGAAGGGAAAGGCAGAGCAGGCAGAGGGAACAGCAGGAGCAAAGGCACAGAGACGAGACGAGACGGCAGCACGCGGCGTGTCTGATGAACTCATTACAGGGGCGTTCGCCCAACGCACGGGCACACACAGGTTCTGTTCTGTGTTTTACGAAGACTCACGAAATCCCCTCAGCCGCCCTAAAGGTAGGTACGACGATAGCTTGGTTTGGGGTTCCCCAGAGGTAGACTCAGAAAACAGTTCAAGTGCAGGTGGCTCCTTTGGGAGGTGACCCAGGAAAGGCCAGTGAGAGGAGGCAGCCAAGGGTGGGTGTCTCATCACGCCGGCCCCCGGCCTCTGTGGGCGCCTAGAGCTCCATCCTGCTGGGGATCTCTGGGAGCCGGCGTAGAAGATGCATGTGCCACGTCCACCCGAGAGCAAGGACGTGGGGCATCCACCCTGTCCTGATGCCTCCTGTCCATCCTGGGTCGAGGGCGGCTTTCGGGGACACCGGCTCTCTGCACTTCTGGCCTGCCCTGTGCCCAGACCAAGGGTGCGCCTCCCAGGCAGAGGATCCCTGTTCACAGTGAACAGAACTTGGCTCTCCGGGAGGGGGCGTGGCTGCTACCATATTAGCCCCACCTCATACAGGAGGAACCTGAGGCCCGGAGCATGCAGGTAACCAGGGCCGGGTGACAAGCCAGCACACTGTGGGGCTCAAGCCCGGGGCCTGCAATCCTAAGCATGGAGCCACGATGCCCAAGAGCGGCCTACTCCTGACAGGAGGCACAGAAGGCCAAGAGAGGGGGTGAGGTCCATTGCCTAGGGAGCCCTGAGATGTTCCAGGCCCTAGGGAGGGGCTGGGGAACCCCAATGACCTCAGTCAGTGAGGCCCAGACAGGGGCTCTCTGGAGCCCTACGTTCTGAGGCTGAGTTAGGCTTTCTTTCCCTTGGTTCAATGGCCACGTTTTCCCAGCCCAAACTAGAATTTCTTGTTAGACATGGCTTCCCCGTGGAGAAGGAAGAGTGTATTTATTCATGCAAAAAGTCTTACAAGGGTTTAAACATTAGCATGCATTTGATTCTATATTTCACAAATTGTCTTTATTGAAAAGAATTAAAAAAAAAAAAAAACTTGCAACTGGGGCCATCCCGGAGAATCTAGAAAATACAGTCTCTGTACCCTGGAGGGACGAGACTGGGACCACACAGAGAGGTGCCAAGGTCAACGGTTATGGACGTGGGTTTTGTAGTCCCAGCCAGGACCGATCACACGACAGGTGCTTCTCAAGTGCTTGATGATGAAGTGTCTGGGTCTGAATGTTACCCTCCCACAGATTCTGTGAGGGGCCCTCACTGTGCCTCAGTTTCCTCACCTGTCAGTCCTACAGTCCACGGGAAGGGGATTTAGGTGCCCTAATTCAGAAAAAGCCTTTAGCAGGAGGCTGGCTCATAATAAGTGCTCAGTTAACAGCGGTGGCAGGAGCAGGAACACACTAATGGGGTGAGGAAGTGGATGCTGGGCTGGCATCCTGGGCATCTCCACTGCAGAGGAGACCCCACCATGGCCGTACTGGGCCCACATGTGTAGACCAGAGCAACAACGCCCCAAAGAGATGTTCATTCAATGAGGGAAGGGAACTGGTGGATAAATACCCCAGCTTTCACATTTGTAGGCGGGGGGGGGGGGCATGATCCTGAGGTACGTGCTGCACAGCTTCTCAGCCGGCCTGGCTGCATCTTGTACTGTCTTCCTTCCTTTTCTTGTCTCACTCCTTTCCTCCCTCGCTGGTGTTTCCTGAGGTCGCTCCCAAATAAACTACCTGCACCCGAATCCTTGCCTCAGGCTCTGCCTTGATGGGAACCCCCAAAGCAAATGATACAGCCCCCAGCACTAAATACCTGAGAAGTGCACGACACGCAATACCGCCCTTGCTCCCGCTTACTTCTCAGGCCGTCCGGGGATTGAGTGCGATAAACAGCAGGACAAAGATGAGGAATAGAAGAAAGCGAGGCCACATGTCCTGGGAGGGATTATTATATTTCCGCAGTGAGATAAGGGTCTTAAAGCTCACTGATTCTGCAGCCGGCGTGTGGGGCTCAGGCACAGTCTCTAGTTCTATTAATCCCCGCTTGGCCCTGCCTGTCACTTAGGGCCCCATTCTCTTCAGCCTCAACCCTGGGGCAGAGGAAAACTTCCCTGAAACAGATCTAAGCGCATCAACCTCGCTGCGGGACAAAGAGGCCCTTCCACGCTGGGGACCCGGGGGCTTCATTCAAGGCTGAGCCCTGCCACTTACCTGTAGCAGGTCCCTCCCTGCCCTGCGCTAAACCTCCCCAACCTGACAACGTGGGGACAAGAGAGCCTCAGAACAAGGGGGAAGAGCCAGGAGCTAGACTGCTGGAGAAGGAATCCCAGCTTCGTCACTCACTCGCTGTGTGGCTTCAAGTCGGTGACTCACCCCCTCTGTGCCTCGGCTCCCTCATTTACAAAATGGGGAAAATAAAAGAGCCTAACTCAGGGGCTTTTGAATGCAGGTTAAACACCTTAATATTTATAAGGCGTTTACAAGAATGCCCGGCACACGGTACGTACTATGTAAATATTTGTTAAATAAACACCTATACTGTTTACCCCAAAGAGTTGTGGTGGAATCACAAGATGATAAATATATGAAAATCCCTTGTACATGGTAGAAATCCACACAAATATCTCATAGTTATGAATTCTCTTTCTAGCTCCATTTCCCCAAAGGGGCTTCCCTCCGTGGGCTTTGTAGTGCAGAACACAGAGAAGGGACTTTGAAGTCCCCCGGCGGCAGGTAGGAGATACGGTGCTGTCCCCTCAGCCGCCGTGGGACCTGGAGCACGTGGCCTCACACTTCAGAGCCTCAGTTTCCGCCTCTGGGGTAATAATGGCATCCATCTCTTAGGGTCAGGTGAACATGATGGGGAAGACAGGAAGGGAGCCACCTGCCCCAGGGTCTGCCCCCAAGGGGCCCGGGCAGCGCAACCTTCCTTCCCCAGATCCCCGAAGGAAGTCACTTGGCATCTCTGGGGTTCAGCTCCTCCAGCCCGAGATGCCAGTTCACAGGCTGGTGGGAGCGTGGGTGAGACTGGTGCACGTGAGAGTTTGAGCCCAGGCCTGGGGGACGGCATATGTTCAGTGACAGCCCCGCTTTCCCCCAGGAAAATCGGTTGATCAATCTAAATCGCCGAGAATCCCCTAATCTCCCAGGCATGGCCGTGGAGCTCTGTGTAGGATTTCTCCGCCTCGCCGTGATGGACTGAGGCCCTGTCGGGGCTGAGCTGTCTAGCTGAGCGGGCTGGTGGGGAGAGGGCCGGTGCAGAGCTCAGTCTTGCTGAACACGGTCCCGGGGGAGGACCGAACTCAGGTGCCTGGAAGTTTCAGGAGCTGTGGGTCCATCCTGAAGGTGTGGGTGCCGGAGAGGCCTTCGGGGTCAGGGGCAAGTGAGGAGCGGAGGCCAGCACCCACGTCCGTCCTCCACGGCCGAGAGAAGCCCAGAGATGTTTGTCAAAAGGCTCCGGTTCCCGTGTGCCCGGCCTGCCCTGGGCTAATGTGTTTGCCTAAACGCTTACGTCCCAGATAAGAGGCCTGGGAGATGTGCAGATAGTGCCCGTGAGTAATTAACCCTCCCCCTTGGGAACCGAGCTGGCGTCAGAGTCAGACCTATGGAAGAACAGGACCAGAAGGGAGGTCTGGAAGCTTCTGAGGTCCTGTCTACAGGGAACCAGAATATCCCTCCCCAGTCAAAGGGAGTTTGAGATCAGCGCCCCATTCCCCACCTTGCAGATGGGAAAATGAGGCCCAGAGAGGGCCGGGTACCCCAGAGTGGAACCAAGTCTCTAGGCTGTCAGCATAAAAGGCAACTGCCCAGAAGATGTGTAGTGGAAAAGCTACAGGTGGGAGTTAAGAGAGCCACAGGTGGGAGAGGAATCTCCTTCCATCATTCATTCATTCGTTCACTCATTCGCTCATTATTCAACAAAGAGCATCTGGCGGGACGCTGTCCTAGGTGCTAAAACCTCTCCCACTAGTTGGTAGATGCTGGAAGGTAATGGACCACACCTGTCCCGCTCGCTGCCCTCTCCCCTAAGCCCAGAATGTAATAAGAGCTTAACAAAGGTCTCCCAGATACGGGATTTATCACACTTAACACTCACCCGCAAAGAAAAGAAATTCTTATTCTCATTTTACAGTGAGGAAAGTGAGGCTCTGAGAGGTAAAGGGACAGGTCCGTGTGGTCATTATGAATTCATTCAGCAAGAAATAAACCCTGGCTGTGCACCTACAATGATGAGCAAGCAGACCAGGCCCTTCAGGGGCTCCCAGCCCAGCAGAGGAGTGGGCTGTGGTCAAACAGCCAATACCCTGACCTGACCGTGTGTGAGTACAAAGTGAGACGGGGGTCATGGGAGGAGGGCCGTTACTTCATATTCTGGGCTGTGTGGATCCAAAGTCAGGTGGAAGAGGGAAGGTCTGAAGATGAGAAGGTGGCATTTGTCAGCCACAGAAACTGGGGGATCAGAGAGGTGAGGTGACTTTCCCAGGGCCACACAGCGGGTGTGGGGTGGGGCTGGAGTTCAAGCCCAGCCGCTCTGCAAACCCACTCTCCTTCCACCATATCCGGGAAGCAGGAAAGACCCGAGACAGGGTTTGGAGCAGAAAGGGTGTGCTGGTCGGCAGAAGCCAGACGGGGCTGGAGGCCCGGGCTCCCCGTGATCTGGCCGACGCAGGGCAGAGGCCTGGCTTCACCCCCAGCCTCAGTGAATGGACGTCTTGAAGCCAAATCCAGCTTTCTCCTCCCCCTCCTCCTCCTCCTTTATGGAGACACTAATTTTAGCCAGCCACAAAGTCAGCCTGAGCTTTTAAAAACGGACTGATTTATGCTTTTCCTTAATTGCTCCAAAAGAGCGCTTTGCATCTAGTGAAAGAGAGAATGAATATAACTCTATTTAGGTTAAAAATTTAAAGCCAAATTCTCACTGGCCTGGCAAGAAGAGAGAAATGCACTTAACCCTGTCTCAGTGGACTCCCCGTCGCCCTTCCTCTGTCTGCTCAGAGCCTCCCTGTCTGCTTCACAGGCCCAGACTCTGCCAGGGGAGAAAGCAGAGAAACACCGGGGGCCTCACCATGAGGCCTGGAAACACCAGGGGCCACTCAAGTGAGGGCAGGGCGCTTTTTAACGAATCCCTGGGGAGATCTGCAAAATCTCCCTTCCAGTAAGCAGTCGGGGCCCAAAATCCACTGCTGGGGCAAAGTTCTGCAGTCATTTCCCAACTTGGGGAGTCAGTGCATACCCAGGTCTACTTGGCCATCCCTCTGCCTGCCTGCTGAGGCTTCCAAGGCTCTGCCCAGATTCAAATAGTGACCCTTCCAGAGGATTTCTAAGAATTCCATTCAACTGAAAACCATTTGCCACTTATAATGCTGAGAGATGGGAATCTAACAGTTGACAAGGCAGGAATGCCCCACAGGACTGACCATCAATCTTTGGATTCCCTAGTCATAGGTCAGTGTGGTTTGACTTGTTAATTATCATTTCATCCATCCAGGTACCCACCCACCCACTCATCTACTCACCTACTCAGTTATCTACCCATCCTTCATCCATCCATCCATCCATCCATCCCCTCACCCACCCATCCATCCACCCATCTTTCATCTATCCATCCATCCACCCACTCACCCATCCACCTACTCTTCATCCATCCATCCACCCACCCACTCACCCATCCACCCACCCTTCATCCATCCACCCATCCATCCATCCATCCATCCACCTATGCTTTATCCATCCATCCATCCATCCATCCATCCATCCATCTCCTCACCCACCCATCATCTATCCATCCATTCTCCATACATCCATCTCTCATCCATCCACCTACCCTTCATCCATCTACCCATCCATCCATCTATCCATCCACCCATCTTTCATCCATCCATCCACTCATCCACCTACCCTTCATCCATCCACCCAACCACCCACCCATCCTTCATCCATCCATCCATCCACCCAGCCACTCATCCACCCACCTACCCTTCATCCATCCATCCCCTCACCCACCTATCCATCCACCCATCTTTCATCCATCCACTCGTCCATCCACCCATCCATTCACCCACCCATCATCTATCCATCCATTCTCCATACATCCATCTTCCATCCATCCATCCACCCATTTCTCATCCATCCACCTATCCTTCATTCATCCATCTATCCACCCACCCACCCATCCACCCATCCACCTACCCTTCATCCATCCACCCAACCATCCACCCATCTTTCATCCATCCATACATCCATCCACCCAGCCACTCATCCACCCACCTACCCTTCATCCACCCATCCATCCATCCATCCATCCATCCCCTCACCCACCCATCCATCCACCCATCTTTCATCCATCCACTCATCCATCCACCCATCCATCCACCCACCCATCATGTATCCATCCATTCTCCATCCATCCATCTTCCATCCATCCATCCACCTACACTTCATCCATTCATCCACCCATCTTTCATCCATCCACTCACCCATTCTTCATCCATCCATCCATCCACCCACCCATCCATCCATCCATCTACATCTTTCATCCACCCATCCATCCATCTACCTACCCATCCACCCATCCATCCATCCACCCATCTTTCATCCACCCACCCACCCACCCATTCTTCATCCATCCATCCATCCATCCACCCACCCATCCATCCATCCATCTACATCTTTCATCCACCCATCCATCCATCTACCCACCCATCCACCCACCCATCCATCCATCTACCCACCCATCCACCCATCCATCCATCCACCCATCTACCCATCTTTCATCCACCCACCCACCCATTCTTCATCCATCCATCCATCCACCCATCCATCCACCCACCCACCATCTATGCATCTATTCTCCATACATCCATCTTCCATTCATCCATCCATCAATCCAAATATTTAATAAATGCATTCTGTGCTCACAGAATTCTGTTACAGAAATTAATAGGACAGGATAAATAAGATAAACAGGAACTCTATCCTTATTGATTTCAAGGAGTAAGTGAGGAAGGTAAGTAAATGGGACAGTTATTAAAGCAGAGACAGCAGCTGGCTACCAAAATTCCATGCACGCACACGCGTGCACACACACACACACACACACACACACACACACACAGTGGCCCTGCCTCACAACACGGAGCTGACTCCAGGATGCAAATGCCACCTCTCCATAGACAACATTTCCCAGATGCTTCTCTACTTTCTTTCCTTTCCCACTGGCTGGAAAGGACTACAAAGCCCCAGGAGACAGAAGGAGCTTGGCTCCCTGAGTCTCCACATGGAGGAAAGCCTCCTGCCTAGAAAGATGCCTGCAGCGTCTGCTAAAACCAACTTTCTACTGAGCTTGTGCCGTGAAATCCGGGGGGCTTGCTTGTTACATCATCAAGTGCTGCCCAAATACAATAATATTTTACAAAGCACTTTTCTGTAGGTGAATGAAGGCATAGAATCACGTCATTTGATTTTTACAACCACATGTAGTAGGTAATTGTTGCCCCCATTCATGGATGAGAAAACCGAGGTTCAGAGAGGTGAAGTATCTTGCCCAGAGTCACACAGCTGGTAGGTGGTGGGCCGGGATTTGAACCCTGACATCCACTTACTTTACAAGGCGATATGTTTCTCACTGGGAATACAGACAGGGTTAGCCACAGGGTGGGACAGGAGGGGGCGGAGTCCTTGTCTGCCTCTGGGTGAAGAAGCTGGGACTGGGTGTTTATCCCTGAGCCATCAGTAGGGTTTCTGTTACAAGACACATGGAGAAACACACACACACACACACACACACACACACACACACACACACACCACAAAAAATCTGCCCCTGGTGGGGCACCTGGGTGACTCAGTCAGTTGAGCGTCTGACCTCAGCTCAGGTCATGATCTCATGGCTCAAGGGTTCGAGACCCATGTCCAGCTCTGTGCTGACAGCTCAGAGCCTGCAGCCTGCTTCAGATTCTGTGTCTCCCTCTCTCTCTGCCCCTCCTCCACTCATTCTCTCTCTCTCTCTCTCTCTCTCTCTCTCTCTCTCTCTCTCTCAAAAATAAATAAGCATTAAAAAATTGTAAAAAAAAAAAATCTGCCCCTGGTGTCTCCCCTCCCCAAGCAGGGACAAAAGCTCCCCAGGCAGAGCCTCCTTCCTCTGGCAGTTGCTATCTTTCTGGGGGGGCTTTTCTCAATCCATAAGAGGAGCCCCCTTCTTTCCTCCCAGGACAAGAGGAAACAAGGATGTAGACATACCAGGTTACTGCCCCTGGGAGGCATAAGGTTCCTCCAAAGGCCTAGTCCAGTCTCTGGCAGCCCAGGCAGACCTCCAAGACATCCCCATTGGCCAGATCGAAGCCATCAGAGATGAGCCCCTCTGTTTAGCTATCTGTAAAATGGGGCTAATAATGGTGGCATCACAGGGACTCTGGAGGGGATTAAATCACATAGTAGGCAACTGATCATTCAAGGAGGGAGAAACACAGACTTTGAGAACGTTCTAGCTCGCAGGGCCCTGAAGGATCTCATGGGGAAAACGAGGCCCAAAGGGAGTAGTTGTTGTTTGCCCTGGGTGGAACAGAAAGGTGGGTGCTAGGAGTTATCCTGACTGCTTTGTTTCTTTCCACCTTTTCCTCGGCATCCCTGGCTCCTTCCTACAGGTGCTTCTTGTCCTGGTGTGGAGAGTGGGACTCAGCCGGGGAGAGAAGGAGAAAGAAGGTGTCCCGAATCTAAGCCTCTAGTCACAACTAAAGGCTGGACCTCATGGGCTTTCCCACGGTTTTGGCTGGGGGAGGTCTGGTGCTCCAGTGGGAAGGACACAGGCTTTGGCCGCCCGGAGATGGGGTCAAATCCCGGCATGGCCATTCGTGAGCAGGCCCCTTCCCCTGCACCTGTCCCCCTCAGTGCGTGGGGACAAAGTGCCCATCCTGATGGCCGTCGCCTGGAGGAACGAAAGCCATGCGCTCGGTGCCAGCCGTGGGGGGTGCTCGCCAGACGGCACCCCTGATCGCCGCCCAGCTCTGTCTTCTTCACAGCTCACACCTGCCCAGAGGTGCTATCCCGGCTCCCAGCCTCCGGACCTTCCGCACGGTGTGGGCGTGGCTAGGCTGAGCGATGGCATCACAGCCCCATCCGTGCCCAGCAGCTGAACCACTGTCCAACCCAGAGCCCTTGGCTCACAGGGAGGGGCGGGAGGGGAGCACGCCTATGGCAGAGAGCCTTGGGAAGAAGGCAGGGGCCCCCCCTCTACTGACTCAGAACTGCCTTCCCACCTCCCAACCCTTGCCTTTTCCAATGGTGCCCCCCCAGCAGGTCCAAGCCCCTGTCTCTTCACTCCCTACTTCCCACCCAGCCTGGAGAGTGAGGCATTCTCCCTCCTCGCTAATAAGATTAAAACGTATCTCCCTCTTACAGTATCGATTCATAGCACTGATTTACTGTTACTTCTCAGCTGCTACAAAACGGATGCGCGGGCTGCCACCTTAATCTCTATCCATCTCTTCACTGCCGGGGAATAACTGCTAATTAATACCTTTTTGCCTCCTGACACCCGCCAGCTTTGAGGGCCATCAATACTCTGGGCTCCCTGCCCCCCAAGCCCACGTGACCCCACTGGCTCGGGCTCCAGCCCAGCCCAGCCCCAGCCCAGAGGTGCTCTGGGGCCTCAGGGGAACAGGAGAAGGGGCGTGAGCTTCCCAGTCCTCGACCTCCACGAGACACGGACGCATACGGCCAGCGGGCACAAGGCGGTGGCTAACTCAGGAGGGACAGACCCAGGCCACCCCTCCTCAAACCACCCATGATGTTTTCATCCAGTATCAGGCTCGTCACCCACAGAATGGAGAGAGCCACAGACCCACCTCCTACACGGGCAACGATTCAATAGGAGCAGGTCAGGAAGGTGCCGAACGCAGGCCTCTGCCTCCTGCCTCATTGGGTCTCTGGCCCGGGCGGAAGGGGGTACGGTTATGGACCAGCTGAGTCGGCAAGTGCTGGTGGCGGGGCGTGCGGGTGGCCAATTCCTGGTTCCAGAGAGCAGGGTCCAGAGAAGGCCCCGTCAGGAGAAGGAGTCAAACACAAATGTACGGACTGGCCGGGAGACACAGCTCCCCCTGCTTCTCTTCTCCTCCTTTTCCAGCACCAAAGGCCACCTCCTCCAAGAAGCCATCCTTGACCACCCAACCTAGAGAAAGCACTCTGCTCCCAAGCCCCGCACTGTGCCGGGACCCTGTGGGATTCTCCTCACAGCACGGCACCATCCGGAGTGAGGCGACTTATCTGCTTGTTCATTTCTGCCTCCCCCACCGTGATGTCAGTCCCAGGAGGGCAAGGCTCTGTCTTGTTCGATGCCATTTTTTCAAATGTACGGTAGGAGGTCAGTAAGTATTTAATAAATGAATAACAAGTTCCCCAGTAGCATTTGCTAACCATCATCATCGTCATAAGCAAGATTACTACGTCCTTCTTCCTCAAATAAAGATCTGATTAAATGCCTTCTCACCTTTAACGGGGGCATCCCATCGTGATCTCATGGTTTGTGAGTTCAAGCCCCGAGTCGGGCTCTGCGCTGACAGCACAGAGCCTGCTTGGGATTCTCTCTCTCTGCCCGTGCCCCACTCGTGCCTGCTCTCTCGCTCTCTCTCAAAATAGATAAATAAGCTCAAAAAAAAACTGCCACCGTGTACGAAACGTCTACGAGGCGTAAGACCCTCTCAGCAACACAGATACCATCACTCCCATTTTACAGATGAGAAACTGAGGCTCACAGCACTTGGATGCCTCGCCCCAGATGACACATCCAGCAGGTCGCTCAGGTGCCATTCAGAGCCAGGTGGGCCACACTCGAAGCCCTCCACCTGCCCCCCTGATACGGCCCAGCACCTCCCACCGGGACGGACCCTGAGGGCTGCTTCTCTACCGGCAACACCCGGACGCCAGAGGTTTCCTTCGGATTGAAACCGGCAGCCTGCTGAGAGCAAGCCATTCCCTGTGGTCACCGGCGGCCAGCCTGGGGAGGGACGTCAGCCTGATCTTGGATTCGCACAGGGCACACGGGGAGAACCAAGAACAGAGGCCCAGGTGCCTCGAACACGCGAGGAGCTCTGGACTTGCCCCTCCCCCTCTCCGCACCAATCCCCCGCCAGGGGCACCTGTGGGACCAGATGGGGTCGGGGATGTGTGAACACCCAGGATTACGGCTCGACATCCCCCCAATCTGTCCTCGCCTGCGGGATTCCCCTTTATCTCGTAGACACCTGACAGCCGGGCTGGGGCCCTGCTCGGCGAGGGAAGGGGGTGGGGGGGGAGGGTGGCAGCTGTCTGTCTCCTCTGGCAGCGAGGGGTGGGGGCGGGGAGGGAGAGGAAGCCCCAGGACTGAGCCCAGCAGATGTGCCAGCGGAAGCCAGCACGGGCACTTTTAATAAAACATAACGAAGCGTGGGATCGTAAACTATTTCATCTAATTCCCGGCCTCACGAGGGTGGGGCAGACCCGTTGGGCTGGCAAAGGAGACAGGTTTATGGGGGGGGGGGTGACCTGAGGCTGGGCTGGGGGACGGGCAGGCACAAGCCGGGGGCAGGAGCCCCAGGCCTCCTGGCCAGGCTCAGGGTGGCCTTTCCCTAGGCCTTCCTTCCAGCTTGGGTGGACACACGTCAGCCCTGGCCCCCTCCTGCTGGCGACCGGGGACCAGTCACTTGCCACTTGGCCTCCGTTTCCCCACAGGTAGAGGGAAAGGAGGGTTGAACCTAAACAGGAAAGCTCCAGAACCTTCTCCAGCCCTGATGGCTCCCTCCATCACCCAGAACGGGCAAAGCAGGGCCCCCCGGACTCGCACTCCGACCCACATTCCGGCCTCCCAAAGCCAAGGGTACTCCGTGGCAGGCTGGGGTTCCACGGAACACAGTGTGAAAACCACCCCCCCCCCCCAGGCCCAGCTTCTCTCCCAGAACCTCAGTGTGGGCCCCGCTGATCGTGGGGCTCCCCCGGTCCCTGCCACACGCACGTTGGCTCTCTCTCCATGTTAGCATTTACTGCCGTCGGCAATGAGGCATCTCCCATGTTTGCAGGGCCGGGCCGGAGGAGATGTCCAGGTACTCGGGCCCCGCCCTGACCCCGCACCTCTGCAAGGTAGCCATGGCTCCTTCCAAGCCTCCTCCCCTCTCACTGCAGTTATGACGCCCTGCCTCTCCGCGAACATTCCTCCTCACGCGTGTGCCAGTCGCACACTGCAGAAGGGAGGGTCCCGGAGGGCGGGCTCCGTCTCTCCTCCCATCGCTCCTCCTCCAGTCCGTCTCCAGCGCCTCGCACAGTACCTGGAGCACAGAAGAGCCCAAGCTGTCAGGCGGACGGACGGATGCTCAAAAGGGAGTGAGGTCTCCCTTCCTGGCCCGAACGGGTACCGCTCCGCCAGGCCTAACAGGCTCACTCACGTTTCACAGTGTCTTTGGTATGAATTCCAACAGAGGCTGTAAGCTCCTGGAGGGCAACCATATCCTCTCTCCAGATCCCACAGCATCTGTGCGGCTTTTATTACTTCCGTGAACACTTGTCGGTGCCTTCTCTGCATCAGGACCTGTGCCAGATGGGTCACCGATGGCCGGCGTGCCCCCCCCCCAGTGCTGTGGACACAGTAGATACGCAGAAAATGCTTGTGGAATGAATAAACGAAGTGCCGTGCAAGTGAGACCTGAATAACGAACAGGGCTTAGTCCAAAGAAGGAGGTGGGTTCCAGCAGTGGGAACAGCATGTGCATGTGCAAAGGCCCTGGGGCAGCTAGGGCCACCGTGTCTTCAGTGCCGAGGGGGACGGCAGGAGGATGGGGGTCTCGGTCCAGCTTTCTGTCTCCTCGGTGGTTCCCCTCGGGTGGCATCCATCTTCCGCTTTCCAGAACACCACACGATAGGTTCTCACCGAGGCCACGCTTGCTGAGAGACGGGAGGGAGGGGAGACCAGCTGCAGACCCACCCACCGCCACAGACACATCTCCCTCGTCACCTCCAGGCCCACTGAACACTCATGTGCTCAGACCCACACACTGCACTAAATATAACCGTCACATATGCCTCTTCTGTCTCCTTTCCGAGGGAAATAACGTTAAGTAAAGCCCTTAAAATTTTAAAGAGCTGGGATGCGTGCTCTCTGCGGGAAGCTTTTAGCGGCACGCTGGAAAGAAAGAATAATAATAATGAGGCCAGAAACAACAGAGCAGAGCCTGGCTGCCACCCCGTGACCGCCAGGGCAGGGAGGGGCCGAGCCCGTGGCCTTCACAGTCGTCGTGCAACCGTGCGTGGGGCCCGGGCCCAGCTCTGGCGGCAGCTGGAGTCCCCGAGCCCCTGAGAGCTGTGTGGGATCAAGATGGGGGGGGTCTATCTCTGGCAGAGAAGCAAGAAAGCAGAGAGAACACAAAGCGGGTAAAAGGCGAGACAACCTGGGTTCAACACAGCACAGCCACTTAGTAGCTGTGTGACCCTGAGCAAGTGGCTTAACCTCTCTGTGCTTCAGTCTTTGCTGCTGTAAGGCGGGGGTGCTAGGGCGCACACCTCCGAGGAGTTATGCAGATGGCGCAGTGAACAGTTGACACAAGCAGGAGCTTCCCACAGCGCCCGCATGCACGTAGCAAGCATTCAGTACACGTTTCCTACTAACACCACTTGGCAGGTGACGTCCAAGAGGCCCAGGCAGAGAGCCTGGACCTGACCACACAGCTCTGTTGACTTCAAGCCCAGGAGTCTTTCCCTGGATCCACAGAGCTGAGAGAGGCCACTTTGTAACCAGAGGCTGTCCCAGGTTAACAGGAGGGGGCATCTTTTAAAGAGATCAAGCCAGATTAACACGCGGCTCTGTCCCCACCCCTACCCCCCACAGCATTTGCCCCCTAGCTGTAGGGGGCAAATGGCCCCATGGGGGTTTTCAACTGGAAAGCAGGCTCCTCCTGGCCACTGTGAGTGCCAGGGACCTGGGGGTCCGGACTGGGAAAATCTGTCTCGTCGCAAGACTAACCCACTTCCGGCAAATGCACTCGATCGATCCCCTGGGTCACCTCAGGCCTCGCTTGTTTCCTGCAACTCATACCCCTTCACCACTGTCTCCCAGAATCTCCCAGATGATCCAGGCCCTTTCCAGCCTATGAATCTTTGTCCCTACTATTACTTCCTCCTAAAATCTCTCCATCTCCTTCTTAGCCCGGCAAACTCCTACGCATCCTTCAAGACCCAGTAGGGTGTCACCACTTCTAGTGATATAGAACTTTGACGCAAACCTCAGACAGATTAGTTATCCCCTGATCTGCATTCCTGCAAGGACTTGCAGCTATTTCAATTGTAAAGTCTCCACTGTTATATAACCACAATTTATTTGTTTGCCTGCCTCTCTGCCCCGGGAGGCTGCAAACCCCTTGAAGTCCAGCACTGGGTCTTACTTTTCCATGTAGTGCCAGCCTCAGCACGGGGCCCAACCCAGAGCAGACGCTTAGCAAATGGCAGCTGCACAGAATTACAATGAGGCTGTGAGTGTGCACCCCACACTGAGTAACCAGTGGGGGGCCCCTCATCATTGACATCGCTGGTACTTAGTAAACTCCACTGGATGCTTCCAAATTCCCAAAGGTGGGAATTTTAGGGTAACGACACATCTTAAAGGAAATATTTTGGACATAGATGAGACCCTCCTTCCCAACCCTATTACCCATCCCAGAATCCGAGAACTGGAATCGTCCAGACCCGCCCCTTTGTTTGACAGACCCAAGACTCAGAGGAGGGGGTAAGCCAGTCACACAGTAAGTTACTGGAGGCGTTGAAATCAGATCCCGTGGCTCGTTAAGGCTGAGGCTGGTGCCCCTTCGACCCAGCTGGCTTTTTCCACCGCAGCTCGTGACGATGCTGGGTCGTATGGGGAAGCCTTTTAAAAATTCAAATAGTTCCATGTTATTTTATTTTACTATGAAGTAAGAAAAAAGTATAGACTCGCCATCACAAACCTAGACAGTGTATCTTTACATGAAACAAGTCAAGAGAGAGGAAATCAATTCAAATGTGATTATAAGAGAACGACAACGTAAACAATGGCGGGGATGGGATGCAGCGACGACGAACATCGCGAAGGGGGTGACGGGCTGGGCAATCACTGCCGAGAGAGGTTCAGAGCCAGCCGGCCAGGAGGCACCAGCACCCAGGGAGTGAGGACCCATGGGTGACAGAAGCTACCTCTGAGACCCCGGGGCCAGCCCAAGAAGGCAGAGTGACAGACACCCTGGGGCTAAGGTGGGGGCCGTACAGCCCGCACAGAGAAAGACCCAGCCTGCGGGACACGGCCCCAAGCTCAGCTGGAAAGCCAGTCCTCACCAAAGCCCATGTGGACAGTCAGGTAGATGAGAAGGGGCCAGAACGAAAGAACGTCACTCTGGCCAACGTGGAAACCGAGGCCTAAGGGGGCCGTTGGTGAAGCTCTTCTTGATGAATACTTAACCCCAGGGAGCGACCTGTCCCCTCCCGAAGGGTGACTCTGCCGCGCAGCCAGTAGGCAGGGCTGAGACCGACCTGCGCCTAGGGGCAGGGGGCGCCGAGGGGCTGGCGGACGACGGCAGTGTTGACAGATGGCACGCTGGCGAGGGGCAGGGGCCCTCCGTCTTGCCCGGAGCACATTAGAGAATGAGCCAGGGAAGAAATTGCCACTGGTATTTGTCACAGCAATTTCAGCAAAGCGCCGAATGTGTAAGCGTCGCATGAATTTCAACTGGCAGAATTAGTCCCCATCAAAGTCATTCTGAGCAGTCAAGGTAGACGGGGGGAAAAGGGCCAGACAAAGGAGAATCGAGGGGCCTAAAGAAAGCCACCTCAGCCAACCGGGAAGCTGTGAGCTGAGGGGGCCGTCGGTGGAAGGTTTCCCAGGAAATAGTCATCGGATTTGAAGCCAGGTGCTCCTTGAACTCCAGCTACGGCCCGCAGAGAAGATGTCTCTAAAGGTGGTGATAGACTTTGAGCCTTCGGGTGAAGGATGGAGATCCGGCTGGGGGTCCAGAGGGTTAACTCACTCACTGTTAATGCTCCCCCCGCCCCACTGCTCCCCCACCTGCAAGGGTAGAAGCCGCCTCCGGTGAGAGAGGCTGGCAGTCGGAGGGCACCTGCCTTTCCACTCGGAAGCAGGGAGCTTTGAGCCCGTTCATGACGGATGTCAAGCAGGCTGCCCACGGTAGGAGCCAGTGCGGATGGCAGGAAAGATGACCTAAATGGATGTAAGGAGAAAGCACCTCTCCGTGGGAAATAGGGTGGAAAATAGACTGGAGAATGACGAATCGGTGTGCCCTGGGGTGGAGTCATCAATCAGCGAGCTGGACCAGGGGACAGGGAGGTGTAGGGACACTGAATAGTCTAGGGCAGAGATGACGCATTGCAAAGGTCGACACCCGCAGTGGAGAATGCGGGCAGTTTCTCTTTACAAGTGGCGACATTGTCCCCGCATTACCTGCTGCTTCAAGCCCACATGCTCCTGAAAAGCCAGTTCCGCCTTCCCAAAGACCCCCATGCTCATATGCTGCTTTTCAGCTCAGGAAAATCCAGCATCCAGCCCAGGATTGGGCACAAGGATGGGCATTTTATTACTGCCACGGTCCTTGGTATACACAGCCACCCATCATTAGCACCGCACGTGGTCCCCTTCGTGGTCACAGCAACGCTACTGGGCAGGAAGCACAATCCCCGTTTTGTAGATGGGGAAACTGAGGCTTAGCGGGATGGTGCTAGATCTCTGCTCTTTGCACTCGAGCTCACACTCCTCCCTCCTCCGCTCGCTCTGTAGAGACACCTGCCTGTTTGGGCTTCCAACTGGGTTTGGCCAATGGGCGGCACCAGGAAAACACTCAAAGACAAGAGTGGGGGGGAATGGTGGGTACTTCTCCCTCGAGCTCCCCTCTGCGTGGCCCTCTCCAGTCTACGGGTGGTAATGGCCACCCGCTGCGCCAAGCCCAGAGCGACACCATTCCCTGCTGTCTGCCCCAACCCCCATGTACACTGTCCCCTTAATAAGCCCGCCTCCTCCGAGACTCCCCGCTTGAGCTTGGTGTTTCCCAACTGGCACCTGATTGATGTGGAGGGAAGTCACTCCTCCCAAAGTCACAGAGCTCACACACACACACACACACACACACACACACACACACACAGCGGCTCTGGAACTTGAACCCTCCTCTGCCTGCCTCCAAAGCCTGCGTTGTCCCATCTGAACGGGGGCTGCTGCGTGGCTGACGTGCACACCCGCCACCTTTACAGATTGGCCTTATCCGTGTGCCACCTGCTCTGCAGCGTATTCAACATTCTTCTTTAACTCGACTCATTTTTTACTTAAATAAGCCGTTTTAAAAAGAGAGAGAGAGAGAATTTAAATCACTGCCCCAAATGGCAAACCAGACTTCCTCGCCTTAAACAGAGGGTAACTGAAAGAGAATTACAATGAAAACAAAACGCTGTTACTACAGCTCTGGCTCCCTTGGGTTCACTGAAGGTGTGTTGCCCCAGACCTGTTTTTGTTGGGAAGGCAAGACATGATATCATCAGCCTGAGGCTTTCTCCTTGGCACCACTGGAAGGACGGGATGAGAAAGAGACCGGGGAAGAGACCCTCCCTCCCCGATTCCTTGTCACTTGTGGCCAATGCGCAGGCCCCACCTGAAGAGCGGCCCCAGGTCCGCTCGGTCCAGCAGAACTTTCTGTAACGACGTCCCGTTTCCATCCGTCCTGTCCGACTCGGGAGCGCTTGAAATGTGGCTGGTGTGACTGCAGAACCGAATTCTGTTTAATTCAGTTACATAAAAGCGGAGACACTCTGTTTAGTTGTAAACGTAAATGTCAGTCCTCAGTCACAGCCACGGCCACGGGCCGCCGAGTAGTGAATAGTACAGCCCTAGACGGTAAGCCCCAGGGTGGGGGGAGGGGTGGCAAGAACTTGCCTGTTCATTCTGCTCTGGATTTCTAGAACAGCACAGGGCTTCCCTCCCCCTCCCCCAGGATGCGATCAATTACCATTGGCTGCACCAGTGACGGAGTCAGTGAGTGAGTGAGTGAGTGAATGAATGAATGAACGAACTACGTTGCATCCTGCAATGAAAGTGTGCCCTCTCCAACTCAAACCGTCCTGGGAACCACTAACTCTTCCCCATTAGGCACCCTTCCTGCCGGGGCTTGCCTTCCTCCGCCGACCAGGCCCCTCAGTCGGGCAACGGGGGCCCAGGGATTCGCCTTCCCAAGCCTCTTCTCCTCTGAGCTGGGCCCCAGCCCACTTCTCTGCTGCCCCAGCGAACAAAGAAGTCTTTGTGATGTGGCTGCTTTTGTCGCTCCCCGCCCCCCACCTGCCTCCCTCTGCCCCCCCAACCCCCACCCCGTGCCCCCACCTGCAACATTAGGTGCCTCGTGACAATGAACAGTTAGTTTGTCACCTGCGCGTATTAACCGGGCACCCGGCCTTGGGTTATTGTGCCACCTGAATGCTCTCTTGACAACAACCTGTGTGCCCGGGGCAGCGAGCACCAGCTCCAGGTGAGGACGCCGTCCACCCTCTGGCCGTGCCAGCCCTTCCTCACCCTGCGGGTGCTTCCGAGCCCCCCCGCGCGGCCCCTCCCTGCCAGCCCAGCACGATGCCAGGGCAGCCTGTGATGGACGCCTTCCTCCGGGACAGCGCTCGGGAGATGGCGCTGGGGACATAAAGGAGGCGCCAACGACTGGTGACAGACAACCCCATCGGAGGGGCACGAGTGCCTCTGCAGAAAGAGAAACAAAAGGGCAAAGGGAACAGCTTGGCAAGGGAACAAGAAACCCAGTGGTTTAGCTGTTTCTCTCCCTGGCGCCTCCCAAGCTGCTCCCATGATTTATGAGGCTGGCGGGGGGGGGGGGGGGTCGCTCCCACTGGCGTGCCGCCGAGATCCCCACCCGAGTCCGGGGGACCCTGATGCTTCCCCACGGAAGGCTATGAGGGTGGTGGGTCCCCCTGACTGAGCCCCCGGGATGGCCCCCAGGACTCGGAGGGAGGAGACCAGTCCCCCACATCACACACAGGGTGTGCAGTGACATTCCTCTCTGGCCTCACTTTTCCCGACTTCCAATGGGAGGAAGGAGATCATGCACATAATTTCTCAGCTCCCTTCTGGCTCTGCTGCTCTGTAATTCCAAGCCTGAGGACTCGTGACGTGGGGACACCTACAATGCACCCCCTCAGCTGGGCACTGAGGCTTGCAAACACTTCCTCCCCTTCACGCTCGGGGGCACTGCGCGAGCCAGGCCTCATTAGAACAGCCCCTTCTCACATGCCTACCATGTGCTAGGCACCGTGCGTGTGGACCCCGCGTAGTAGGTGATTTACCCTGCCCAGCTGCCCTCGCCAAACCAGGCCACAGCGACGAGCTGTGTGTTCAGCTGGAGAAATCAAGGCTGACAGCAATGAAGAGGTTACCTGGGTTCACATGCTGGAGGGGTGGTGGCAAGGGGAGGTGAACCCTGGTCAGACTCCGGAGCCCATGCTCCCTGGAGATCTAGAAGCTTCTCCCCATCACTCTCCGTTCAGGCCCAAGGTACACGCTCCGCCTAGGGGCAGCCTTGCCATCTCGGCCATAACGGCTTTTCCCCCCTCGCCAGGTCTGGACACTCTGGATGAGATAACAGCCCCAAATAACGGCACCTCTTCCTTTAGGCCGTTGCGTCTTTGGGGGCACCCAGAACAGCCATTTATAACCCAGTGGAGGTTCCAAACAGTTGCCAGCTTCAGGTGGCCCAGAAAAACCAATTCATCTTCCTAGAACACTGCCCTGGGAGTGTCACTTTTCCCTCTTCAACTGTTCCCCACAATCCCCGGGCTCAAATCCAGGCCCCTGGCCCCGGGGACGCGGGCCTCCGCCAACAGCACCAGCCAGGTTCATCCCTAGCTTCTCGATGAGCACCTTCTGCTCAAGCGAGGTCAGCCGGCTCACTGCCTCCCACCCCTCACACACCTACACAGCACTCTGACTCCCTCCTCCACCCTTTGGATGAGCTCTTCTCCTGCCCGGGATGCCCTCCTCACCCACCCAGAGTCTTTCAATCCCTCAGAACCTTCCTGGGCCACTCCTTTAATCCCCAAAGATTTATCCTTGGGATCCCTGTATTGGCCATTTATTATACACGATCGTTTAGTGTTCTCAAATGAGTCTGTGTCGTGTGGGGTGAAATTCCTTCAGGGGTGTCTCTGCTGGTCCAGCTTGAGGTGAGGGCCGCCGCTCGATTAATGGAAGCGGCTGGATCCTCTGACTTGGCTCCCACATCGGCCTCCAGCAGAGGGAGAAGAAAGTGTGAGCCCACTTGGCCTATCAGAGGGACTCCAAGGCCAAATGATCCTACCCCCGGGGGTGGGGAGGAAGGGAGGCGCCAGCGGCTGGGGACCACTTTCAGGCCAAGTGCTGTCATGCATTGTTTTACTCATCCTCACAACACCCTCCACTTTCAAGAGGCAGGAAACCATGACTCAGAGAGGTGGCAGCTAGCTCAAATGTGCTCTGCTGGGAAGTCGTTGTGCTGGGACTTGAACCCAGTTCAGATGGAAACCTAAGTCCCTTAACAGCAGGTGGCTGTCCAACAGAGGCAGTGATCGAGGGAGGACCGGCACGCCCGGCGCTGTGTCGGCCGATGTGAACAACTTGCTCCGGGTTTGCAGGGAGCTCTGATCCGGACTGTTTGCCAATTTCCGCGGTGTAAATGCTCCTGCCGTGGTCACTTTGAAGCCACAGGCAGGATCAGCTCAGAGTTGGAAAGAGACGTGCAAATCAACGCCTGGGTATGAATCCCGCTCTGCCCATCACCAGCAGTGGGACCTTGGGCGAATCACACAATCTCTCTAAGCCTTGTTCCTCATCTATAAAATGGGACAGACTATCACCTCCCAAAGTTGCTGGGATGATTTAACAGGACATCGCACGTGAACAAGGCTGGCACAGGCCTGTTTCCTTCCTTCCTTCCTTGGTTCCTTCCGTCCTTTCTTTCCCCAGCTTCCACCCATCACCAGTCAAGGGCCGCCCTCCCACACACACAAGGAGAAGCCAGAGGGAACAGGGAACCCTTTGGTCTTCCTACCACATCCCCCTGTTGGCTCGTCCCCCAGATGTCAGCCGTGATGCCAGTGTGAGTGATGGTGAGCAGTGCTGGACAATGGGCACATTCTCACACCAGGACGTGCTTCCAGAGGTGACCGGTCAGGGCCGGGAAACAGGCCCAGGCCTGGTGTCTGGACTGAACCTCAGGCTCAGTGGGGGCGGGGGTGGGGGTGGGGGTGGGAATCATTCATTCATTCAACAAACATGTCTTGAGGATCTGCCCAGAGCCAGGCCTTGTCCAGGGCTGGGGGAGCAGGGATGCCCGCCCTCAAGAGCTCTCAATTCGGTAGGAGACCAACTCTCGAGCCTCTGCAGTCCCAGAGGAGGGTCCTTCTAGCCGAGTGCTGCCCAAAGCGGCCATGACAGCACCCAGTCCACAGTGCTTGCTCTTTGGTCCGTTGACTGGTCTGTTGAATTACCTGTCCCGTTCCAGAACCCTGTAAGCTGAATGGAGCAACACACTGGGTGGGCGGGAGGTGAGGGGGAATGGAAGGAAGGCTGGGCATGCAGCCACCAAACCCAGATTCCACTCTTGCCACTTCCTGTCCCCGTCTTTTCACCTCCCCACGCCTGTTTCCCTGTTCTGTGGGCACAAGAGTAGCTGCCTCTGTGTCTTATGTGAGGGAGGACTCGATGACATGATGGGTGTGGAAGCATTTTGTCAACCCTCAAGGGCGACCGGCGGGTAGACGGGGGCATCTGGAGCCCGAGCCTCCAGCCCTTTGATTATCCGTGAGAAAGGCAAGAGTGTAGATCCAGGAGCAGAACTGGGCCAACGGAAAGTTTATCTGTGAATCCAGCCTAAATTCCACACGCTGTAAGCCTTTCCATACATATTTCTGCAAAGAGTCTGTTCAACCAGGACACCCACGTCTAAAGGCCAAAGATGGTTTCTGCATCTAAACAGCCAAGTTTACTGAGCACCCACCATGGGCTTTGTGGGGAAGATTCACCAGCGAGCAGACCTGGCCAGGGCCCCTGCCTTCATGGGGCTTCACAGGGTTGGGGAGGGGCGCTGGCCATGCCTTAGGCCTCCAGGGAAAGTCAGGGCACAGGTGGGGGGATCAGTCACCCTCGAGCTAGGGGACCATGAGTCATCTTCAGTGTTATTGGCAACTATGAGGCTCCCCATGCCTAGGGAGGGTTTGTTTTTTTTTTTTTTTTCAAGCAGCCGAAACCAACTCTGGATAACTCAAGCCCCAAAAAAGTAACTTGTGGAACATTCTGGAAGTTCATGGAACACGAGGGCAAGCCGAAGCTCCAGGCGCTATAAGGACCCACGCCCTTTGTGCCGTGACAGCTCTGGCATAACCACGGTTCATACTGGTAATCATCAGAGCACATAGGACTGAGCCAAGAGCTTTGCATGTAATGACTCGTCCCATCCCGTCAACAGCCCGGGAGGTAGGTCCTGTCATTATTGGCCTCAGGGAATTAGAGAAGTACAGTTTCATGGGGGCCCCCAGTGGCAAGGAGTACTTTCTGGTGGTTCTCAGTCTTCCTCTGTTCTGGATTCAGATCCCTGGGAGAGTGTCTGATGGGCTCATCTGGGGATGCCTTATCTGTCTATGCCACCTACCAAGATGGGATACCATAGGGAGGGGCGGGGCGCATGCACAATTCCCCAAAGCAAATCCAGTATGTGAACGGTAGATGTACAAAGGACCGACAGATCAGATTCTTTGCCTGGGTGCCACCATGTCCTTTCCTGTTCCTTTGGGCTGCGACTCTGTGCACCTCCAGCCCCATGGATTTATTCGCTCCAGCCATGAAATCCTGGCCACTAGGTCTTGGTGATCATGGGCCCCCTCTGCTACTGGACCCCAGTGAAATTGTAAAGTGGGTCCCAGGACTTCATCCCCCACCCCCTGTTCCCTCCCAGGAACCTCATCCTGAAGACAGATCGCCCTTAGGAAGTGATGGCATGCGTTTTGCCACCACCGACATTTGTCGTTTAAAACAGAAGGCTCTGCATCCTCTAGCAAGTGGTAGAGGATTGTTGTATTCCTTCTTCTAGTGATGAAAAAATAAATAGTTTCTCCTCTCCTCCGGGAGCAGCAGTGTCTCTAGATTGCTTCAGACCTGGGTTTGAAACTCCCAGTTGTTCCACTTAATAATAATACAAAAAAAAGATCCTGAGCCTCATTCATTATTTAAGAAAGACAAGAAAAGAAAGAAGGAAAAGAGAGAGAAAGAGAAAGATCCCGGGCCTCTCGTCTTCATCTGCAAAACACAGCTCATGACACTGCCTCCCAGATTCCTGAGAGCATTTAATGCATCAGGAACATCTAATAGGTGTGGAATAAATGGTGGCTATCCGTAATATCACTCCCAGTCCTCAAAAAGACTCTGGGGAGACCAGTCTTGAGTTGAGCTAGTCCTGCCACGTACAATCTCACCTCCAGCTCTTTGCTCAGCCAGGTTTCCCCCCTGGCACATTTTCTTCCTTAGCCCTTGGCTTATTCATGTCCTCTCTTTACTTCAAGGTCTAGCTCGAGTTCTCCTTCCTCTCTGAAGCCTCCCCTTGACAGCCCCAAGGAATCACGCTTCCTCAAGAACTTCCTGGAGGGGATGTCAATCACTTGGACACATGTCCGCCTGGATAGCTATTAGTGTTCCACGAACTTGCCCGACCTCTCGGCCCTCGGGGGTGAGGGTCCCGGTGTTACTCTTTTCTGACATGCCCTGCCCACAACGGATGCCCATTCACTGTCTTGATGATGGCGAGGGCTTTCGGGGACAATCCCTTCCGCCATCTGTGCAGAATAACACTGGCTAATTCCCTCTCAATGAGGATAACATCCAGACAGGGAATTGCATACCCTGCAACCCTCCACGTGGCCGGAGCTGAGAAAGTGCCTGACGGCCATTCTCACCAGCAGACATCAGAGCACAGAGGGAAGGAGTCAGTCCTGTGTCTGAGTCGCTCATTCACTTATTGACTGGATGGCCTTGGACGAGTCACTTAATCTCCCTCAGCCTCAGTTTCCTCATCAGCAAAACGGGGCTAATTTTACCTTCCAGCATGCTAGTAAGGATTAGACGGGACAAGAACGATGAAGCTCAGGGCAGAATGCTGGCACACAGTGAGCCTTCGGTGAGGGTCAGAGGTACAGCCCCTGCCCTCTGAGTGAAGAAATCAATTTTCCGCTAAGCTGTGAACACCATACATGCAAGGGACTCTCTACTGTGTTCAAGGTCATGTTCCCAGTGCTTGGCACTGTGCTTGGCACATAGACAGTATACAATAAACATCTGTTGGGCGCCCGAGTAAACACGTCAAGCGGCCTGGGGATGCTGCAGATGTGGGTAGGGTGGTAAGGCAAGTCAGACACCTGCGTGGATCCCAGGAAACCCAGCTAACAGAACTAACCAGTCTCTTCTTTGTTCGGTCTTTGTTTGGCCTCTGCCTTCCAATTCATGACTACTAACCCAGAAACCCGAGAAAGTCACTTAAAGTGCCCCAAGAATGCATTCGACAGATGTTCTGCAAAGTCGGGTTAGCCGGGCCAACCTAAGGCATCACCGGTGGCCGGCCGCCCCTGCCCAAGGGATTCTCTGTGCCCCACATAGAGGGAACATTAGAAACAAGGAGGGAGCCTGGGGCTGGGCCAGGTGGGAGCTGGTCGGAGCCAGATGTCCTGCCACCAATAAATCTTAACACTCTGAGCCTCAGTTTCCTAATCCGTGAAACAAAAGGAGCTTAAACCCATCTTGCAGCTGCATGAGGCCTGTGAAGCGGCTAGCACGTGCGTGACACGCTGCAGCTGATGCACACAATCGTGGCTATTGAAAAACCACTAGGAAACGAGCAATCTCAGGCTGTTTCGGGAGACTCTCGTGTGTAAGGATCGCGCGACGTGGAGCCTCCTCGCCCGCGTGAGCCCGGGCAGCTCTCCTTTTGCGCCGTCTTGCCCCAGGCGTTAGGATTTCCGGGGGGGGGGGGGTGGGGGTGGGAATCAATTCCTACTCTAAGAGGGTCCTCCTGCTAAAAACAAAAGCCAGGAGTTTCAGAACCACCGAATAAATGATCGCGGAAGTCGCTTCCAGCTCCGACATTCTCTGCGCTCAAAAGGCAAAAAATTACTCCAACCTCTCAGGAAAAACTCTAGTTTGCAGCTGGGGTGGGAAAGGGGTGGGGTTTATGGCTGTGGGGGTGGGGCCAGGATGGGGGCGGGGCGGCTGGGGGAGCAGGGGCGGAGCCTCCGGCTCTGGGCTCGGGCCGTCACTGCCCTGCGGGGGCTAAGAAGGAACCCAGCGGTGCCCGACCCCCGCCCCGCGCCCAGAGTGTTGGGTGGGGGTGGGGAGGAAGGATAAACACTTAAAAGTCGCCACAGCAGCTTTCGCGCGCGCAGCCCCCGCAGTCTCAGTGCTGCGGCAGCCTCAGCCCTCCCGAGCCAGCCCTCCCACCCACCCACCTGCTGACACGCGGCTGCGGAGAGAGAACGGCAGGGCCGCTGGCTGGGGCCTTTGGCTCGCCCTACCTGGGCCTGCCTACCCACCACAATTCCAGGAGAAGTTCCCGGGGCCAAAGGAGGCAGGACCAAGAACCACTCTCTTCCCTACCTCCACCCCCCATCCCCGATGCCCCCTCTCCCGGGCCACTGCACAGGGACAACCGCAGGACTTCCTTCCCAGAAGTGCCCAGGCAGGGGAAACTGGGGCCCGAAGACTTGAAGACGCCTCGGGGCGCTCCTGGGTGATCCGGAAAGCCGGAGAAACGTGGGTTTCTCCAATGCAGAGTCAGATATTGGGTGGGGGGGGGGGGTAGTTAGGGGCAGGGGCTAATGGCCCAGCCAGTCCTGTGTGCAGCGGAGTGCCTTCTCCCAAGGCACAGACTCACCTCTGCAAAGCTGAACGCTTTTGTCTGCGATCCTTAGGGGTACAACAGGGAAGGGGACGCTAGCCATGCCCCTACCTAACAGAGACCGCCATCGCCTTCCCCCCGGCCCCTCCACACCACCACTGGCAGGCGTGTTTCGGAATGCCTGCCCCGGATTCTACCCTCTCCGCCCTCCCAGGAGGCCCCTGGCAGGTGGCCGGGCTAAGCCAACTGCTAGGTGCACGGCTTGCGGTCGCATCCCGGAAGGGCGCCCTCCTCCGGCAAGAGAGCCTCTTACATCTCGCGCTGACCCTTTTCGTACCCCCGCCCCCTCGTGGGCACAGAGTTGGAACCGGGAAAGAGGGACCCCACCCTCGCGCACGCTCGCTTCCTCTGCGGAGGAGAAGAGGGCCCCCCGGCGGCCCAGGAACCCTGCCTGCGCCCCAGGCTCGGAAAGTTTCCCGTCCGTGATCCGAGTCAGCGCTCCTCCCTTCACCCTGAGCAGCGAGCTCTAGGCCACGCCGGCTCCCCCGGCCCAGACGCGCTCACCCGCGGCTCCCGAGCCCCGCTGCGCCCTGCAGCCTGCAGAGGCGGGCAAGGGGAGCGGAGACGCCAGGACGCCGGGTCAGCTCTCCGCAGCCCGGCAGCCCGAACAACGCCGCTCTCGGGCTCTGGGGAGAGCTCGCAGGGTGGGGTCCTGACGGAGCCGGGTTTCCCAACGTTGGCTTAAACCATCAGTCGCCAACCCCACCCCTGCCGCGTCAGTTCTGCACATTCCGGGGTGGGGGAAACGATGCTCCCCTCCTGCCCCCAACCCCCAATCCCTTCTCCCTGCAATGTCCAGGTGAGGGCTCCAGTGCCTTTCAACAAAGCCCAGTGCCAAGCGCTGGAACCGGGACCCACCCCCCCTCCCATATAACCTTTCCCTCTAGATGCATCCGACGGAGGGAGCCCTCACCCCAAAGTTGGGGGGAGATTCTGATCCACTTTGGAAAGTCTTTTGCTCCAAAGGGTAGGGGACAAAGTATGGGGCTGACATTTCTTCTGGGTCACACACAACCCCTCCCCCTCTCTGCCGGCGAGACCACCATTCAGGCTCAAATTCTGCAGCCTCTCCCATCCGCAGACCCAGCACTCTCCGAGGACCTCGTGGGCGGGGTTATTTTAGGGCGGGGGGGGGGGAGCACCCATTCCTGGCAGGCACTCTCAGAGCCTGGCGAGGTACCTCCCGGCAGGGCAAGGCAAACAGAGTTGACCCCCTACCATCATTATTGAGTTGGGCTAGGGGCTGAGATCCTAGTGGCCACAATGGCTACTTTTTGGCACCCCGCAACCCCCCCCCCCCACCCCCTTCATGGCTGTGACTCCAGAGGGGCCGATTCTGGGCGCCCAGGTTTAGCATTTGGTATTGGCTGGGACTCGAGGACGCGGACCCTCTGGTCTCCGCGCCCGTGGCTGTTCGCTGGTCCCGCTTTCCCCCTGCTGGGCTCTTAGCCCGTGGGTCGGCTCATTGCCCGAAAGGTGCCGGGGTCGCCAGGATGGGCTCCGGGAGCATGTAACACCCACCAGGCGGCGGCGCCGGGCGCGAGGCACCGAAGGCGGCCGCGAGCCCCGGACCCTGGAGCTGCGGAGCCACGCATCTTTCGCTCTGGGGACCCCGCTCAGCTTCCAGCTTCTCTGAGCTGGTTCAGCCAGGACCAAGTCCTTGCGGGACACACACCCGACTGCTCACACCTCCTGGGCTCCCGGGCGCATCCGTCCCTACCTCCACACTAAAACCACACGCTCCATCGCACGCACACACGCTCTCGGACCACGAAGCAACACAACCCCCACGCGCCTGCACCTCCACACATCCCACATACACGCATACTCCTGCCCAAGTGTCACATCCCCCCCCATCCTATGCACACACGCCCCCTCCCCCGAAATAGTCATCTGCTGCCGCACACCCCTGAAGAGACTCACACACTCGGGACCCGCGAGAAACGCCACACCTCACATACTCCCCACCCTTTAACACGCTCACACACACAGTGACACAAGCTTTCACACTTCACACCTCACCGAGAAGCCGGCACCCGCTCACACCCCCAAATACTCTGGCTCACTCTGGCTCACACGCACACCTTCTCCGTGGAACTGACAGAGACACTCAAACAGCCCATCTGCACACTCACATCTCTAAATACACTCCCGCACCCTCTGCTCACACAGCTCCTTCCCGGACACCCTTACCCACAGACGCAACAAAGGCACACGCTCGTACACACACACACGCGCGCGCGCACACACACACACACACACACACACACACACACACACACCCTGGCACAGACCCGCGCGCGCTCTCCTCGGAGGACACCTCCTCCCTCCGTGGCCGAGCCGACCGACCGCGCGGACCGCCACGCCGGGACCGGTGCTCGCGCCGCGAGCCTCTCCGGGGCGCCCCGGGCCCGCGCCCTTCCCCGGCGGCCCGCCCCCGCGCGCGTCCCCCACCCCGGGCTCCGGCCGGGCGCCCGCGCACTCACCGCGCGCCAGGTCCAGGATCGCGGCGAGCAGCAGGCAGACGCAGCCGCGGAGGCTCGGGGCGGCTCGCATGGTGCCCGGGAGCTGGCGGCGGTGGCGAGGCGGAGGCGGTGGCGGAGGCGGCGGGTCCCCTCGCCATGGGCTCAGGCGCGCTCCTGCCTCCGGCCGCCGGCCGCGACGGTGGCGGGCAGCGCCGGGCGCCGCGGGGGCGCCCCCATGCCGCCGCGGCCGGGCCGCCGGGGCGCCGGGCTCCACTCGGCTCGGGCTCTGCGGGGTGCCGCGCGACCCTGCGCTCCGGGCGTCCTCCCGGCGCGCCGCGGCTCCCGGCTCCCCCGGCTGCGCGCGGCGCCCACCGCGGCCCCGGAGTCGGATCGGCGGCAGCGCCGGAGTTTGGAGCCGAACCGCGCTCCCTCTGCCTCGCGCTCGCCTCTCCCGGCAGCGCGAGCGCCCCCCTCCCCGCGCCCTCCCTCCGCCCCTCCCCCTCTCCCCGCCCCCCGCCCTCCCTCCCTCCCTCCCTCCCCTCGCCGCGCTCTCCGCTGTATTATACAGACTTTTCTTTAATCCTTTCTGGGCTGTTCGGCTCTCGTCCGCTAAGCCGATTTATTGCGGGGAGAAGGAGAGCTCACCCCCTCCCCGCCCCCCTCCCCCTCCTCCCTGTCTCCCACCCCCACTCCTTACCCCAGGTTCCCTTCCTCACTGGCAACTCGCCGCGCAGTCCTTAGCTTCGCAGCCCTCCCCCAGCTGACCGAGCACCCCTGCCCTCTAGAAGTCGGCTCCACCCGGTCCCCCTCCACTTAATCCGGTCCCTGGGCTCACCCCCCACCCCCCACCCCCAAGCCTGATGGAGGGAGGCAGCCTCCCTTGACAGCAAGCCCTGCCTCCCCCCCCCCCCCCAGCGGAGCAGGCAGGGTGTGGCCCCAGAGGACTGGCCTTGCCACCTATTAATGCTCTCAGTGGGAAGCATTAGGGGCATCAGTCATCTGAAACTTCCCAAATTATGGATGGCCTCCCCCAGGTACCGACAGGAATGTTGTGTTTTCTCCTTCCTTCCAAAAATAGCTACATTCTTGAATCCAGCCAGGAATGGTTTGGGAACTGGTTGTTTCCTCCTGGCAGAGACCACATTTTCACCTTTTTGGCAGGCCTGACACTTTTTCCCCAGGCCCGAGGAGTGCGGGTGCGGTTTGGGATTTGTGTATCTTCTCTCTCTCTCTCTCTCTCTCTCTCTCTCTCACACACACACACACACACACACACACACACACACACCACTGAGCCTCAGGCCTGGCTATGAGCCTTGAGGTCTCCTGGGAGGGGAGAGGTACTCCAGTTGTTGGAGTGGGCTGGGGGCGGGGGTGGAGGTTAGATGGGGAAGTTCCCAGCAAGGAACCTGGCGTCTGGCAGGGAATTTCACCCCTGGCAAGCTGAGGCCCAGAAAGGTCATCACAGCCAGGGGCAGAACTGGGGCTCAGAATCCAGGCCTCTGGGCCCTTGATCCAGTGTTCTTTCTATGACATTCTATGGAGAATTTCCAGCTGCTATTTCTGTAGAGAATTCCCAGCTTCGTCAGGTTGCTGCATAAGGCTTTTGCTCTGTTTACCTGGATGGGCAATGGGTATACAGCCAGGTGTATCTCCAGCAGGCCTTCGAGGGCGTGTAGGGAGTGAGATGGGCAGTAGGTGGTTGCTAAGCTGTGTCTTAGGCAAGCCTCTCGCAGCGATGCCCCATGGCAGGGAGCGGCTCCCTCCATCTGCCCTCTGGAAGCCTCACTACAGGGCTTCCCAAGCCAACCTCGCTGCAGCTCACGCCTACCCGCCCAGGGGAAGGAGCGATTTGCATTTATGAAGATCTGAAAGCATACGTTCACCTGACAGGCTTTAGAATGATCCTCTCAGTAAAATAATAATAATGATCGTAATAAACCCTTATAAATAGGTGTTTGATTACAGTTTGTCCCTACGTGGGTATTTTTTTTTTTTTTTTTTTTTTTGAATCAGACTAATTGGCTGCCAGGCTGATTGGGCTGGATATGGCTCCAGCCCTGGAGTCTTAAGACCCTTCTCCCTTGGCTGGCTGTTCTTTGCTCTGTCTCGCCCCCCACCCCCCCCCCCAGGTCTCCCCTTCTCCGAGTTGCTGAGAGTCAGCTTGAGGTCACCTCGCCCCCAAACCCTCTTTTTGGGCTGGCCCAGCCATGCCACGGGGCACAGTCCTTTCCTGCTTTCTGCCTTTCCCTCTACCTCCCCACCTCTGGCCTAGGAAAAAGCCAGGAAAACCCACTCCCTCCCAGGTGCTAAGCCCTCCCATGGAAGAACCTTCCAGGCTGGGGAGCAGCATCCATCTGGGAGGATCCTCACGTTGGCATGTTGCCGTGAGTCCCACGGGGCATGAATGCCAGGCTTCACCGTGTGGGCATTCCTGCTCTGCTGGCCCAGAGCCGATCAGAGCACAGCCAGGCAGGTGCACTGGCAGCAGGTGGCCAGGTGAAAGCTTGAATAGGTGGGGTTTCCTGTCCGCACTCACTGTGGGCCCAGCCATTAGAGAGGGGATCCAGGGATCAGTGGGGATCCAGCTCCTCTACCGGCCTGGGTGATGCTTCTTTCCAGCCCTGGCCCATACCTGCTGGGAGAGAAATCCCCAGGGAGCAGCATGAAGGGGGTCCGGAGTCACCTCCGTTATGCCAGCTGTGAATGATACTTGGAAAGAGGCTGGAAAGGAGGTCTGAGAGCCAAGGGAGGGTTGCGTCCTCGGGCCAAGGATTGGGCTGGGGCAGAGTGGGAGAGATTTCGATTAATCCTCCTTCAGCCCCAGAACTTCTCTTGTAACATCACCCTGTATTATAATCTCTCGTCTTCCTGGCCAGGGCCTGGCACACAGTAGGCTCAGAATAAATATTTCTTGGACGGAAGGGTGGATGGAGGGGTGGATGGATGGATGGATGGACGGACGGACCGATGGATGAAGACAGGGCACTCTGTCTGATCCGCTCTATTCCTTAGCTCCTCGGGCACGAGGCTGGCACTTAGCAGTTGCTAGGAGGCATCCTGTGGCAGTGAATCTTTTCAAAGAACCAACAGCCCCCTGGACGGTGCGTTCAGAGACAGGACATGGTGCCCGGGTGCACAGTTGGTTTTCCCAAAGGGGCTGGGCTGCAAAGTGTGTGTTTATTACCATATGGTGATTGTTCCTAATGATCCTGCTACCTTTGCACACCTTCTCCTGGGGAAGCCCACTCCTCCAGCTCCTGCTTCATAAACACAGTTTAGGAGCTTTTCCTTTCGCCCCAGAGAAAGGCACATCTGAAGCACCGAGAGGCACGGTTAGCAGAGGGCACAGGGTGACTCACCCAAGGCAGCCCCAGGCTTTTAACTCACTTACCGTCCCTCTGTCCCTGACTCTTAATGGACTGGCTGCCAGCGCGAAGCCTCCACTTTGCAGTCCTGGCATTCGGACCCATGAGTCACGACGGGACATGCCTCCTCCTTGGGCCCTGGGCAGAGCAGGAGCCCAGAAACTTCCCCCAGCAGCCACCTCCCTCTGTCCGTGGTTACTGATCAAGGCTCTCCCAACAGAGGGCACTGCAGCACAAAGCAAATTTCTCTTCTCCTGACCCTAGGGAACAACCCCAGAGGTCAAAGAGACCCCTCTGTGACCTCTAGCTTGTTTATTTCCAGGAGCGAGGGCGGGGGGGCGGGGAACACGGCGTATCATTTCCTCCCCCAGCCTGGCTTCCAGGGGGATGGGCTCTGCTGGTTTGGGGAATGACACTGCATGGCATTTGTAGTAACAGTGGGGGTGGTAAGCATTTATGTAAGTGCTTCTCTTAGCCAAGCACCCTTAAAGTGATCAGGGAGCATAAGAATGCTTACAGTAACATACAAAGTGGGTTCTATCATTATCCATACTTTACAGATGACAGAACTTAGACACGAGCAGGTTAAGCAACTTGTCCAGGACAACAAGGTTCGTTGTCCAGCCGGATGTGAACCCAGGGAGAGGCCAGAGCGCTTCGAAGCCCTTCTGGGCCAAGTCACACGAGTGCACACGAGACACGCGTAGGCGCACGTGTGCGCGTGCACACACACCCCCTCACACACCCTGGGAGCCGGTACTTGGTTGGGAAATGAGATGCGTGAGCCCGGAGTATTCCACCTCCCTCGTCCCTCATAAGACCCCTCTGTGGCGGCTTCATTTATGCCCAATTTATGGATAAGTAAACTGAGACTCAGCGGTGAAAAGAACGCTCTGAAGCAGCCAAGGTAGAGGGATGCTGGGTTCTGGGGACAGACATCTAGGGTGGGCCATCCCCAGCCTCCACCCCAAGATCCACACGTTCTCTCTCTCTTCCTCGCCCCACCCCTCCTCCCTGCCGGACACACTCATGCCCGACATCCTCAGGCTCCTTCCTTCCTTGCCCTCTGCCTCTCCGTGCTGGGAATTAAACATCCATCAGACAGGACTGAGTTTTTTATTGTTTGTTTAAATTAAACACCACTGAAAGTGACGCCTTAACACCGGTGACCCAAATCGATATGGAGTCAGTGGCTCGGAATGAACTTCAACGCTGTGTCCTTAATGCACCTCAGCCCCACCTGAACTCTCAAACGCCCGCCCTAGCAACTCTTGCCCCAGGTGGACCCAAGAGGGTTTTCCATGGGGAATCTGAGGCTATGGGTTGCTGAACGGGCTTCAGTATTAAAAGCTCAGAGACTCGAATGAGCAGGGGCCTCGTGAAGGCGTGAGGGACAGGAAATGCGGGCCCAGGGACCCGCTCAGGCAGAGAGAAGGAGGCCAATGGCTGGGTCCCCCAACCATTTGTTTTGCAAGTTTGCAATAAACATTTCTTGAAATGCCGCAT
This sequence comes from Felis catus, assembly GCF_018350175.1. Lineage (NCBI taxonomy): Eukaryota > Metazoa > Chordata > Mammalia > Carnivora > Felidae > Felis > Felis catus. The sequence continues at coordinate 12,978,315 of NC_058375.1, read as the reverse complement.
ATTAGATCATGCCCCGCCCCCTTCTTGGAGATTTACAATTCACATGAGCATATTAAAGGCTATGAGAAACCCTGCAGAGCTTTTCAGTTTTATTTCCTTGAAACCCAAACTGTCTGGCCTCCGAAACTTCTTTGCATAAATACCTATAAACATCTCATAAGCAAGAGTGGTGGAGACCCGGGATGGATGGAGGGAGTTGCTGCTTCCGTCCTGGACAAGCGCCCTGGGTCGCCATCGTAGTAATGGTGGCACTCATAATCATCGCCATAATCATACGAAGGACAATAACAACCACCACCACGTGATGACATTTATTGAGGGCTTACTAGCTGCCAGGTGCTGTTCTAAGTGTTTTGCTTGAACTAATTTATTGAACATTTTCCATAATCCTATGAGGCAGGTTCTGTTTTGAACCCCAATAGAATAAGACGAAGAAACACAGGCACAGAAGTGAAGCCTCTTGCCTAGATCACACTGCTTTTTATGTATTTCTGAGACTACAGCCAACATGAGGATGAGGACCACAGCTGATTTGTCTCCACATTTACTTGTGCTTGGAAGGTGGCAGGTGTTCATGAAAGCGTTGGATAGATACATGGAAGGGAGGAAGAATGGATGAATGGAAAGATGGATGGCTGAGAGAATGATTGGGTGGGTGGATGAATGGCTAGCTGGAGGTGAGAGTTATTGAGTTATGATGGACGGGTGGATGGGTGGGTGGATGGGTGGATGGGTGGGTGGATGGATGGATGATGGTGGGTGAGTGTGTAGAGGATTGATGGGTGGATGAGCACACGGATGGAGGAATGGATACATGAATCAAGATTAGAAAGTATCAGTAAGGGGGCGCCTGGGTGGCTCAGTCAGTTAAGCGTCTGACTTCAGCTCAGGTCATGATCTCACGGTATGTGGGTTTGAGCCCCACGTCAGGCTCTATGTTGACAGCTCAGAGCCTGGAGCTGCTTGAGATTCTGTGTCTCCCTCCCTCACTGTCCCTCCGCCACTCATGCTGTGCCTCTCAAAAATCAATAAACATTAAACAAAAATTAAAAAAAAATACAGTATCAGTAAGATTTGACTTTCTCCTGTGTCACTGAATTTGCTAAGTATGAGAGACCCAGACTAATGGGTATCAGTCATAGTTAAAAGGTGCCACCAAAGGTAGTCAGGCACAGTGGCTAAAAGCGTGGGCTCTCGAGTTGGACTGTCTAGATCCAAATCTCAGCTTTGACACTCAAGAAAATGACTGTTGGATGGATAGAAGGAAGGGAGAAGGAGGGAAGGAAGGAAGGAAGGAAGGAAGGAAGGAAGCAAGGAGAGAAGGAAGGAAGGAGGAAGGAAGGAAGGAGGCAGTGAGGAAAGGAGGGAGGAATTGCTGTAAGAACCTGAACCCATCATCTAACCTCCCTGTGCCTTGATTTCCTCATCTGTAAAGTGGGGATGGGAATAAGAGTACCAACCTCACTGAGTTGCACTGATTAAATAAGGCAGTGCTTTAAATGCCGTAAGCACTCAAGAAATATTAGCTGTAACAATTATTACCCACGGAGGCAGCCACACAATGCTATAGTTACCCCGGTGCTGCGGTTCCTTCTTTTCATCCTTAGCTTCCTACGCTCTGAAGGAGAGGGGTGGATGAAGACTCCAGGGTCGAGATCTCGAGGGATTCGCCCGATGGTTGCCGTGACCACGAACCAAAGAAAAAGGCCAGTGCAACCTGGATCTGCGATTCGCTTCTGTTTCATGACATTCTACAGCATCAATCCGTCTATTCTTGCCTTTGGACTCTTGAGTCCACGGTTGTCAAGTTGGGGGTGGGATCTTCTGAGGTCACCCTTGGAGCCGCCCCTTTCCTCTTCTCCTTGCCAAAGTGCAATACCATCCACAGACAACAGGTGGCGCCATCCAATATGTGATTTGTTCCATTTTTACAGCTTTTAAGCTTGAGGGCCTATATTCCGTCAAAGGAACCGGCTTCCCGTTTTGCCAATTTGTTAAGCGTTAGTATATTCACAGTCAGGCACGCTGTTGGAAAACATGTGCGCTTAAACTCCCTAGTGAGTCATGATTGGGTGATGGGTCCATAGTACTACAGATGAGGAAATTGAGACCCAGAGCAAGATGGTCAGCGCCCTGCATTCTCACTGCTGGAGGTGCATGCGGTCTGTACCACACGGTGAAGTAGGGTCTCTCCAGGTGATTCACTTGTGTGCCTTGTCTTCCCAGGTCATAACAAAAGCATTTCACTTTCCCCCTTGGCACCTCCAATGCCATCCTGCTCAGGCCTGGGTTTCATGGTTCCAAAGGGCCAGGAAGCAAACAGGGAAGGTCCAGGTAGCTAGACTAGTCCTTCAGCAGAGCGTGGAAAAGCATCTGTTGCAAAAGTGCAACAGATTTTGTTAATTACAAAGCCGCCTGATGACAACTGATACTTTCCTCCTCTTCCCATCAGCCTGCTTTGTTAGTGTCTTGGGAGTTTCTAGCTCCCCAAACGTTTGAGAAAGTCCCAATTTGACTCACACAGTATAGGAAGCCAACTTCATGACTCTGGGCTTCTGAGTCCCCACCTGTAAGCCGGTTAGCTCCCTGAGGCTCCTGACAGAGGAGGATGTCTTACCTGGGCACACACTCACCTTCACCTTCTTTCTTCTCTTCGTCTTTCCTTTCCTGTGCCTTTGGCGGAGCTAGCTGGCACTGAGCTGGGCCTTGGGAGACAGGCTTTCTGGAGGAGGTCAGACCTGAAGCCCTGGAGGATGCCTATGAGTTAGGAACAGACGTTTGAGTCAGAGCCTCTGGGCGCAGTCATCCAAACACATGGTGGAGATTGTGTCCCCGGGAAGCAGCAGGTGATCTAGGACGGCTGGGGCCAGGGGCGTGAAGGGAGGAGAAACTTTGAGGCAAGGCAGGGTCTTCGTCGATCACAGAAGGCAACGAATGCCAAGGGAGAGCAACGGAAACTGCTCTAAGGGCCCGCAGCGAACACAGCGACCATCTCCCCATTTGGAGATTCTGCGACTCTACACTGACCAGTCCCTTCCCAACCCCCAGAGGGAACGTTATCATCATCAGAGCCTCAGCAGCTCTGCGGAGGTGTTCTCCTTCCTCCTGCTTCTCTCCCCAACTACTGACCGAGGAAACAATCCCACCGACCCCTCAATCCCCTCCTCGGCCGCGTGACTCCCTGCCTTTCCTGGGTTGTCTCTCTTCTGCCCGTGCCCAGCCTCCCGTCCTTCTTTCCATTTACTATGGCAGGAGGGCGGCTGGGAAATCAGGCTGCTGTATTGCCCTGGCCCTGGAGGATACTGGGAAGCACAAATGGAGAGTCCCCCCTCAACCCTCAAAGCTGTCTGTCCCTTGGAAGGGACGCTGATGGCTAACGGACCACGGGAAACACCCAGGTGTTGTGAAAGCTTCGTAGGATTCCAGGAGAAGACGCCCAGGCACTGGGGGCGTGACAGCCCAAAATGGCACAGTTCCCTGGACTTTATTCAGCACGTAAAGCGCAACCCCCACCTATCCACACCCACTCCCAGGTCACCTGGGCACACTAGGGTGACAGGCTGGTTGGGACGGCCCCCTGAAAAACCTTCACTGGCTCCTCATGACTTGCAGAGTGAGCCTGGAGTAGCTTCCAGGGTCTTTGTCGCCACTCTGGGCCTGCCTCCGCCTTAGTGCTCATTATACTCTTAATTCTAGGCCTTTGTGCTGCTCCCTCTGCCTGAAACCCCCTTCCCCCCTCTCCCCTCCCCAATTCCGTCCCCCCCCACCCCGACCCCCCTCACCCTGTCCCCTGTACCCCACGCACAGTCTGGAGGCGGGCCAGCTCCCGCTCATGCCCCAAGGCTCGGCTTTCGCTGTCCAGCTAGTCTAGGAGGTCTGTGTTAGGTGCCTTGTCCGTGCTTGGCCCAGAGAATTAAGAGCATGGCAGCAGGAGGTGTGACGTCGAGGGATGGGGAGGCAGGGCAGGAGGCAGGGGGCCAGGAATGTCAATCGAGAGCAAGGCTCAGAATCGGGAATCAGAACAGAGTCATTGGAAGGTCGGAACGGCCGCCGGTGATGCTCAGTTCCTCCAGAACGACGCCTTTCTTAACTAGGACTGCCTTGAGTGGCCCGCGGGCAAAGAGGCTCGTCCTCGCTCCGAGATATTCAGATCGCTGGAGCCTCCTGACAGCTTCCTGTCGAGAAAGAAGCGGTACCTGGTGAACATTGGGTTTAGGAGAACAAAGGGCCGGAGTCCACCATACTCGGAGGCCGGGTCTCGGGGAGTGAGGTTCAGGGGTGCGCGCGAGGACGTTTATGTTGAGGGGCTCACACTCCCCTTTGGACGCTGTTGTCTCCTTTGCCGGGCCATCTCTCCATCCCCGGGAGGCCCTTTCTGGTTCCTGCTTCCAAGTCCAAGGCTTGCTTATCAGGACAATTAAATTCCACCTGCCTCCAGCTGCCCCTTTGCAATGTCAGGAGGGACAGGAGCCTCTCCCCGAGAGCTTTTCTTCGCGGCTGTTCGATAAGCCCCGTATTTCACACCCCGAGTGGCTGCATTTCAGCGGTGGGTGAAGTGGTTTTATTTTTATCACGCAAGCAGGCATATAAATATGTACGAGGAGCTCAGAAGCACTTTAGGGTCTCTGTGGAAGGCAGGCTCAGTGCGAGTGTGAGGGAGCATGGCAATTAGTTCAACCAGGGCACACGCAGGCCATGGCAGGTCTGAGGGCGTTGCCCCCACCCCCCAGCATCACTGGCTCTCTTCTCCCTGGAGTTGCGTCTGCCCCCATCGGCTTCTAGAACAGGGCGGCGCCTCGGCAAACTTTCCAGAACAAAATTAAAACAAACAAACAAACGAACAAGCGATGGCTCAGTGTTCCCAGCTTATCTCTGCCACTTCCCAGCTGCGTGACCTCGGATGAGGCCCTTTCCTCCTCTGGGTCTCGGGCATCCCTGTCCATACAATGGGGTTAATCGTGCCTTCCCCGTCAGCCTCCCGGGTCTCCCTAAAAGCACAAATATGCTGAAGAATTTGAAATGGCCTCTGAGAGCCGTCATATACAACCGTGAGAGACTTATCATTATTCCTCCCCAGCCGTTCATTTGGAGCAGGTTCGTGAAGGAACAAGACAGGGTCTGGTAATACAGGCCATGGATGCCATAGGTGTTACAAGAGTCCTCACCCATCACGGAGAGGAGGAAGGAGGCAGCATTTACTGACCTCCTGCTCCAGGGCTGGGGCTTTACATATGTTATTGTATTTGAACATGACCGGAACACCGCGTGGGGGGAGGGGTGCCACCACTCCTGCTCGCTGATGGGGAGGCTGAAGTCAAAGAGGTTGCGGAATGCGTGCAGGGTCACGAGGCCAGTGAGTGAGCCGCGAGGCCCGGTGTGAAGGCGGGGCCGTGCAAAGCTTTGCCCGGCGTGGCCACAGGGAATGGCAGCCTCTGGGTTGACTGCCTGCCCCTAGAGATGGGCCTGGGGGTGTGCCAGGCTGTGGTGTGTCCCTCAAAGCAGCCTCACCACGGTGACCCTGGCGGAAGACCAGACACGTGGTCCCGAAGGGCGCTCGTGAGACCTTACAGCCATCGTGAAACCCGATCCAGCTTTCAGACTGAGGCAGAGACACGTAGGCTGAAGCAGAGAGAGGATGGCTTTCATCCACCAGGCCCCCAGAGTCAGAGGAAGAAACCAAGGCTTTGGTGGGGGTGTGCCCCGATAGAAGATGGGTGGGTTTTAGAGCAATTATAGCTCTCTGATGGCCAAGCTCAGGGGAGGGAGGTCAAAGGATGCCGACCCTGGCCTCTCATCCCTTGAACTCATATCCCAGCATGGGAGATCCGGAGGGGAAGCCAACGGCTCTCTTCCCAGGGGCTAGGTCACCCCTGAGGCCGGCCAGAGGGCCAAGGGTCCAGGGCTGGGCACCTGTTGCCTTCCTCTCCCCAGAGGGCTCCCCCCGCCCCGGCCCCGGCATCTGAGGAGGAAACGCTCCCCAACTGGATTGTGAAGGTCCAGTGGAGGCGCGGCCCGTGAGGGCAAGTACCAAGTTTAAGGGCCCAGAGGCCAGGCTGGATCGGATAAGGAAATTGGCCAGGGCCCCTGACATCAGTGTGTCAGAAGGGAGAGCCCTGGGCAAGTTAGGGAAGGAGAGGCAGACCCCTGAGGCAGGGGGTGGTCTGCGGAAGGAGAGGAACCCTGGCGGTGAGAAGCATGCTGAGCAACAGCCAGGCACAGCTTGCTGACGGGAAAAGCCATGGTGATTTGTAAATGAAGAATTAAGTGAGGCTGTCAGAGGGCGGCCCCTGTGGAATCAAGCAGGACTCTAAATCCCGAGAAGCGGGATGGCAGTGGCCGGATCAGAAACCTGTTCTTTCCAGTTTGATTTTTCTTGCTTTATTTCCTTTCTAATTTATTTCTGTTTTCAGGAAAGCGGGAAGCACCAGCCTTAGCCTTAGTCAGCAGTGTTAAGGAGCGCCGAGGGGAAAGGAGGTGCCTCCACACTCAGGCCACTGAGAGAGAGGCCGGAGTTGGCCAGTCGGGTGGGAGTGGACGTAAAAGCTGGAGGACTGTCAGGAGGCGGCGGGGCTCAGAGGCCAAGGTCAGATCCCACAGAGACATTCCCCCCTGCCCCGGTGTTCTCTCCTGGGAGGGATTCTCGGCTCCCCTCTACCTCTCTTTAAAAATATATATATTTTAATTGCGGTAAAGTACACGTAATGTAACATTTACCACCCATGTCTTCCTGTAGTGTTAAATACATTCACGTCGCCGTGCAACCAGTGTCCAGAATTCTTTCGTCTTGTGAAACTGAAACTCTGTGCCCATGAAACAGCGGTTCCCCCGTCTCGCTCCCCGCAGCCCCTGGCACCTGCCAATCCGCTCCCGGTTGCTACGACACACCTCAGTGAAGCGGGTTTGTCTTTTGGTGACTTAGCATAACGCCCTCAAATTCTTCCGTGTTGTGGAACGTGTCACGATTCCCTTGCTTTTTAAGGCCGACGATATCCGATTGCACGGATAGTCCGCATTTTGTTCACGAATTCGTCTGAGGGTGGGTCCGCCTACTGGCTCTCGTGACTACGCTGCGGTGAGCCTGAGTGTCTCCTCGGGACCCTGCGTTTAGTTCTTTGGGAGGTATCCTCGCTGAACCACATGGTGGCTCCTCTTTAAGGATGGGGGCCCGGTGGGATCGTCCCCCATGCACCCCTCAGCTACCTCGGAAGGTGGGGAGCCTGGTCAGAGAGGCTGGAATGCACGCGGGAGGCCGGGAGACAGGGAGCTCCCAACACCAGGACCGGATGCCGTGGATCAGGGCCGACTTCATAGCCTCTGTCCCCATGGGTCCTGTGTGTCACGGGCCTCCCTGGAGGGACGGAGCGGGGCTCAGAGGGACGGTGCCTAGAGAAACTGGAGGTACAGGGAAGAGAGACCCAAGTGTCTCTGGCAGCTAAAAATGTCCTGGAAGCTAGAGATTCTACTGGGGTCACCAATATGCACACGACATGGCGGGCAGGTGTTTGTTGACCAAACGAATGACTCAAGTTCCAAAATTCCAGGAAGCAGTTTCCACAGGGGGTGAAGGATGGCTCTCGCGTTTGCTGGATAGAAGCTGAGTCAAGGAGTGAATGAACGGGCATACAATTGCATCAAGTTGCTTTACTCTACAAAGGTGGAGTATCCAGAGAAGAGGAAAAGTCAAGAACATTCCACGCACTGTCTGTGGACTCTACTTGGTGCGCACAAGTCCCCTGGTGGTCAGGGTGAGAGAATGGAGAGGGAGAATTTATGGTCCTGCCCAGATGTGGCTCTTAGACCCGTGGGGACAGAGGAAGACAAGTCTACTGCCAAGTGTATTGTGGGAAGAATTAAGAGTGAAGGAGGGTACAAACGACCAGTAAGCCTGGAAAGGGCCCCCCACATCGATCCCGCATCCACGCTGGACCAGGCACTTTCTTATAATGTATTTCCTTTGGCAACTCTGGCAGCCGGACGGTTCCCGCCGAACGTGTTCAGATAGATGGGCTGAGTTGCCCAAGGTCACACGCCGGAAAGTGGTATCACAGAGCCATGAATCCAAGCCTGACTCCAAATCCCAACTTCTTCCCTCTGCACCGACAGAGGTGGCCAGGACGCCTTCCTGGAGGAGGTGGCTTGAGTCGAGAGGAGTGCACACATCTGCCTCCAAAGGCAAGAAAGGCTTTCTGGGCCGAAGGAACAATGATGGGAATGTTAGGAAATGCTTGGCTGGGCCCGGCCTTGAACCTGAGGCCAGGTGTCCTGGACACGGGGAGGTACCCAGGGCGGCCGACATGGCGGTGGCCACGATCAGAGCTCAGCTTTGCCTCGATCCCTCCGGCGGCCGTGTGCAGGGGGGGTGGGGGGGAGGCGGAGACGGAGGTTGGGACAGCCCTGCGGTCCTCCAGGTAGAGGAATTCATTTCTCCCAGAGCCTCCTAGGCCCAGGGGATAAAGCCGTGACCCATCAAGGATTCTCGGCCCTCATGGAGCTGATGTCAAGGGGAAAACAGACAATGAACAGGCTGGCAGCCAAACCGAAATGATAATCTGTACCAGGACATAAAGAAAGAAGACGTTGTGAACGGTAATAACGGGAGCACGGGGCAGTCAGGGAAGGCTTCCCTGAGGAGGTGGGAATTAAGCTGGATAAGAAGAATCACAAGGAGACAGCCCTGCAAAGAGTGGAGGGAAGAACAGGAGGAGAGCCTTGAGGACGCGCTCCGGGTGTTCCAGGAAATGGCAGACAGTGCCCGCGGTGAGTTTTGGGAAATGAGCTCTGGGAGGTGCCAGGCTGGGGACAGTCGCATTAGGATTTTATTTCAGAGTGAGGGGAGGCCACGGGCAGGCTCTGAGCTGGAGAATGGTGCGATCTGAATTGCAATTTAAGTTTATTTTTACTTATTTTGAGAGAGAGAGAGAGAGAGAGCAACTGGAGGGAGAGAAGGAGGAGGAGAGAGAGAGAGAGAGAGAGAGAGAGAATCCCAGGCAGGCTCTGCACTGTTAGCACAGAGTCTGACGAGGGTCTCGATCCCACGAACCATGAGATCACGACCTGAGCTGAGATCAAGAGTCGGGTGCTTAACTGACCGAGCCACCCAGGCGCCCCTGATTTGCGTTTCTGACAGGTGTCTCTGGCTGCCTCGTGAAACGTGGGCAGGAGGGGGGCCCCCCACCGGGGCCACGGAGGGTCAAGATGTGGCCAGGCCAGGGCGGCGGCCGTGCAAGTGGCCAGGGGCTCTCATTCCAGCAGGGAGGGCCCGAGTGAGAGGTGCCGCTTGGAGACAGACACACTCTCTGTTTCAAAAGCAGGTGACAGCCGGGATGGAACTTGACCCTGACGGCAAATCCAATTTTCACACATCTCCTTCTGGATGGAATCGCCTCCCCTCAGAGAGGGAGGTCAGAGCGAGACACTGCACTGTAACCGAAGCCTTCTCTGCGTGGGGAGGGCGCTCCTGTGGGGATTCGCCTGGGCTCTGGGCCACAGAATCCTGTCTGGGAGGAAGGGGAGCCCCTGCCGGGAGGGAGCCCCCCTGTGATGCACTGGACAACGGCTGCGTCAGGCATTTTTCTGGGCTCTGGGGACGCAGCGGCGAAGGGAAAGCCCCACGTCTCCCCTCCCAGCCCTTTCCCATAGGCGGTGCCCAGTCTGGGTGCGGTGGCCAACTCTTGGTGTTCACACCCGGGCAGTCTCCCCTTGAGCGCAGGCGGGGCCTGGTGACTGGCTGTTAGTGCACGGAATGGGCAACCGTGATGGGCTGTCACACTTCTGAGATTAGGCTCCGAAGGACAGGGACTTCTGACTTGCTGGAACTCTCTCTGGCCCCTGCCTCGCTCTCTCTGATGAGGCCGGCCGCCATATTGTGAGCTGCCCTGTGGAGAGGCCCCTGTGGTGAGGGGCCGAGGGAGGCCCACCGGGGGATGGCGGCCCCCGAGGGGCTCCGTCAGGAGCCCAACCTGCCAGCCACTGCGGGAGTGACCTTGGGAGAGGCCCCAGGCTCCGCCTCCAGCCAGGCTTCACAAGACCTCGGCCAATTGCCACCCGGGAGACACGTGGGTTCCTGACCCCCCATTCTTTCGAGAGAGTAAATGTTGTCGTTTAAGCTACTAAGTTTGGGGGGGGGCATTTGTAATGCAGGCAACTGAGAAGTAATGAACTCGTGAACACTTACCCAGCCCTTAACGTGGGCTTCACATGCACACATTCTATGGCATAGGTGCCACCATCGTTCCCGTTTTTTTAGGAAAATGAGGTTCAACGAGGCTAGGTAACTTACTCAAGGCCACACAGCTACGAAGCGTCAGAAAAAAAAAGACTCACACAGATGCAGTTGGCTCCAGAGTCTGTGCTGATAAACACCGCACGGACGAGGGAGGCCCAATCCCTTCCCTGGAGAGCGCCTAGTCTGAAGGAGGAGGCACACTCTTCCCCTTGAGGGCACCGCCACCTGGCTGGGAAGATGGCACTATCATCTTGCTCTGCACTCGCCCTGACGTCGGCCAGTACACCCACCCCCCGGCCCCCCCCGCCAGAAGGACCTTCCAGAACTATCTTACCTCTTCCTGGCTCGGGCCTGCACTTTCTAGTCTTTCGTTATGGTTGCTCCTTGAAGCCCGATCTTCTGCACGGGTTCCTGCTACGGCCTCAAATTTGCCCCTTGGATCTATTCTGGGTCCAGCAAGTCCTGGGTACCCACCACATGCCGGGCCTCTGTTACACACTGTGCACATCATCCTAGTTCATCGTTAAACAACCCATTTGCAGGTGAAGAAACTGAGGCCCAGAGAGGTAACTGCCACGTCAGGCGACCCGGAGCCAAGACCTGTCGGACCTACGAATCCGCGCGGCTTTCTGGTCCTGACCCCCCTGGGGTTTGAAATTGTCTTGGGTGTCACAACCCCCAAACTGCAGGCCTCTTCCCATCCCTGGAGGGACCGTGTGACCAGCGAGCCCTCCAGGGTGTGTCAGGCCTGGGAGATGCACGGGGGAGGGTCTCTGATCTCCCCACTAGCCCCTGAAGCCCAGTCTAAGACGCCAGCATCTAGCGGTTACCCAATCTATCTTTGTTGAATAAAGGAGAAAAGTTGCTCACCGGACAGGCAGAGAGAGCATTTCCCTGTCTGCGCACAGAGTAACTTCCCCTCCCCAGCAGGGCCCCACTGTCTTTGGAGAAATTATTCACATGGCCGTCCGTGGTGCCGTCACAAGGACCCTACCTTCCACTTGCTGCGGGACAAGGGGGGAGCCCAGTCCCTCTTTAGCATTTGAATCTTGAACAGAAGAACGAAGCTCCTCGAGAAGGCAGCTGATGCAGGGAGGGCCCCGCCGCTGCTCTGGCTTCCCGGTCTCCTGGCCGGGCTTGGCTGTCCTCTCTCTTTGCCATGAAATAACCCTCCTGTCACACTGGGCCCTCGGGAACCGCCCGCTGGCCTCTGCTTTCCGACCAGGATGTCGGGTCTGCACACCAGAGGCTCTCACAACTTGCGCAGGATGGGGTGGGGATCGTGTGGGGGCACCCCCACATCGGGCACTGGGCTCAAGGCGGGGACACCCTCTCTGCCCTGGCCTGACCTCCGTGGACCAGACCAGGGGAGGGAGAGGCCAGGAGCCCAGCATTTCCCCCATATCCTGAGAGACTCACCCCCCCACGCCCAGTCCCCTGGAGACTCCAACTTTCTCCTTTTCTCCTGATACCTTCCCTGACCTCCCCCCACCCACCACCAAAGAAGTCTGTGTACTAATTACCTAAGTAATAACGTGGCAAGACTGTGATTCCTCATTAGCTGGGGAGAGGTTCCCCGCTACATGACTGATATGCATCTACAAGAAAATTAACTCCAGTGCAAGGACTCCCTAATCAAGATTAATGAGGGGCTGGGAGGGAGGAACGTGGGGCCCAGAGCCCTCCGTGGGTCTCTAGGAACCAGATGAGGGGTCTGTACCAGGTCAGAGTGTTGAAGGATGACAGTGAGAAGGTCACAGGTCACAGGCCGGGCTCAGAGTCCAAGGCTGTGCTCTGTCCCCCTGATGCAAGATGGCCCCCTGAGTGAGTCAGGACATACAGCCCACTGTGAGCCAGGAGACAGGATGCTCGAAGTCCTTGCCCTTGAGAAGTTCACCGTCTAATTAAGTAGATAATTACAGTGCAGGGCGATAAGTGAGCGGATGCAGGGAATAGCCAGCATTTATTGAACACTTACTATGTGTCTGGCATCATCCTAAGCGCTTTGCACGTCTTACAACACAACTATCCTGGGCCGTGATTTACAGATGGGGAAACTGAGGGATGGAGAAGTTAAGCTAATTGGCCGGGGCCACAGAGCTCACGGGATGGAGCGAGGACGTGAACCTGGCAGTGCAGCTTCGGAGCCCAAGCTTCTAAGCACCACCCTAAGACAGCAGGTCCATGCGCCTATGGTGGAGGGGGTGGGGATGAGGGGCTCAAGGCATGATAGGAACCCAAGAAGTGGCCGCTTGCTGCCCGGGAAATAGGCAAACTTTCAGAGAGGAAGAGCCTTTGAGCTAGGTCTTGACAGATAAATGGAATCTCACCCAGTGGAGGGTTTATTGATTCAGTCAACGACTTATTCATTCATCCCACCAATAAGTGCCAGAGTCCATGGGGAGCATTGGAAACACAGTGGTGAACACAAACAGACATGGAGAGCCTGACATTGAACAGCAATCACACGACCCATTAGTCCACCCCAGGGCCAGGACAGGGGTCGTGTCGCACTTTTGAGAGCGAGGGTCCCCGTAAATTGGGCCCCCGTCCCCCGGATGCCTCACTAGCCCTGGAACTACCTTTGCTCTGCCCTCTGGAGAGGTAGAGGGGTGAAACCCCCATTCATGAGACCAGACCCCGGGGCTGAGTCTAACCCACGACGGAACATTTGCATTTGTCAAGTAGAACTCAGCCATCGCCCAGCATCGGGATTTCCACGCCCCAAGTTCCCGGCTCCTTGCTGTGCTCGGCCGAGACGAGGCGAGACACAAGACCTTGAAACGTGTGCCATCTTGTCCTTCCACATTCCACAAAGCGTCTAACTTTTCCTTAACTCCCCACAGCAAGAAAGTGACATTCTGATGGAATGGAGATAATTCTCCATTAACCTTCTTAAAGAGGCTTTGGCTTTTTGGTTTTTCTCTTCTGGAAGGTGATAATGGCCACCGAGCTCAAGAGAACAGATTAAATACCAAGGCTTCACTCTGGCGGTCATGTCCCCCTCCAGCGCCCTCGGCACTTGGAGCTGAAGGACTGGGGGCCAAGGGGTCTCATGAGGCATAGGAAAGACTCAAATCTCACGTGCCTCGGACAATGCCTTTTCCCTCGAGTCCTTTGCAAAGTATTCAGGTGCAGCTCCCACGGGGACAACTGGCTAAAGCAGCTCCCAGTAATGGTAACAGGGTCACATCTACTGTCAGCATCCCCTTCGTCCTATTCCTGGTGCATCAACCCCACCTTCTTCCAAGTTACCACTCCCACATCTCAAATCCTCCTTTGTAAAAAAGTGTTTATTTATCTTGAGAGAGAGCGAGCGTGCAGGAGTGAGTGTGCGAGTGGGGGAGGAGCAGAGAGAGAGGGAGAGAGAGAAAGAGAGAGAGAGAGAATCCCAAGCAGGCTTTGTGCTGTTGGCACAGAGTTTGAGGCGGGGCTTCATCTCACAAACCGTGAGATCATGACCTGAGCCGAAATCAAGAGCCGGACTTAACCGACTGAGCCACCCAGCACCTCAATCCCTTTTTAATGGAGTGTCTTATAAAAGTCTAAGAGAGGAACAGTGGTCTCTTTAATGGAGCATCTTATGAAAGTCTAAGAGGGGAACAGTGGTCTCAGATGCCCTAGGAAAGCACAGAGAACGGTGGAGAGGGGAGTTAGGCTGCTTCTAAAGTAATTCCCAGTGACCCCCATCTCCTGCCTTCACACCCCCTGTGTAACCCCCTCCCCTTGAGCATGAGTAGGGCCTGGTGCTTGGCTTCCAGTAAACGGAAGAGGCAACGGTGATGGGCTGTCACTTCTGAAATTAGGCTCCAAATAACCGTGACTTCTGACTTGCCGGCACTCCCTCTGGCCCCTCCCTTGCTCTCTCTGATGAAGTCGGCCGCCATATTGTGAGCTGCCCGATGGAGAGGCCCACATGGCAAGGAACTGGGTGGTGGCGGGGGCAGGGGGGCGGCTAGGACAACAGCTCATGAGAAACTGAGGCCCTTGGTTCAAAAGCCTGGAGAAACTGATTCCTGCCAAAGACCAGCGGCAGGAGCTCAGACACAGATCCATCCCCAGCTGAGCCTTAGAATGACACCACAGCCCCAGCTGACACCCTCAGCCAGAGGATCCATTTAAGGTGCACGTGGATTCCTGCCCCACACAACCCGTGACCCAAAGTATTCAGTTCTAAGCCCGTACGTGTTGGGCTGACTTACCAATCGCAGTAGACGATTAATGCAGGAGATGAAGTACACATGTAACAGAAGATATTCTACAGGAGCACGGACCTTAAAGGACCATGGCCACACTCCGCATGAATGAGCCCATGTAGAGGGAAGACAAATACATCCTCATAGCTGATTTGTAGCTGAGCTGTGACCGGACAGATAAATGCTACTTGGGTCTCTGTCTCTCTGTCCAGAACTCTCTCAGCTGGCATATGAACTGTTGAAGGTTGCCACTCAATTTCTTTGAGATTTTAAATATGGCTTTGGAAAATGCGTGCATCTCTCGCCGAGAATGTGTTTAATACATTTAAATATTTTCTGTTTGTATCAGAACGTGTATTATGTTGGACAGTCCTGGGGTGCAGGTCAGGTGTGGTGGCTCTCAGATATTTCCGTGCCATGGGGATTTCCATGATACTCTTTGTGGCTCTCTGGGGGCCCATGGGGGTCACTTGTGGCCATGAACGAACTCATAACACAGGTCTTTCCTTCTCTCGAATGGCTCAGGTTTCCTTGAGCTTTTGTTTTGACATGAGACTAAGATCTATTTATCACTAACCTGCTCAGTGAGTTATTAGCAGTGACCATCAACTCAGAGCTGAGATTTGTCTTTTTTTTAAGAGATCTGGGTACGTCACACACTTGACAGCTTCATACAGCTCCTACTGTGCTCGTGCTCATGCCGAGCATGTCAACCCCTCGTCTCCGCGGAAGGATGCCCTGTTATCAGCGAATCAGCAGGGTGGGCTCCAGAGAGTCGCGGTTTTCAATGGCTGCTCCTTCTGCTTTGTAATTAGCGGTGCCTTCTAGTTTAACATCACCATTTATCAATTTAGTTTGTTAGAGGTTTGGTTCGTTTTGCCGTGTTCAGTTAAGTCTCCTGGATTTCCAGATGTGCACGGGTTACGGTTCAAAGTGAACCATCCAGGCACCCCTGGCCAAAGCGAATGCGTAGAATTGCATGCACGGTGATGCTTTACCGTTATCACCAACTGCAAAGGGGGCACCCAGAGGAGACTTCTATCCCAGTGGAGTAATCTGTGTAGAGAAGGGGGGGGAGGGTCTGATACAGCCTAGTCATCCCGCCATATCTACCCTCTGCTGTGCCCCCAGATGTCGTCCAGATGTGTTCCTTCCATGCAAAGACCCAGCAGGATTTGACTCTGCCCGTCCCTCTAGCTCTGTCTGCCACCTATATTCTGAATCCCCTTATGATGGGCTAAATCGTGTTCCCGCCACCACCAAATTCATATGCTGAAATCCTGACTACCCCGTGCCTCAGGATGTGACTGTACTTGAAGACAGGTCTTTGAAGAGGTAACAAAGTGAACTGGCATGGGCTCTAATCCAATACAACCAGCGTCCTTATGGGAAGAGGGAATTGGGACACAGACGGAAATGGACAGAAGACCATGTGAGGACATGGGGAGAAGACAGCCCTCTGTAAGCCAAGGAGAGAGCCCTCAGAAGGAGCCAACCCTGCTGACATCTTGATCTCAGACTTCCAACCCCCAGCATTCTATGAAAATAAAGTTCTGTCATTTAAGCCACGCAGGCTGAGGGACTTTGTTAAGTCAGCCTGAGCAGACCAGCGCACCCCTTTCCGTGGTCCCTGCTCACAGTACACTGCCCAGCAGCAGGGGATTAGAGTAGGGCCACTCTAGCAGAGGGATTCAGAGCGTGGCTTTGCATTTGGGCTCCTTCCGTTAGAATCCTAGCTCGGCCACCTGTTAGCTTCTTGAAGTCACTTGACCTTGAGCAAGTTACTTAGTCTCACTGTGCCTCTATTTCCCATCTGTGAAGCAAGGGCGGTAATAACGTCTGCCTCATAGAGCTGTTGCGTCAGTTAAATTAATAAGCGGTAGGTAGCATTAGCTTTATTATTCATTTGACAAATGTCTACGGAGCCAATTTACGATCGCCGGGCATCGGGCTGAGTGCCAGGGTATTACGGCGAACAACAGAGATTATGAGCCACGCGTTTGTTTTCTTTTTCTCTTTTCTTCCTTCTCTAACAATGCCTTACTTATCTTTCTCTGCTCTCACTCTGTCTAACCTATTCGTCTTGTAAGACGGTCTCAGGGGTCATCCCCTTTGGGCCGGTCCTTCCTCTGGCTCCCATCGGCTTCTGTATCTACCTCTGATTCAGCCTCACCACCTTGACCTGCCAAACAACGCCTGTGTCCCACTGGCCCCTGGAAAGAACTCTGTTGTTCAGGGCCATGCCGGGGCCTCCGGCTCTGGCTGAGACATGGCGGGGGCTCAGTACATTGCTCTTACACTGACCTGGAGGAATCATCGCCACTTCTTCCCAGCTCATTCTGGTCTGTTCTTTCAGTCTGTCCTCATCGTCACTATTCAGAGCCTTTGCCAAGTGCCCACTGTGGACACAACTGCGTTCTGGAGCCTCAGCTGGGTGTTTGAGGTCCTCCGTTCAATCCGATCCACATCACTTGCGTGGATATTAACATTCAGAGGCTGCTTTTCCATTGAAGAGTCCGGGAAAAACAGAGGTGATTCAGATGGGGCAGGGCTGTGAAGACAGAGTGGGATTTCTGGAGCCATCCCGTTGCCCTCTCTGCCTATGAAGAAGCCCTTCAAAGCACCTGTACCAGGGGGTCAGCCAGCCTCTGCCTACTGACTACCCCCTGCCATGATCATTCTCCCTGTTGTTAATGTCCCCAAATGCCCACCTCCTCTTCCCAGTCCTGTTCTCCAAAGATGGAACAGAGATTGGACCAGACATCCTCAATCTTTGCAATATCTGTGAAGTCAGCCTTATTATCGTCATTTTTACAGATGGGAAAACTCAGGCCCATATGGACCCAGCATGCGGAAGCTACTTGCCAAAATCCCACCACTGATACGCGATAGGATATGTGATGGGGGTTGGACTCCTGTCTGTCTGATTCCCAAGTTTGGGCTCTGGGTCTCCCATGCCGTCTCCCGTGGGTGTCCCTCAACCTCCAGATGGATGGAGGTGGATGAAGAAGGTCGATTCCGTGTGTGTTTGGGGGCCAGAGAGACACCCACCTTCTAAGCCATGTGGAGGCTCACCCACTTTATGGTGTGATGGCCCCTTCCTCCTGCTGGCCTCCACCACCCAGAGCAAGACCCTGTCCTCTCCCTGCTCCCAAGCTCTGGAAGTGGTACATGGCTGAGCGGCTGGCTGAGCTTATAAAGCCACCCTCAGTGTTCCTGGCAGGCTCTGGGGTCACGCTATTTGGGGCCCCGCTGCGACAAGGTCATCATCATTGTTACCTGTCTGTCAGTGCCCTGCAGGGTGACCTTCTAGAGCTCTGGGAAAACGCGCTACAGAAGGGGACAGTGAGTCCAGGGACCCTTGGAGGTCACTGAGCTGGCGCAAGTCTAGGGACAGATGATGAGCAGAGAGGATGTCCACAGCAGGACAGAGGAGGGAGACTGTAGGGAGGGACATTGTCCTTCCTGTACCGCCACTGACCGGGGAAGATAAAGAAGTGTTATGGCTGGGACCCGGGTAGCCAGAACTCCAGTCTGAACTCAGCTCCATCCTGTGCGTGACGGTGAGCCAGCCACTTAAGCCTCTCTGAGACTCAGTTTCCCCGTCTGTACAAGGAAGGTCATAATGCCTACCTTTCAGGGTCATCGTACCCACCAAATAAAATCTCTCGTGCAAACTGCTTCCCTGCATACCTGGAACGGACTATGTGCTCAGTACAGCATAGCCTCTGCCGTGCTGGTAATGTGCCTTCAAAACCCTTCCCTTCCCATCGTAATTAGAATTGCCCGCATTTGCGCAGCCCCTTCGCAGAGCACGTCTCCGACCGTTGTTTCATTTCCTTTGTCTGAGACCTGCCAGGCCTGCCAAGCCTGGTTAGGGATGCGGATCAGACCAGTGGGCAGTAATGGGGGGTCCTGGGGCTGCGTCGGAGAGAGACGTCCGTTAGCATTACTGGTTTCAGTCGGTGGAGCCGGCGGCTGGGCGTGGGGGGCGGGGTCTGGGAAGCAGTGGGGAGATGGAGGGCAAGGAAAGTGGGTCAGTGTGGAAGCCCGAGGGGCCGACGCAGCGCCACCTGACGGCGGAGTTGGTTAACCACAGTGCTCTGCGGTCCACACCGCCTCTGCGGGCCTGTCTCTAGCATCCTCCCAATGTCCCCCGGCCCCACATCCCCGCCCGAACCAATTCGCCTTCTCCATCAGCTGCACACACAGCCCCCTGACAGCTTCTCTTGTCCCCTTTGAAGTCCAAGGCCCAAGTTCAGCCTGGCGGCAGGCGCCTCTGACCTTTCGGAGGGCCCAGTGGGAGCAAAGCCAACTCTGAACGGGGCCCCGAGCGGAAGGAGGCCGAGGTGGGGTGGGGGCGAGGGACCCGGAGCCTTTGTCTGGGCCTGGGCTGCCCAGTGCCACGCTGGCTGTGTCTATTAAAATGTCGATCGCTCCCCATCCGCCTGCCGCCTCCCCCCAACCCCTGGAGAAGGCAAGGGATTCACCGTTTTGTCTTTCCCGGGCCTATCGATGCCTCCTTTGGGGAGCCCGTTCGATGATGGCTCCAGAAAGCCGCGTGGAGCAGAGAGGCCAGAATTAAAACAGTCGCACGGAGGGACCCCCGCAGACCCCCAGTTTCCAGAGGCTTACAGATCAGAAGGCAAAAAAAAAAAAAAAAGAAAAAAAAAAAGAAAACGCTGCGTCTGTTCTTTTGCAAACGTCGATGGTTTTATTCATCGTCCTCAACCCCCTCCCCTCGCTCCTGCCCTTCTCCTCCTCTTTATTCCCGCTCAGCGCGACTCTGCAAAGAGCTTCTCTCATCCATTCTGCACGGAAGCCTGGGGATGAGAAGGCTGACAGGTGTCTCGTTACCAGTGGCCCAGCATTGGGATGCTGCAAAGAAGATGCTGACCGGTGTGCTCCGGCTTGCCAACAAGGGAGCAGGGCAGGGGCGGCCAGCGGCCGGAAGGGGTGTGGTCACACTGTGTGAGCTGAGTCCCGGAACGCCCCGCCCACGGGGACCAGCAGACCTGCCCTGCAAAGTCACTTGGGGCACACGCTGCACAGCTTCCCGGGCCTCAGTTGTGCAAAGGAGGCCACCGCCCCCCCACTTCTTCCCTCCCGTGCTGCCTCCCGGGGTTGACGCTGAGACCAAGTGAGGCAATGGGTGCAATTCACAGGGTGCTCACACGCTCCCCGTCCCTGTCCCTCCGGCTCAGCGCCACCCCTGCCCCCAGGCCGTGCACGCACCTCCCCCCTTCCCTGTGGAATCCTCAGCCCTGCACTCTCACCTGCCTCTGTTTTCCCCTCTCAGCTGTCAGAGGGGATGGGACACCCAGCTCGGCTGAGGCTGCGGGCGCCCCTTCCCCCAAGTGACTGCTCACCTTTTTTTTTTTTTAATATATATTTATTTACTTTTGAGAGAGAGAGAGAGAGAGAGAGAGCACAAGCAGGGGAGAGGGAGACACAGAACCAGAAGCAGGCTCCAGGCTCTAGGCTGTCAGCACAGAGCCCGACGTGGGCCTCGAACTCACGAACCGTGAGATCATGACCTGAGCTGAAGTCAGACGCCCAACCGACTGAGCCACCCGGGCGCCCCTGTGACTGTTCACCTTCTGTGTGTCTCGTTTTCCTCGAATGGAGAACCAGGTGGTCATGGAGCGTCTGAGGGGGCTGTCAGGAGGCCAAATGATCTCATAGCTGCACCAGGCTTAGAGGAGGGTCCTGGGACATTGTGGGTACTGCAAAAGCCTTGTTACTGCTTTCATTCCATGTGTGTCCCTGTGTGTGTGTGTGTGTGTGTGTGTGTGTGTGTGTGTCCCCCTGTGTGGGTGTGCCAGAACACGATGAATCCAGAAACAGCCCCTTGAGAGTGGACCAGGAATCTCTGGAAAACAGAGGCAGGACTGCCACCGCCCTCCCCCTCCTGACACCCTCCTGAATTTTCACAAGTAGCCCCACGTTCCCCCAGCCCGTCTCCCTCTCCTGTGTCTGAGCTCCTGGCTAGCCCACAGCCTTCCCCTTCCTGAACCCCGCCCTGGCCAGCAGACTTGGGGGGCTGTTACAGGCCCTCTGCTTGCTGGCTTCTCTCTCCTTTCCGACCACATCCCTCCTAGGGGGTTACGGCCTCGCTCTTTTCCCCCTTGACACACGCAGGGGAGGAGGGCCCCTGGTGCTCCCATCCCCGGGCCTACTGCTCTGCGGGGCTCCTGGGAGAATATTCCTGTGGCTCCACGGGAAACACTTCTCCAACGTGCCTTTCCACCCTCCACGCCACGACTTGGAAAAATCACAGACGTGTGCACCTAGGCACGGTTTTCTTAACACACGTGCAAACGTTTGTACAGCTCTCACGGCCAGGTCCACGGGTACCCACGTTAGGTTCACTTACTTGCACGCGGGGGAGTGCGCGTGGGGGCGAGGGCAGGCGTGTGGCCAAGGACGTGCTCACAAGTGCCCGGGCATCGCTCGCCTGCGTGGGTGGGGCCGCACGCATGCGGGCTTTGCGTGCTTGGCAGAACCTGCCTGCGGGCGTGAGGTGCGGCCCGCCGTGCGAGCCTGGATGCGCCCACAGCTGTTCCTGCTTCTTCAGCACGTGAGTAACGAGACAGTCCCCTTGTTACCGTGTAGTCTTATTAAACACACGGCATGTTAATAGCACCGGCGAAGTCGGTTATGAAAAGCTCTTTATTAAAAATAATAAGAAATGGCCCTCTTGTTCCACAACTTCTGAGCCGCGTCTGGCCGCGCGGGCTGGCAGGTTATTAAAGTGGGATCAAGCGTCTTTAATGCGCCTTCTGTGGCGGCTGTTGGGTGAATCTGCCTCATTACCGGCGGGCGGGCCCCGGCTGCCTCAGTCTCCCCAGCTCGCCGCCCCAGACACAGGGGACCGGGGAGCGGGAGAACGTTTAAGGGACACACGCCCGGGGGAGGCGGAAGCTGTGTCCTGCCAGACTGACCTCTGAGGAGCGCGGGCTGGGGGGTGACGCGGTCTCCCGTCCCCGCCGGCCCTCTGGACCCAGGGGCAGAGGTTGGGGTGGGGGACGTCCATCCTGGAAGGTGCACCTGCGACCCTGAATGGGAGCATCTCGTACGTCGTCCGTGGGTCTGAGGCGGCCGCACCCTATCCACCCCTCGCCGCCTTCTCCGCCCAGGAATGGGGAGCCCTCCCGGCAGCGCTGAGCCCAGCAGGGAGAGCGAGGACGAGGACTGGGCGCCCACACCAGCGCTTCTCAAACTCGGCTGTGCTCGGGAGTCCCTGGAGATCTTGTTAAAGTGCAAGAATGCTGATCCGAGAGGCCCGGGCTGGGCTTGATTCTGCATTTCTAACAAGGTCCTGGGGGATGCTGCTGCTGCCGGTCCATGGACCAGACCCTGAGGAGCAGGGGAAGGACGCAAGAGTGCCATCTTGATGGCCAAAACCTTGAAGCTCAGCAAGGGCGGGGCTCGGCAAGCCCCTCGGACTGGGAGGCCCCCAAGGCCCCGGGCTGCGTGCCGTTCCCCACGGACTCCTAATGGCGCCCACGCCAAGGCTCTGCTCCCGCGGCTGCCCGAGCTTCGAGAAGAGGAAGGCGCACCAGCCGTGACTGCGCACCTACTCTGTGCCGCGCGCTTCCACGTGACCTTCCCTCCTACAGCTGGCAAAGCAACTATCATCCCCATTCTACAGATGAAGAAACTGAGGCTCAAAGGACACTCAGCTACGAGGGGTCAGACCTAGCCTTGGGCCCCAGGCCGGTAGCTCTCCCGAGTTCTGCTCTTGCTCCAAAGCCGAGGAAGGGAGGCCCTCGCTCTCTCTCTCCACCTCTCCCCGCCAGCAGCGGGGCGCCAAAGGCCTCGATTCCAGGAAACATAAACCTGCCTCCTCGCCTCCTGGAGCGCGCCCTCTCCCTGCTGGACCCCCAAACCTTTCATCAGCATCGGTGGCAACCACACACGCGTCTCCCCACCCCTCTGAGACACTTGGGGCACGGCGGTGTGGAAGCTTCGCCTTCAGACAGATTCCAAGGCACGAGGGGCCCGAGGAAGGACCTCGCTCGACAGATCGGCCGGGCAGCTGGCGTCCTAGAGAAGGAGCCCATTCCTGCGTCCGCTTTGCTCCAGGAGCCAGTGGGATGAAGGTAATAAAGGTAGCAGCGGTATATGGTGAAAACAGAGTAGGGTCAGAGGTCACATCTTCAGAGTCCTTGCTAAGGCCAGACGCTTTGCATGCATGACCTCTTTCCTCATGATAATCTATTTGCACGTAGAACGATTTTCTTCCCGCCTTCAGATGAGGGACCCAAGGGTCAGAGAGCTTAGGTAATCTCCTTGAGGACGCACAGCCATAGGACCCTGAGCTGGGCTTTGTACCCAGGCAGTCCGGCTTCCCCATTTATTTCACCAGGCTTCGTGGAAACACCTGAGGCTGGAAGGAGTCTACGGAAAGCCCCTGCCTACGTTGAGAACCAGAGAATCACAGAATGATGGTGCTGGAAAGAGATCACAGGGCACTGGGTACGCCTTCTCATCGTATAGATGGGTAGACTGAGTCCCAGGGGGAAGGGGCACTTGCCCAAGCCGCCATAGCACGTTGATGGGAGAGCAGGGACCCAAACCTAGGTCTCCTCTCATCCTCTGCAACCTTGGGATCCTCTTGGGGCGCAGTCATCCTGAGGGAGGGAAAGCCAGGCAAGGCATGTCCTGTGCCGAGCACAGGGCCCGGCGTGTCTGCATTCAGTGACTGCCTTGTGGTTCTTACCGCTTCTCCACCGTCCTGGTTTTGGGGTGGCACCCCACATCGGGTCCAGCTCCACGTTCCCCGATCTCCAGAAGGAGCTGGTCAAGGTGGCCGGCATCCTGTTGAAGTGTGAGAAGCCAGCTTTTCGAAGGAGAGAGCTGTGTGCCTGAAAAGAGATGCTTACCAGCCCCTCTGGTCCGTCAGTGGCGAGAGTGTATGTCGATGTTACCCCTTTGGAGGGCGATTTGGTGGTCACATCAGAATATAAAGTGCACAAACCTTTCAGCCGGTCCATTCCATAGCCAGGAATTTACCCCATAGACTCATCCTTGTATTTGTGCTCAAGAACCACACACACACAGAAATATATATGTAGCCTGCCTTCCTTCCTTCCTTCCTTCCTTCCTTCCTTCCTTCCTCTCTGAGGATGCAAGAGCGGGAGGGACAGAGAGAGAGAAAGAGAGAGATTCCGAAGCACATGTCCATGCTCAGTGTGGAGCCCGTCTCGGGGGGTCTATCTCACCACCGCGAGAGCATGACCTGAGCCAAAATCAAGAGTCGGACCCTTAACCGACTGAGCTTCCCAGACGCCCCAATGCAGCATTATTAATAATGGTGCAATAATGAAAACCCCCAGAATGCCACGGATAGGGAAACAGGTTAGTAAAGCATAGTTCATTTGTCCAAGAAAATACCGGCTGGTTCAGGGTGGCAGCGTGACCGAGAGCGTACCTCTGGGGCCTGATTCTCCGGGTTTCAATCCTGCTCTTTTTCCAGCTGTACGAACCTGGGCCAGTAACTTAACCTCTCTGGGCCCGTTTCTTACTGCATAAAATGGGGGTTATAAGAAGACCTATTTTAGAACATTTGGGAAAATTAGATGAGTGGGCACATGTGAATCGCTTGAAATAGCACCTGACCCAGAATAAGGGCTGAGACAAGGACCCTCTTCCTGGAACTGTGGGCTATTGAAAAGAACATTGTAGCTAGATGTGCTGATTTAGAAAGATCTCCAAGGTATGTTATTAATGGAGAAAAGCAAGACCCAGAACGGTGTGAAAAGATCCTTTCTGCGTAAATTTTAACAAGGAGATATAAATCGTGCTTTGCCTGTAGGTATTCTTTTTTTTAATGTTTATTTACTTACAGGGAGGGGGAGAGAGAGAGAGAGAGATTGAGTATCCCAAACAGGCTCTGTGCTGACATGGGACTCGATCTCACGAACCGTAGGATCATGACCTGAGCCGAAATCAAGAGTCAGGTGCTTAACCGACTGAGCCACCCAGGGA
Source organism: Felis catus (assembly GCF_018350175.1). Taxonomy (NCBI): domain Eukaryota; kingdom Metazoa; phylum Chordata; class Mammalia; order Carnivora; family Felidae; genus Felis; species Felis catus. Next base: position 12,953,901 of record NC_058375.1, on the reverse strand, counting down.
ACCCCTATAATGTGTAGGTAGGTAATTCTAACAACTCAGGCACTTCACATTTATTTTTATAACTGTTCAAAAATGGATGTCCAGGCTCTGGGAATTAAGGGCCTCTTTCGTTTTTGTTTTTGTTTTTTTCTTTATATTTTTGTACATTAACAGATCGAATCTCTGTACGGTCTACGGTTAAAAAAACCTGTGACACCAGATTTATTTACGATCGTAGCCATTTCTAAGCATCCACTTTGTGTCAAGCATGCTCGCGTTTTGTGCAACAAATCTCCAGGGCTCTCATCTTACAAAACTGAAATTCTGTTCCCGTTAAACACCGACTCCCTGACTCCCCGTTTCTCCCTCCCCCGGCCCCCGGCACCTTCCCGTTTTGCCCTCTGTGGCTAGGAGAATTCGCCTCCTCCAGAAACCCCGGAGGAGTGGACTCACGCAGCCTTTGTCTCTGGGTCACTGGGTGACTTCATTTAACATAATGTCCTCAGGGGTCTCCTGTTGTAGCAGATGTCAGAATAGCCTTCCTCTTCAGGGCCAACTAGTTTTCCGTGATATGTATGCACTGCATTTGGGGGATCCGTTCATCCGTCGATGGACATCTGGATTGCCCCCACGTTCTGTGAAGAATGCTGCTACGACCCCAGGGTGTCAAGAGCTCTCTGAGACGTTGCTTTCCATTCTTTGGATATATAACCAGGGGTGGATTCCAGCTTGTCTGAGGCCGACAGAGACACTGCCTTCCGCGCGGGGAAACCGCCGTGGGCTCCAGCCTTGGAGAGGGGAATGGTTTTCCCTGGGGCCTTCAGGGAGCAGACAGCTCTTTCCACAATGTCCTCAGAATGGAAGGGCTGTCTGGGAAATTTTAAAACATTCGGGAACATTTGAAAGACACTCCTCTTTGGATTTTAAATGTGTTTTGGGGCTAACAGGGGGCTAGATTTTCTTTTCTTTTTCTTTTTCTTTTTTTGTGGGGGGGGGAGGTGGCTAGATTTTCTAACGTTTGGGAGGTCTCATGCTTTGGCCGCCCCTCTGCTAGGTTGGTGGCTTCAAGGCAGAGACAGTTTTCCTTTTCCCACAGCGATGTCAGGGATGACAGTTTTCTGGAACAGGTGCAGACAGGTGCAAAAAATCGTCCCATATAAAAATCGTCCTGTTCATTCTCTCTCTCTTTTTAAAGTTTATTTATTTATTTGAGAGAGAGAGAGAGAGAGAGAGAGAGAGAGAGAGAGAACAAGCAGGGGAGGGGCAGACAGAAAAGGAGAGAGAGAATCCCAAGCCGGCATGGAGCCTGATGCAGGGCTCGAACTCACGAGCCGCAACATCATGACCTGAGCCGAAATCAAGAGTCTGACACCTAACTGACTGAGCCACCCAGGTTCCCCTCTCTCCCTCTTTCAAAGAAAGAAAGGAAAAAGAGTGTTCACCTAAGTGCTGAGTTCTCAAAAGCCTCTCTTCCATTGTCCCCTGGACTGTGGGTGGGCAGGGGACACCCGCCTGAACACTGGCCGGCCAGAGGTGGCAACCAAGAGGGGACCCAGAGTCAGGCCAGAAAGAGTTCTCTGGGCACTGTTCACTGCACGGAAGGGAAGGCTATGTTGCACGCGCCCGAGAGGCAAAGCCAGCAATGAGCGACAAACGCCCACGAGAAGCCTTCAGCAGGGAGCTTGGGAGGCCCTTTCCCAGGAAGTGGGGGGGGCTTAACGCCAGAGCAGGGGGGCTCTGGGTGTGGGGAGCGGGGCGGTGACTCAGTCCCCACCCCCCAGGGCTGTTTAGGAGGAACCGGCCACACCCGCAGAGGGTCTGGCCCCGGGGTTGGGGGAGCGGGGACGATCGTGGCCCAGTGCGCCCCGTGCTGTGACCGTGGACACCCGGGACGCGCCGTTGGGGGCACAGAGCCAGGGACCTGACCTGGGAATCGGGCTCCCAGGAGCTTTGGTGCTGAGCAGGAAGGAGTCAGGAGAAGACCCAGGCGGGTGGAGAGAGGGGATCATGCCGAAGGACTGCCTTCTAAAGTCCCGGGGGGTGGTGGGGAGCCACTGAGGGTTTTAAGCAGGAAAGGAACAGGATCCCACTGTTCCATTTATGTTTTTGAAAAGATCGCCCTGCTGCTGCTGTGTGGAGAATAGACTGAAGGCGGGTCGAAGGAAGCAGGGAGGCTAATGAGGAGGCAGGTGTAGCTGCCCTGGAGAGATGACAGTGACCCGCGCTCGGTAGGTGGCCGCGGAGATGGAGAAAAGGCGGATGGAGTTGATATTTAGGAGACAGACTGACAGGGCGCAGCGACGGATTGCACACAAGGAGCCGGGGAGAGAGGCGTCCAGGAGGACGCAGTGAACGTTGATTGAGCGCAGACGGTGTGCTGAGTGCTGTGCTAAGCATCCTCCGTGTATTGTCTCACTGACTCCTGAGGACACCCCTAAGATGCAGGGGGGCGGGGGCGTTGCCCCATCTTACAGTTCAGGAAACAGGCTCAGAAAGGTTAAGGGCTTGCTGATGGTCACACGGCCGGGGGTGGTGCAGCCGAGCTGCATACCCAAGAGACTGACCGCACAGCCCCGGGGGGCCTCGACCCTTCATCAGCGGGGCCTTCCTTTTCTGGCTTTTGGAGGTTTGGAGATGTCCTTTATTAAGACAGAAAACTCAAGAGGGGGGCAGTAGCCCCGGACAAAGATGAGTCCCCCCCCTGGGGTGTGTGGGTTTTGAGGGACTTTGCCAGGGTCAAGTGTGCAGGTATGGAGAAAGGCATCGCCTGCGGCGGATAAACCCAGGAAGGCGTCTTGGAAGAGGAGGTGAACCCAGAGGTTCTGACCGCACAGTGCGACCAGAAAGGAAGGTGGCACAAAGGCAGAAATTGTTAAACGGGGTGGAGATCAGAACCACCCAGGAATGAAAGAAAACAGAAAGCAAACACAGCCGGCCCCGAGCTGTAAATCAGAGGCTGCGTGGAGCCCAGCCTGCACACCCTCTAAAGCTCCGCTCTGCCCTCAAGTCTGCCTGGAGACCTCTCCTCCGAGGCCCACCTCCTGCAAAACCAACCCCTCCCCTCGCCTAGCCTACCCCCCCTCCGCCGGTGTGGGGCAGGGGATCCGATTCCAGAGTCTAAAAATCTTCCTGGAGTCCGTCCCATAAGGTGAACCCAGAGGCCTGTCCCCAGATAAATAAACAACTCCCCCTCCTCCGCAGAAGGAGGGGGTTTGACACTGAGCCCGGAGAGTGTGTGGCCGGCCTCGAAAGTCACTGAAGGCTTTAATGGCACCATGGTGACACTTGTCTCCCGAAGGTGACATGCACTTGAAAAGTAACGTATCTCTCCCGCCCCCTGAGGGGAAATTTGTTCCGGAATGTGTCTGGGCATGCAGACCTAATCAAGGGAGAGATGAGGCAGGGACTTGAGAGCTTGAATTCAGGGCTCAGGTGGATCTGAGGTTAAAAAAAATTTTTTTAATATTTATTTATTTTTGAGAGAGAGAGAGAGAGAGAGACAGAGTGCGAGTGGTGGAGGGGACAGAGAGAGGGGGAGACACAGAATCCGAAGAAGCTCCAGGCTCTGAGCTGTCAGCCCAGAGCCTGATGCGGGACTAGAACTCACGAACCGCAAGACCAGGACCTGAGCTAAAGTCGGACGCTCAACCGACCGAGCCACCCAGGTGCCCCAGGATCTGAGTTTAAATTCCTGCCCCGTCACCACTACTTGTGTGAGCTCTGGCAAGCTGTGACTCGATTTCCCCATCTGCAAAATGGGTGCAATGATAGAATCTCATTAGCATGAGAAGATTGAGTTAGATACTGTGTGTCTGGCCCAGAGGAAGAGCTTAGTAGCAATTAATAATAATAGTAATTTTTGTTTATGGTGTGGGAGACAATTGGCCTGTCCTGGCTTTTATTTTTATTTTCTCAAATGGTTTGCCTTTTCACCGAAGCATCGTCGCCAGAGAAGGTCGCGCTAGAGTCAGGGGCACAGCACAGCGATTGGCCGAGTCCGTACGTTACGCTGTGCTCACAAGCGTAGGCTGTCACCGGTCACCATACGGCATCACTGACTGTATTCCCTCTGCTGGAACTTTCATATCCCAGTGACTTACTCATTCCAGGACTGGAAGGCTGTACCTCCCGCTCCCTCTCACCCATTTCGGCCGTGCCCCCGACTGCCTTCCCTCTGCCAAGCGTCTTCTCTGAATCTATGGGTCTGTTTCTGCTTTTGGGTGCTTTGTTGCTTTTTCGATTCCACAAACAGTTGACGTCGTATGGTGTTTGTCTTTCTTTGTCTGACTTGTTTCACTCAGCAATACTACCCTGTGGGTCCACCCACGTTGCCCCAGATGCCAAGGTCCCAATCTTTTTTTTTCTGGTTGAATAATATTCCATCCATTCATCTGTCGACGGACACTGGAGTTGCTCACACCTTGGCTACTGTAAACGATACCGCAATACACACAGGGGTGCATGTATCTTTTCAAATTAGTGTTTTCCTTCTCTTTGGGGGAAATACCCACCAGCAGAATCGCCAGATCATATGGCGTTTCTGTTTCTAATTGTTTGAGGAACCTCCGCACCGTTTTCCGCCGCGGCCCCACCCATTTCCCTCCCCACCAACGGCGCATAACGGTGCAGTGTCCCGACTCTCGATTCTCGCTCTACCTGGAATAGCCCGGGTTCTCTGAGGGCAGAGCATGCAGCTGTCATCGGGTCTCCGGCTGACACAGAGCTCATTGCTGTCCCTTGAACTTGGTCCTGTCTCAGAGTCTTTTTTTGTGGGTCCTTCCCTGCGCCCGGTGTGCGCCCCCCACCCCCCACCCCTTAGAGAGTTAGGCAGAGGTCATATCATGCAGGGCCACCTGGGTCAGAGCAAGGCGCTCAGGGTTTCTCCTGGTTTCAACGGGAAGCTCTGTGAGTCAGCTCTTGCCGCAAAAGGCTGCATGACAACCACCCAAGGGCTTGAAGCAGCCATCGCCTGTCCTCACCCACGCGTCTGCGGGTTGGCGGGGAGTAGCCTGGGCTGGGCTGGCCTTGGCACGGGCCGTGGCCGGGGCTCGGGTCTGCCCCACACTACACGCCGTGTTTGGGAGGCCGGGGGAGGGCTCCGGGCACGGGCTTCCCGAGGCGATGGCTGAGCGGAACGGGCACCGTCTCTTCGGGTCTAGTCTCGGAAACTGGCACGATGTCACTTCCAATCTTATTCCACGGGCCGCGGCAAGTCTGGCCCCACATCGCGGCCACGGGGAATCGCACTGTCTGTAAAGGAAGGGACTACGAAGCCCTATGGCTAATCCAGACGGAGGATTAGGAGCAACGATGCAATCCGCCGGAGAAGCCTCTGTGGTGTTTGCAGTCCTGGGGCGTTGGTTCTCAGCTGGGGGGCAAGACTGCCCCCCCCCCCGCCCCAGGACATTTGGCAAGATCTGCAGATAGTTGTAGCTGTCATGACTGGGGGCGGGCGTTCCTGGAATCTAGCGGGCAGAGTCCAGAGATACTGCCCAACACCCTGTAACGCACAGAAAAAGACCCACAGCACAAGAGGATCCCATCCAAACGTCAATGAGAAGCTTTGCAATAGGTAGACATCTTTGTATCTGAGCATCATCCTGGCTCTGGCTGCCATGCTGAGGGTGGTTTGTAAGGGGGTGGGGGCGGGAGAGAAGCAGCCCTATTTCCTCCCCCCACCGCTGGAATCTCCTGATGAGATATCATCACGCCTCTTTTGGATGGGCTCTACTCCCGCCAGTCACACGCCGGGAGCTCCAGGTTAGAGGTGGGCGGAATCACCCCTCAATACCAAACCCAAGATAAGGACCAATAGGACGGGGCGCCTGGGTGGCTCCGTCCGTTGGGCATCTGACTTCGGCTCAGGTCACAATCTCACGGTTCGTGGGTTCGAGGCCCGCGTCGGGCTCTGTGCTGACGGCTCGGAGCCCAGAGCCTGCTTCGGATTCCGTGTCTCTCCCTCTCTCTCTGGCCCCTCCCCTGCTCAGGCTCTGTCTCTCTCTCTCAAAAAAAAAAAAAAAAAAAGAGTGGATAAGACAAGTTTCTTCTCCTCCCGAGTTCCCACATCACGTCCTGGGTACAAGGACTACTGACAAAAAATTCAAATCTCCCGGCGTCTATCCTCAACGCTACTCTGGGCAGGAAGGCGGGGATGAAGGTCTGGTTGGGCACATCACTTGAAGCAGAACAAGCCCTTTGGGTGGGTTGGAGGCAAGTCCTTGGGGAAGGGGACAGAGGCTTATGGGGAAGAGCCATTCCCAATGTCAAATCCGGAGCCATAATTGAAGGACACACAGCTGAGATGTGCGGCCAAAGGAAGCTGGCTCGGAGGGGGAACCGGTCTGGGACACGTGGAAGGGAGCAGAGGCGAATGCTCTGTGCGGTTCTGGGTGCAGCTGGGGACAGGTGGCCCTGGGAGGTGGGGGAGAGAGGGGCAGGCTCTCTGGCGAGCTCCCCAGGTGCTCTGTTTTGGAGAATAACACTTCACATCTTCTTGGTGAAGTCCATTAGGAGGACGGCCAGGAGCCACGGCAGCAGCCTTGACTCCAGCTGGAAAGTGGTCCCTTCTCCCAGGGACCCAAGGGCACAGTCCTTTCCATTTCTTCGGAGTCATTCAGCCCGAGTACGTAGGGGACAGAAGCGCTCAAGGGGCCACGCAGGAAGCACGATGACCACGAATGTGGTCAGATCCCAGACCACTGTCTGCGCGTGACCTTGACCTTAGGGAAGCCACACAGCCTCCTCGGGTCCCGCTATCCTGAACTGAACAACGGTGAGTCGTGGTAAATGGAAGCATGCCTATCATGGGGCTCGGGAGGAGTAAAGGAGTCTGGCGTCCAGAGAGGCCCCCGCGGCTTCTGTACTCAAGACCTTGCCCGCTGTTCCGGTTCCTCTTCTTTCCCTTGTTTCCTTCTCATGTCTACTTCTCCTGCCTCCTTTCTCTCTCTCCCCGAGCCTCCCGTGGGCCTCGTAGACACGGCTTCTCCAAACCAGTGTGCAAACCAGCGCTCCCCAAGCCTACTGCCTAACAACGCAGTGCCCCTCCCCGCAGACCACCCAGCAGAGATCTCCGGGCCTTGGTCATGTCCCCAGGGTGACTCTGCCGTGGCTGATCTGGGCACCAGAGTTGGGGAGCCACCGGCGGAGACCCCGGACTGGTGCCTATGCTCGTGTTCTCATCCCTCTCTTCCCTGGCGTCTCCCCTGAGCGGGTCCCGGTGCCCATCCCGCGCGCCCTCCCCCGCACAGTCCTTCCCCGCGTAGACAAGGAGCCTCCGGGAGCGCCCGGCAGCTCCAGGGAAGGAAAAGGAAGCGGCCGCCCACTGCTTCCCACAAGCCTGAGTCATTCTGCTGAGATGGCTCGTCTGTCTGATTTGGAAGGGGGAGCAGCCTCCCTCAACAGAGTAGGTCCTGAGATTGGGCCCATGCATCAGTCCGAAGGAGAACGTGAGTCAGAAGATAACCTCCTCATTTTAACAAACCCCCAGCCTTTCTCGCTGGGCGGGGCTGGAGCTCACGGCCACAGCAGTCGGCTGCTTTACCCACGCCATGCCCCGGAGCCTAGGACTGATCTTGATCCTAGCTAGGGGGGTTGCCAGGGGCGTAATGCCAAGAGGCGCACACAGAGTCCTCCTTAGGCAGATTTCACCTCCCGAGGTTGGCACGGTGACGTGCACCACCCAGGGGACCCTGGGAAGCATCTTGGAAGTTGGCACCAGCCTCGCTGACACCCTTGACTTCACAGGTGTATCAGTTCTCTTGTTTCTCCTGTGATACGTTACCACAAACCCGGGGCCTTGAGCAGCACACATGTGTCCTCTTACAGTTCTGGAAGTGAGAAGTTGGAAATGAGTCTGATGCAGCCCAAACCAAGGTGCTGGCAGGGCTGGTTCCTTCTAGAATCTTCAGGGGGAGAATCCGTTCCCTTACCTTTTCTAGTTTCTAGAGGCCGCATGTATCCCTGGGCTTGGGGCCCCTTCCTCCGCCTTCTGGGTCGGGACGGGGGGGTAGGACCTTCTCTCTCTGGCTCTTCTGTTGCTGCACGTGGCATTCTCACTCTGACCTTCCCCCAGCCCTTTATAGGGACCCTTGTGACTACATCAGGCCCACCTGGAACAGCCGGGATAGTCTCCCCATCTGAAGATCGTCGGCAAGTCCTTTTCCCCATGGAAGTAACACCCACAGGCTGTGGGGATTGGAACGAGGACATCTCTGGGGCCATCGTGCAGCCTCCCAGGACACGGTGCCATTTGCTGAGCAGACACCACGTTGCAGTCCCTGGGCTGAGTACGTCCATGCACATGACCTGCTTGTGCTCCCCAACAGCCCTGGGAGGCAGGTGGTACTATTTCCCCCCTTTCCACACGAGGATATGGACACTCGCAGAGGCTAGGTAACCACATCAAGGAAGTGGCGAAGCCGGGACTTGAACCCTGCTCTTTGTGATAACAAGACTGTGATCTGAAACATCCATGGTGTGCCCCCGCTCCCGGGCAAAGCTGCACACCCTCTAAAAAAATTTTTTTAATGTTTATTTATTTTTGAGAGGAGAGAGATAGAGCACGAGCGGGGGAGGGGCAGAGAGAGAGGGAGACACAGAATCTGAAACAGGCTCCAGGCCCTGAGCTGTCAGCCCAGAGCCCAGTGCGGGGCTCGAACTCATGGACCACGAGATCATGACCTGAGCCGAAGTCGGCCGCCCCACCGACTGAGCCACCCAGGCGCCCCAAAGCCGCACACTTTCTGTATCTCCTCACTCACTACCCTGCCTCCCTCCCGGACCTGCGGGGGACAGAGCCAGACTTCCACCTACAACGAGAAGAGACAGCAGCAGAGGAGACCCCACGAACTCCTCGTCCAGGTCCTGCTCTTGTGCAGAGCCTCCCTGCCCCTCTGCGGCACACGCCTGCTCTCGCGGAGGCGAGGGGGGCCCTCCGCTCTCCTCAGGTTCCTCCAAGGGACCCCGCAGGGGAGGAACCGTCAGGGGAGAGGGGCCCCGGGCTGTGGGGCACGCCAGCCTCCTGCTGTCGCTATGGAGAGGCGGCCTCCTTCGGGCTCGCCTTATCTCCGGGCCTGCAGTCACCCTCGCTCTCCCCTGCAGCCAGGGCTCGAGAGCTATTTCCGTCTCTGGATCAGATACGGGACCGTGATTTATTGATTGCAATAAACATGGCTTAACACGCACTTTGGTGACACGGCTCACTCACCGTTTACAGAAATCCCAGCCCCGGGAGCGGATGGAACCCTCTGTGATCCGAAGTGCCGGGTCAGGAGGAAGCCGGTGCCCGGGGTGGGGGGTGGGGGGGAGCCGCGTGGGTGAATGGATGGGCCCATTTGCAGCCCGAGAATTAAGGCTCGTCTGCCCCCCACCCACACACCCTTATGGGCCTATCAGTTCTTCCTTAAGAGGGTCTTGCCGAGGAGGTGCTGCTGTGGTCAGAGGCGGTGGGGCCCTTACAAGCCCCAGAATTCTCCTCAGCCCCCTCCGCTGGCATTTCCTGGGCTTTCTTTTCTCTTTCTTTCTTTCTTTCTTTCTTTTTTTTTTCTTTTTTTTTTCTTTTTTTTTTTTTTTCCGGAAAGCTACTGTCTTTGTCTTCTATCCTTTCCTGCTCTGGGGAAATACAGCTGCCTCTGAGCTAAAGCATCAGCTTCTTTTTTGCAGTAAAAGATTTCCAAGTAGGTCAGACCACCCCACACCCAGTGGCAGGCTCTGAGGGGGAAAGCTGGGGGTGTGTCCGGTAAAGAGGGGTTTCCCTCTGCCCAGATGATAGCGTAGGAAGTCATCTGTGAGCACCATGGGACGAGAGCGGGGACGGGGACAGCAGGGGCCCGGGGCGATGTCGCTGAGCCGTAGGGCCGCGTGCGGGTGCTTTGGTCACAGCAGCGTCCGGTTGGCTCGCTCAGCTCACAAGGGAAGGAGACGCGCTTGGGGTTCGTCGGGGCACGGGGAGCGGCCCCAGCTGCTGCGGGCCCAGGCCTCGTGGAGAAGGGAGCTTCATCAGGAGCTGTCGCCCAGCACACGGCCCCTGACACCTGCCCCCGAGGCTTCTGTCGGCTTCTGGCTTCTGCCGCCTGCCGGCCACCGTTTTGGGCCGCGTCTGCTCCTCTCCGCAGGTGCGATAGCAGCGGTCCTCAGAGCCGAGGGGATCAATAAGGAGGACGTGCTTGTGCCTGTCGCCTCATCACCACCCAGAAGGGGAGGACGGGGTGCGCTCCTAGCGCCTGCTCTGGGGTCCGACGGATCTGGCCACGTCCTGATGTGAGGCAGGTTGTCTCACCTTCGAGACTCTGTTTCTGCATCTGTGAAATGGGCATGATGATAGCCCCGGCCTCAGAGGACGTCCGTGAGGCTCAGTGCTGGATGCACGGGACACAGTCAACACGAGTTTGTTAGTGTTCCCAGGCTGGGCAGACTCATGCCGGCCTTGACCCCGGATCCAGCTGGCCATGACCCCGTGTGGGACCCGTGGGGCAAAGCCCAGCGCCCCACCTGAGTGCAGCCACCCTCCCGGTGCGTGGCGGGCACTCCATGGGCAGCTGAGCTGTGTGAGGACGGGGTCTGGTCCTGGGGGACAGGCCCTGCTGTAGGCTGGGGGACCTCGGGCAGGTACAGGGGGGAAACTGCACCTTTGAGGCCCCGCACTTGCGGGGAGGAATGCAACGCGGAGGAAGGCAGAGAATGATAGAAACAAAACTTAAATAGTAATAGCACCTGGTAATTATTGAGCCTGAGTCCCAAGGCTGAGTCCTTCATTGGTGTTAACTCACTGAATTCTCACGTTAATGCAGTGGGGCAGGTATCATTATGATTCCTATCTGCAACCTAGAAAAAAACCCAAAAAAACCGGGTGGGGGGGGCGCAGGGTGAGCGAGGGCTCTCACCAGGACAGCAGTGGAAGGTGGGGAGGGGTTTTGCTTGCAGGGGCTCCCTCAGGCACAGTTGCTGTGCAACCCCCGCCCCCCCCCCCAGCCATTCCTGCCTTTCCCCACGCAGGGGGCCTCTCCCAGAGGAGAAGGCAGAGACTTCCAGGCCTTCCCAACCCCACTCCCACCCACTCTGGCCTCAGAAACTCTGCTTCAAAATGGGGAAATTCATAACCACTTGGCGGGACCGAGATGAAATGAGACCGTGTCTCCGAACACATCGGCAAAAGCTAGGTGCTCCGTGAGAGGCCCCTTCTGCTCTGCCCGGGGCTCCCCGGAGGTCACCCGGCCCACCCCTCTCAGAGTGTGCATGGGCAAAGCTTGGTCCAGAGAGGGCAAGGGGTTCCCTGAGGCCATGGGGCAAGTCAGCCTGGCCTGGGGTCTCCTGACCACCCGCCCCTCCCCGCCCCCTGACACTTGGTTCCTAATTCCATTCAATTCGACAGGCTCTGATTTCCCCCTGCTGTGTCCAGAACAGTCTCAGTCACTTCGAGGGAGGTTTCAAAGGAAGCCACGGCCACAATGCTGCTCTCCACATCTGAGGCTGGACGTGCCCGAAGACGCGAAGGCACGGCACCAGGCAGGCTGGGCACGAGTCCACACTATGTGGCAGGAAGTCAGGGCCGAGGGGAGGGGGCCTGTGAACGTAGCCATGGTGAGGTCGGGAGAGGTCGTCAGCTGGACTCTTGCTTGCCGATTCTGGCCAGGGAGGGCGTGAGCTGCAGGTGCCCTGGGTGCGTCTCATTGGAACCTGACAAGGAGGAAGAGAGGGGAGAACCATGCGAGGCACACTGAGCGGATGTGGGCCGGGGGCCCAAGACCTCAGCCTGGTCCCCCCACCGCCCCAAGGATGGGCCTCATTGAACAATCATGGAGGAAGCAGGGTCCAATCAGGGGCCACAGTTGCCCTGAGAAGCCCCCTGGGCCCTAAAGGATGGATAGAGCTAGACAGCACGGCCATGCAAGGTGATGGGAACAGCTGGAGCACGATCAGAGGCCCACGGAGCTGATCTTCTGGACGGGTAGGCGGTCTCCTTGAAGAAAGACCACATGCACATCGATCAACAGTAGAAGCTCCATGAAGATGGAGGAAGAGGGCTACAGCCTTCATCTCACTCCATCACCTCGTGCCTCTGGGGTCAGGCACTGGGACCACCACCCCTAACACCACAGACGGGTGAGGTGAGGCTCAGCAAATCTAAGTCATTGCTTAGGATTCAAAGGCAGGTGGGGGGGACCCCAGAGCCCAGACTTTTAGCACCCACCACCCCACCTGCTCTTAGGTTGGGTTTTACTACAAGGAGACCCTCGGGCAATTGGCGTGCATAGAATTTATTCTGAAGGGCATCCTGGACACATACTTCTAGGAGCGTGAGGGAGGGAGACAGGGAAAGGAAGAGGAGAGAGCCAGCCAGGAGTGTTATGGAGCTGGCGTCTGCTGTGGGCCAGCAGGGGTCCAGCCCGCTGGGGCACAGTGTGCGAGAATGTAGAACAGACCTATGAGTCATTCCGACCAAGGGGCGAGGGAGCTGGGGTATTTACACGCCCCCTTCCCTTTGGTGTGTGGTTGAGGGCTGCTCCCACCTCTGGCCTGCCCCACCCCCTTCCACCCTGCCCACTCCCCACCCCCGGCCAGTGAATGGGCTCTGGAACCCAGAGAAAAGCCTCCTGCATGCTGGTCGGGGGTAGCTGTGAGGCTGGCATGCACAGGAACGGTGAGCACCGGAGAGAGATCGAAAGGGCACCAACAGCATCAGCCACCCCAACTGAACCGCACTTCCAGGCACAGCGAGAGGGTACCTTCTGGAGGAAGGAAGATCAGCAAAGACCACAAGGTTGAGGGCCTCAGGGACCAAGCCAGGGCATTTTAACTGCACCTTGCAGGCCTCCTGGAGCTGCACAGAGGGCTCGAAAGGAGAAAAAAGAGAAGGACGCTAACCACCAACAAATTAGCACCTGCTGTGGAAAAGGAACTTTAAATTCATCTAACTGATTCAAGTTTGCCACGACAGCTCAGTGAGAAGAAGACCTCTTTTTTAGCTGAATAGACTGAGGCCCGTGCTGGATTTCTCCCAGGGTCGTGCAGCTCCCCATCGCGGAGTCAAGATTCGAACCCTGGACTCGCTGAGCCCCTGCGTTCTCCGCCGCGCTCACCCCAAGTTAAGGAAACTGAGTCCTCGGGAGGCCTGGGAGCAAAGCCAGTGCCTGGCTGACTTAGCGCCCGCGTTCCTTCACAGTGTGAATGTCAACTACCTAAATAGCTTCGGTTATTTGGCTAAATTAATCCTCCGAGGAGCTGCATAAATATAACTGGGAAGGCACGCGCGCGCACACACACACACACACAGAGACGCATATATATTTAACACGGTGCATCGCTGCGTGCCGATAAACAGCCTGATGACAAGCAAAGGAAAGATATAAATACAAAAAATTATAACCAGGGGCTGCATGCGGGCTGATGACAGCATGGGAGCACACGAGGGCTCCTCCGGGGATGGGCCACAGGAGCTCCGAGAAGCGCTCACGCAGGAGAGAAAAGCGAAGCCGTGCCAGGCACGAACCCCCGGCGGCCAGGCGCATGCGGGCTCTGAATGGGTGAGCCCGGCGCCCACCGTTCGCTCCCTTTACCGCGTGGCTTCGGGCAAGCCACACCACCTCGCCAAGCCTCAGTGTCCTCATCCAGTGAATGGGAACAAAATACAAAGAGGAAAACGCAAAGATTTTGTAAAGATGAAACGAAAGAGCATGCACAGAGCGCCTGGCCTTGGTGGCGTTAACTGGTGAGCGAATGCCAACGGTGTGGCCCCACAGAGGTCGCCTGGAGGCTGGATGGGAGTAAGGAGACCCCAATGCATGTCTTTACTCCCTGAATCAGGACCAAAAGGGACCAATGAGCACGCTCCCTGGGGCAAGGAACCCTCCCCCAAACCGGAATTCGCAGCAACAGCGACGGTCACCGGTCACCAACTCTACCCTCCTCTAGTCCTGGATTAACCGATGTCTACGCATCGTCCCATCCGGTCCTCTCAACCACGGCACGAGGACTTCGCCACGCCGACTCTCAGTTTCTTTTCTTTTTTATTTTTTTTTAACCCTTATTTATTTTTGAGAGTGAGAGAGACAAAGTGCGAGCGGGGGCGGAGCAGACAGAGAGGGAGACCCAGAATCCGACGCGGGCTCCAGGCTCCGAGCTGTCAGCACAGAGTCCGACGCGGGGCTCGAACTCATGAGCCGTGAGATCATGACCTGAGCCGAAGTCGGGCGCTCAACCGACTGAGCCCCCCAGGCGCCCCTTTCCTCTCATTTTCAAGACGAGCCCTTCTAAGGCCCCAAGAGGTGATGTCACTTGCCCAAGGCCACCTGGCTAGCGTTACGGGTGGACTGTGTCTCTCAAAAATGCACACGTCGGAGTTTCAACTCCTACGACCTTCGAGTGTGACCTTAGTCGGGTCGTGGCAGACCCGATTAGTTAAGATGAGTTCCGCCCGGAGAAGCGAGGGCTCCTACTCCTTTATGCCCGGGGTGCTTATAAGAAGGGGAAATTTGGCCACAGACACCACGCAAGGAGGGCACCCTCTGAAGATGAAAGCAGGGATCGGGGTGACACGGCCACAAGCCACGGAGCGCCAAAGGTTGCCCGCAAACCCCAGGAGGTGGGAGAGAGGCCTGGAGCAGATTCTCCCTCCAGTCCCTCAGAGGGAACCAGTGCCCCGACCTTGGACTTCCAGCCTTCCAGACTGTAAGAAACAAAAGTCTGCTGTTGAGGCCCCAGCGTGTGGCGCTTTGTTATGGCGGCTCAGACAGCTGGTAAATGTGGAGTGAGGACTTGAACCCGGGCCTCTCCGATTTTAGTTCCTGCCACTACTCCGTGAGCTGAGACAAGTCTTCACCCAGACCCAGCCTGCCCAGCCCAGGAAAAGGTTTGCTGAGCCCATGCTTGGAGGAAGCAGGGCATGAGGGTAAGGGGGCTGCCACCAGAAAGAGCTCTCCGAACACCAGCCCGGACCCTGGCCAGGCTTCCTCGTGAGGGAAGGGATGGGATCTGGGAGGGAGGGGGGCGGGAGGGCCTGTGCCAAGTAAGAAAAGCCATTAAGCCCCCCCTGAGTCCAACACCCCTTAAAATCTCTTAGTCGAGGGTCTGTTCCGAGAGGAGCCCGTGGCCCCTGGCGCTGTCCCCCTGCCCTGGCAGCTGCCCGAGCTGGGCTTGGGAGGCTTGGGTGCAGGGACCCAGAGGGACCAGGAGCCGAGTTGCCCTCGGGTTGCCGTGGTAACCGCGATCCTCCTGTGTGAGCCAGAGGAGGCTGAGGTCTGAGGGGGTGCGGCGAGGACAAGGGGGTGGGTGTCGGGGGCCGGGAGGGGGGAGGCCAGTGCCGCTCGGGAGAGCCGGGTGTGCTCCAACACCGTAGCAGGTGCACCCCTTAACTTCTCTTGTTCGAGGCCCCACGGCGGCCCTTTGACTGGGATATTTCTCTCTCTCTTTTACGGGTGGAAATGGAGGCCAAGAGAAGAGGAGAGCTTCGAGTCAGGCCACACGCCTGGAGACTGAGAGAAGCAGAGCTGGAACTTGGCGTTCTCTATCTCGGGAGTCCCCGCCTTTCCTTTCTGCACCGCCGGGCCGCCTTCAGGACTCAGCGAGGGTTTCCTCTGTGGGCCGGGAAAGGGACGGCAGGGCTCCCAGCCTGGCTTGGGGGTGATCGGGACCTGGGAGTCGGCGCGCCCCTTCCGCATCCCGGAGCAACATCCCACGTTTACCTTGTGGCTCCCAAGGCTCCCGGAGCCAGCACGCTGGACCCCCTCCAGCCACCAGGTTCACCAGACTTAGGAGGGTAAAGATGTGGTTGAAACAAAGCACCGGACCTTTTGCGCAGGCCGGGCTGGGGCTATGCTGTGTGCGCGGGGGGGGGTAAACCAGGGGTTCCGGGGGGAGGGGCGAATCGCTGGAGTCAGACCCATCCCGGCTCCGCCCTACTTTCTGCAGACTGTGGTCACCGAAGGCAGTGAATGAGGGGACTGGAGGCTGGGGTCGAGCCCCAGCTCTGGGGTCAGGTCTCTGACAAGTGTGGTATGTGACAGGGCCTGCCCAGGGGGTGAGGGAAGTGAGGCACCGTCGACTGGCTTGGGGCTGCGATAACCACAGCCCCACTGCCCAGTGAGGGGGGAGGCATGAATTCCGCCAACCCCTTCCAGCTCTGATGTTCCGTCTGCAGCAGCCAAGCAGCTGTGGTGGACCAGGAGGATTAAACCAGCTCCCGTGGCTTCCAAAAGCCAAACGAGGACCTATGGCTAGAAGTTACAGAAGTGCCCGCTCGGGTCCCCATGGAAGGAAAGCTACGTGCGAGGGGGTCTTCTCAGGAGTGAGCCAGCCCTTCAGTTAGTGAGTTCCCTGTCTTCGGAGGCATCCAAGTGAGGCCGGAAGAGGCTAGTCATTTCTAGCTCTGTGCCCGACCGTCAGGATGCCTTGTCATTTTCTGAGGATGTGTCTTCTTCCCAGTCCTATCAGGTCTGGAGACAGAGGCAGGGAGAAGCCGACAGAGTAGCAGAGTTCCAGCAGGGTTCATTTGTAGCGCCTCCCATAGCCAAGCAGATGGGAGAAGGTGGTCCGTGCCTCCCCTCAGAGAGGCCCCTGCTCATGTCACGTCGACCTTCGGTTCGGTTCATACGCTCTCTGAGCCATCCTCTGCTCACCTGTACCCTGGGGTCATAATCGGCCCCCCGCTTCGTATGGTGACCAAAACAATGCTTCCGGAGAGCTTTCGGTAAATATCACACGCCAAGTGTGATCTCTTTATTCCTGGACAAAATGGAAACACCAGGACAACCACCGAATCCAGAGTCCCTGGGAGGGGTTACTGCCGCCAGCTGGCTGGGAGGCAGAGACACCACATGCAGGTCCAAACGCTCTCGGCCTCAAAGAGCGGAACAAATCCCACAGGGGTATTGATTGAAACCATTACGGATTCGTGGAGACAACACGCCGGCCGGGAATGGAGTCAGCTGCCGCCGCCTATTTCCATAAGGTAATAATAACGTGCGCCTTTGCTTTATGAAGTAGAATTTGTTATGGCCGATGAGCCATAAAAATTGCCGGGTGGGGAAAAAAAAAAGAAAGGGGGGGGAAAAGAAACTATAAATAAATTTGTAATTTTAACAGGGATTACCATGTAATTGAGAGGGGAAGACCGCTAATGGCAGAGGCAAAGGCCAATTCAGCCCCCACGCTCTTGGCTGCACAGCAAGGCTGAGCCGCTGAAGGAGAATCATTCGTGAGAGGCTCTGGAAGGAAAAGTTCACCAGGACAAAGCCCAGGGAGCGGATCCAAGGAGAAGCGGGAAAGAATCCATTGGGGGACTATTTACTGAGTGCTCACTGCATGCGCCTGGCACGAGAGGGAGGACACGACAGGAACTGCCCCCATTGGCCATCGACAGGGCGCCATGATGGATTGAAACAAGAGAATGACGGGGCCAGTTTTCTGCTTGAGAAAGCTCACCCTGGCTGTAATATGGGGAATGGATTGGAAGGCGCGAGAGTGGGGACTGGGGGATGATTTAGGAGGGCACTGCCGTGACAAGTCTGAATGAGTGGTGGCCCGAACCGATATATAATATTAGTAGACAGGGAGAAGAGAGATCGTCCAGATGTATTAAGAAGGGAAAGACCGAAGGGCTGGTAACGAATGGATGTGATAATATAGAAGGAGTCCAGAATGATGGCCAGGGTTCTGGCTGTAGCAACCTGTGTGGGTGACGGTACCCTCCATAAGACCGGCGGATGTTCAGCTTAGTCCTGGCGGGATTACGTTTAAGAAACCTACAAGACACCCCAATGGAGACCTCAGTGGACAGCTAGTCAGGAGAGTGACCTGAGCCGGAATGGGGATTGGGAAGTTGCCGAGAGGAAAGGGATCCTTGAAGCTGGGGATGGGGGGTGGGGGGTGAGAGAGCCCAGGAGAAGTAAAAGGAAGAAAGGAGGTCCAAGAAGAAGGTGGGGGGAAATATGGATGCTTAAGGAGCAGGCCGAGGAAAGGGGCTAATGGGAGGGTTTGAGGAGGAGGGCCAGATAGAGCGTGAGGTGCTGGTAGGGCCCCTTATGAACAGAGCTGGGTGTTTGCAGAACACTTGGACAGGTCATGGATGCTGTCAGTGGACAGCTCTGGGACTATTGACCTGGAATGGAAAAGTAATAGGTATTTTGAAAATTGGAGCCCTCCAAACCCTAGCCCCACCTTTATGAACTGTTGGAGAGTTTGAATCAAGGATCTTCCACTTGGTGCCTCAAGACCTTGAATGGGTAGGCTGACATTTTTGAACCTCAGTGTTCTCTTCTGTAAAATGGGAGAATAAAACACAACCCTTCAAGGTAGTTGTAGAAACTACATGATATGGGCTAAGGGAACTTGCCTGGTGTATTGCAGATGCCCCACAAATTCCCACATGGTTTCCTCCCACACTCTGAGCTACCCAGCCTAGGACAATGTGATCATAAAAGTAGCCGAAGGATAAATGATCTTTAACATGGGCAGAGGGTGGAGCGTGCCATGGAGAGAGTGGGATGCTGGGGTGCAGCTCTGAGTAGTCATGGAGGCTCCCTAGAAGAGGTGAGTTTCTAGTAGTTTCCGGGAATGGTGGGGAGTGGCTCATAGGGCTAGGAGGAGGTGAGTGTTCTCGGGGGAGCCTGAGGTCCCTGGGAGGCAGATGAGTGGAGAGGAGGGTGTCCTGGCTGGGCCAGGAATCCAACTGTAGGAGAATGTGACGAGCTAAAAGGAGAGTGGACGCCCAGCAGTGGGCAGTATCCAGGCTATACCATCTCAACTCCAAGAGGGAGTGAAATAGAGGATTCCTGCCTCCAGGGAACTCACTCTGGTAGAAGGCTACATTTTTCCTTCCTTGTTTACACTTTGGAGTTATAAAATTTCACGTCTCTCCCTCCTCCCAAAGCCCCTGGTGCCTATAAACAAACATCCCGATGTACAAAGATAAATGGAAATCATAAGTCCCCCAGCTTCAGGACCCAAACAAAGAAGAGGAGGGAGGGCAGGGGCTGGGAGGAGGCGGACTTCGATGAAATCGAGACCATGCCAGCCCCGTTCTCCGGTCATGATCAATATGTTCTCCAAAGTGCCTTTTAAATTACTGTCGGAGGCAATGTGCCATATTTATGTATATACATGCTTAGAGGTGACACGGGGGAGAAATGCAATTTCTATTATGAAATCATAATGTGCATTTATCTTCAGGAATAACACATCGAAATGTTGGAGTGAGAAAAGTTGAAAAGCAATCTGTCTATAAATAAA
This sequence comes from Felis catus, assembly GCF_018350175.1. Taxonomy (NCBI): domain Eukaryota; kingdom Metazoa; phylum Chordata; class Mammalia; order Carnivora; family Felidae; genus Felis; species Felis catus. The sequence continues at coordinate 12,934,701 of NC_058375.1, read as the reverse complement.
GACCGCAGACATCCTGACATTTTACGATGTGGGATTTTAGCGAGAACTTCTCCTTTGGACACATCGCCCAAGGGATCATGTTCAAACTCCAATTTCCTGGAAGACAGCATTTGGAAGTCCAGAAGCCTCCTTGCTGGTGTCCAAAGTAAAGGAAGTAGACTTTACTTCTCTAACAGAAGTAGGATGGGGTTGGGCTGGGACTTTGGCAGGAGGATCTGGGCGGGGGGAGATGCTGGGAATAAGGAGCATGTAGATTTCTCCAGCCACGTATTGTGGCACACGTGTCCTCCCTTCTCTCAGCGAATCGACAAGTGGTGTGAAAATCCAGGCAAATTCACAGGAGGTAGGGTCTCTCAGGGACACCTATCCCTTGATATCTCATGTCGCACTGGCCCCATGACCTCCAGATTGCATCCTTGGCCAGTGGCCACAGCGTCTAGAGGTCACTGTGGTCTTGACCCTCTGGATGCACGACCAGGCAGCATCTTCTGCAAGGACAACAGGCAAATTCAAACGCTGAGGAGAGGAACACTGGTGGGGGTGGGGGTGCCTGGGGACAGGGATGGGATTGTGTCACCCACGTCTCTGACCCTGAATGTGGCACGGCTCATGCTGATGCCCCCGTCACCCACTCATTCATTTCTTTATTCGTCTGCTTCCTTGCTCATTCGCTCTGCAACCTCCCAAGTGCTGCGGATGGCGGGGACGCCAGATGAGTAGGACACCCTCCCTGCCCGCAGGGACCTCACAACACTCCAGACAGATGTGTAATTGACAATTAGCAGGAAGAGAGAGGTGTGAAAGGTGCTGTGTGGGCCGGAAGGGGAGGGCGCACGTCTAACTCAGCCTAGGGAATCAAAGAAGCCTTCCTGAGGAACCACGTAGGAGGATGAGTAGAAAACAGCCAATTGGGAAAAGAGAGGAGATTCCAGGCAGAGAGGATGGCAGGTTGGAAGGTCCCAAAATGCAAATGGGTTCTGGCTAAATGCAAGGTATGCTTAAGGCTGGAGGAATGAGTCAATATTTACTCTGTGTCTGGGGTGGGTTACGGGTGGTGCCAGCCCCTTAACCAGCCAACTGCATACGCCCTCGCCCACAAACACGCCTGCGTGTCATGCGGATGGCACTCTTGTTTATGCAGCATCAGTATTCCAACCCAGGTCTGTCCAACCCCAGCTGTCACCATGACCCCACCCACGTGGGCCCAGGTCTGTGCCAAGCTTGAGAGGGGACACAGAATCGTGAGAAAATAAGTGATGGGTCCTGGACGAGGCAGTCTAGCTTCTGAGAAAGGACCTAGGTTTCAGAATCAGACCCAAGTTCAAAAGCAGCACTTCCCCCCCACGAGCCGGGTGAGCCCAGCCCAATCTCACCGTCTGCATCACCCCCTCCTGTGCAAGAAGGCTGGTGAAGCGATCCCATCCCGGAGGGCTGCTGGGGGGGGGGGTGGAGTTAGTGAGGTGACCAAGCAGGTGTCTGGCAGTGAAGGGGCTCCGGGTGACTTACTGATGGTCACTAGTGGTATGATTGTTATTATTACTAACGGCTGCAGTGGCTGAGGAGGGAGGCGCAATGACAGGACTGGGTTCCCTGCCCTTCCCTGGGCTTCAGCCATTCTGTCTGCCAAGCCTGGGGTCGCATCTGCTGGCCTCAGAGCCCTGTCCCCGCACTCCCATAGCCCCCCCGAGGAGCCCCAAACCACCCTCCCAGGAGCCTGGCTATCAGCAATGCTACCTGGGGCTCCAATGCTCCCCTGTCCCGTCAGCCTCACTGATCCCCTGGTCTCTCTGAAGTGGAGCACTGGTGGAGCCATTGTCTCTGGGCCCCCGGTGTCAGGGGACCCTATGAGGAGGGGCCCCCTGGACAAGCTTGGGCACTTGAGCCCTTTCCAGGAAGGACAGGCTTGGCAGCCCCTGGCTTCCTTGGCAAATCTTATTGGGAATGCCGTCTTCATCACATCCCAGTCCCCGTCAGTTTGGCACCCATTTAACAGATGAGGAAACGGAGGCCCAGCAAGGGGGAAGGGGGCAATTTGAGGCAGCCAGAACGCTGCTATGGAGTCAGACTGATGCCCTGCCCCTGTAGTTGTCCAGGGGCCGGGGAGAGTGGCTACACCAGTCAGGGCCTGTCGTCTGGGAGACGGAGGGAATGGGGGTGGCTGCCTTGTCGGATCTGGTGAGGATTACATGAGACTATTCATGGGAAGCACGTAGTAACCACTCAATAAACAGTAGCTGGTCATTACCGTTACCTGTGTTGTTACTACTGTTTCTGCGTTCTTACAAGAAATCAGTCACCTGCCTATAAAGACTCCAGTTTCTAACATCTGGAAGTCATTTCCCTCCCCAGGGCTGGAAAAAAAAATGAGCTATGGATGAAAGTGAGGCTGGGGGTAGAAGGGAGCCTACGGCAGCACAACAGCCGATAATAATGGCAGCAACAAACACTCACTTCTATTTACAGTGCTCTGGGCATGGATATAAGTGCTTCACATGTATTAACTCATGTAGACGTCCCCACAGCCCTGGGAATAGGTCCTAGTATCCTATTTTACATGTGGCGGGTGAGACCAAGGCTTCTGGAAGCTTACTCTCCTGCAACCACCTCCCCACAGTATTGTTGAGCAGAATTGATGGGAACAGCTTTGGAGGTGAGGGTGGTGGAGGTGAACCAAGAAGTGGGGTACACGTTCTCTGGCTAAGAGTTCCCTAGTGTCAGGGAGCTCATTTTTGGAGGCTCATTCACTCAAAACACGCTCTTCCTAAATTCCTGGCACTGGGCAGGAGCAGCCCTGGTCCTTTCCTCCTGTTCCGGGGGAGATGGAGGAGGATGAACTAAGCAGGTGCGCTGGGACTGGGATGGTTTCTGACAGAGCTCACTCCCTGCAGAGTAGGTGATGGGTGTGGGAAAGGGTGTGTGGGAGAAGGGCAACTCTGGTTCAAGGAAGGACGACGGGCGGGGACCCAAGTGAGGCTTCCCCAAGGGATGAGGCTTGGACAGGCTTTGGACCAGAGTCTGGCTCCCGGACGAAGCCTCTAGAGGCTCCAAGGAGAGGCCAGTGCATGTCATTTTGAATGGGGAAATGCAGAGTCGGCTCTGACAGTCAGGAGGACAATAGTCTCCTGAACGTGGAGCGAGAGAGCAAAGGAGATTGTCTGCACCACCAAAAGGTGGAGAGGCTGGAGCCTGGCAAACAAAAGCCAGGAAAGGGGCAGAGAGGGAAGGAGAGAGGCACAGGGAAGAGATAAGGCTGGGAATGTAAAGGCGGGGGGAGAAGAGGAAGGCATGAATTGTCAGGGCTGGGAGGCTCAGAGCTGAGCAGGACTGCTTTGTGTGTGGTGGGGCAGGTGCTGACAAGGGGCAAAGGCGGTTTCTGCTGGTACTGAGTTGTCCTCACCCCCAAATGTGATCCTGGTTCCTTGGCCTGGGAGCCTCACTTCACTGAGATTCTACACCCCCACCCTGGGCTCCCAGAGCTCCCACTGTTGGACCCCTGAGCACGTACAGATCCTTATACCTACACATTTCTCATCTCAGTCCATCCCCCAGGCGAGGGAAGAACAATCATCTTCCGTGAATAGATGACAATCAGAAACTCGAGGATGTGCAGACACTCACCTAGGATCCCACAGCTGCTTCTGCCTCCCCTGCCTTGGGATTCCTTCTTGGGAAGGGGCAGTCAGGGCCCCCCATCTCTACTAAGGACTTGGCTCATAAGACCAGCATTATATAGAGAGTCCTAGAGGGGGTGGCAGGCCTGAGTTCTGATGGAGAGCTCCTACTCTCCCTGACCTCAGTTTCTTTATCTGTACAATGGGGATCCTAACCCTGAAAATCTTGAGACATTGGCAGCTTCAGTCAGGGGTGGGTATGAGTGGACTTTTTCTAGAAGTCACCTCAGTGCTACCATCTTCACCATCAGAAGCATCACCATTCTTCAACACCTGTATCCCCCACCCCAGCCACCGCAACCCACTCTGCCTCACTTGGACTATTGGTGCTTTTGGGTGGGGCCTGAGCTCATGAGAGCTAAGCCTCCTCTCCCTTTTGTTCTCAAGACTGTTACTGTTTTTACTATTTTTACTGCATAGATTTTTTTCTTTTCTTCCTCTTTTTTTTTTTTTATGGGGATTACTTTATGACCAGGGATTTTGCTTTTTGCAGCAGAGACTTGAAGCTGGCTGGGCCTCGCATTTACGAGGACTTTCAGGAAGGTTTATGAGGCTGCAGCCCAGACCCTTCCTTCTGGCTCCTGCCAATCCAGGACAGTGGGATGTGGGGACAAAAGCCGTTTGCGGGTTTCCTCCTCCTCTTCCTTGGGTCCTAAGCTGTTCCCAGGGCAGGGCTCCCTCATGACTTGCCTGGGAAGAGAAAACCAAGGGGGACGGTGGTCCCCAACAAACATGTAGTCTTATGTGTTGCCCTCCTCCCTCTGGGACTCAGTTTCTTCATCTGTAAAGTGGGAGTGTTTGGAATATCTACCTCAAAGGTGGCCACGAGGATCATGCTCGGAGCAGAACCCAGCAGACAGACTATGAGATATACAAGTCCTACTACTCTTCTCTTCTCCCTGGGGGAAGATGAGCAAGTATCCAGCCTCACTTTGCATGTACAGCTTTGTATGATTCCATAACCATAACAACTGATGTTTCCTGAATACTCAGCCCAGAGCCAGATACGATGCTAATCCCTCAACATCCTTCATTGTACTTATCCTCACAATAATTTTGTGAGGTGGGTATTATCATCACCCCCATTTAAAGATGAGGAAACTGAGGATCAGGGAGATTCTGTCACCCAGCTAGTAAGAGATGAGACATGGATTAGCACCTGGAAAGTTTGACCCCAGAAACCACATCCTTGGACTTGAGCCCCAACCCAGGAACTGTAACAAGAGACAAGAAGAAGAGGCAGGGCACCCAGTCTGAAGGGGAGAGGTCGGTCCCCATTTAGAGCAGGGAGGTCCTGGTCCCCAGAAGGACATCCACGCCGAGGATGTCTGGTGCCCAGGGCTCTGGATCCTTAGACCTGAGGCTGGATCTCCTAGGATCACTACTTGAGAAGGGGTGCTCTGAGCCATGGTGGACACTTGTCCCATTTTGACCAAAGACAATGCACCGGCAATGGGCTTATGCAAAGGCAGGCCCACTTCTGTTTAGACAACAGGATGGGCTTCGAAGAAATTGAGCAGCAGAAGAAACACAAAACAAAGATGCGTCTAGATGTCCTCCTCTGGGAATTTTCTAAGCACAGGGCTGGGATTTCAGGGGTGCCCATGTGAAGAGATGCCTGCAGAGCCCTCTCCGTCTGGGCCAAGAAGAGACCCCCCCTCCTCACTGCTGAACAACTGTGAGACCGCAGCATCCTGGGCTCCAGGACCTCCTCCTCCCCGCCTGCCCTGCGGCCCCTCACCACCCTCCTTGCCTCCTGGGCTCTGGAACAGCTATTTAATGGGTGGCGATGCAGCGCTGATGGCACACAGTCTTGTCTGCCAGCAGGACGGCTCCGGGAGCGGGATGTAGCAATGCGGCTTGTGTATCCTGCTAAGAGATATTTAATAAATATGCAAATTGCTGCCTCTACCTCCTCAGGCAGGTAAGGAGCGGGGAGAGGCTGGAGTTAAGTATTAAATCTCTGCACAGCGTGGAACGCTCAGCACAGAGGCAGGGACTGGAGCTGAACTTCCTGGGAAGACTTCCATCTGGCATCTTAGAGCCCCTGCTTGGATGATGGAAGAGAGCAGGAGAGGCAGGGGGACTTAAGGGTGGGATCTGGAAAAAAAGGAGTACAAAAAGCCACTTTACTTAAGAAGGTTGAGCATGATATAGGGAGATGGAAAGACAATTTACTCATTGGTGCAACCATTCCCCTACCCATTCCATGTAGATTCATCTACGTGTTCACCACCTACCCATGTACACTTAATTCACCCTGAAAACCATCAATCCACCCGTCTGATCTTCATCCATTTATTCATTCATCCTTTCACTGACTTGCTCACTCTCCCACATCCAAACACCCAACCATCCACCATTGTCCCATCCATTCATCTGTCCATTTACGAACTCATTTATATATCCACCATCCATCTATCCACTCATTTAACTATTAAACCACCATACAACCACATACCTATCAATATCTATCTACCTTCTTTCCTTTCCATCAGCTGTCCACTCACCCATCCATCCAAACATCCATCCATTCATCCGTCCATCCATCCATCCATCCATCTTCTATTTCTTACATGCAAGAAGACCCTGTTCTTGGCACCGAGAATGCAGAGATAATCGGACAAGTTCCGTTCCCTTGACAAGTCTTCAGCATGTTTGTGGACAAGGTAGAATGTGGTCAGGTCATAATGCCTCCTCTTACACTTGATTTAGGGAAAGGTCTCATTTATGATCTTCCTTCCGGGAAAGTCAAGAAATACCTCCATATCCATGGAATTATATGGATTGGCTACTTACCTGCTCCCAGACCCAAATTGGCTCAGTTTATAGCACGTGTAATTATTGAGCACTGGAAATAGAGAGATGAGCCAGTCATGATCTCTGTCCCCAAGATGTTCCTGAGCTACTGGGGAGAAACATATAGAAAGAATAAATTACATGTAATAATAGGCCCTGGGGCAGTGAAGTGGAGAGTGTGACTATCCTAGAGTGCCTGGGGATGAGTATGATTTCCATGGGGAAGTTTCTGGTTTGGCCTTGACCCATGTGGAACATCCACACCTTACCTGGCATTTAGGTCATGGCTCACAGGTGTCTGTCTTTATGTTATGGGATCCAGGCCGGGCTATGTATTGGACTAAGTATAAGCTGCTGACCTTTAAGGGAGAGTCTGTCTGCCCTTCTTGAGCCCCATCTTCCATACCCTTGCTTTATTCACCAACTTGGCGAATCAGTGAGAGCCCACCAAGGGGCTTAGAAAGAGGGCTCGTTTTAGAGTCTGGCACATTTTCATTCCACTTCAGGCTCTGTTCTTTACCCAGGATGAGATCTGGGAGCCTCTGTTTCCTCCTCTTCTAAATAAGAGGCTGAGGCTGTGCGTTGAAATATGCCTGTGAGTGGAAAACAGCCAGGGAGCACTGTCTGGCAGAGTGGGCTCTCAGGCAGTGCTGGTGGGTGGCTGGGCACTGGGGGGCCGGGGCTGGGTCCGTTTGTTTATCTGTAGTCAGTCTACCCCATCCACCCCTCCCCTCTGCGGGCCTCCTCTTGAAACAGCAGCAGCCCCCTCCTGATAGAGTCTCAAGGAGCCCCCTTCTTTCACTATTCCCTCCACTAATTCGCATACTGATGCCGGGACATGGACAGTCACCTCCACCCAGTGACTGGTAGAATATCCCCTTCCCATCCCCTCACCAAGTGGATAGAGCACTGAAATTTCCTACAAGTGCCCTCCCTCCCTGAAGGACTCCTCCTTCCTCCCTCCTCCCCTGCAAGCTGAAATGGAATTATGTATTTTTTTTTGCCACCGTCTGCTATAGACGGTGTCTCCCAGAGAACCATGGGTAATCTCAGATGCAAATGTCCTATGCAAATCCAGCTGCCTGTTAAAATTAGGAGGAAGCCCAAGGCGGACGCGGTTGCGGGCTGTCACGGGAATCTCCACAGAGCCTTGATGGAAACGTGCAAGGGAGGAGGGCAGCTTTCAAGATGGAGCTCCCAGCCCTGTCCAGGGTCCTGAGGCTCTGGCACTCTGGGTGTGGGTTTTGGTAAAGCAAGTGTGGACCGCTCACCCAGAAGATGTGGCACCGTTTTCAGACTTTGATTCCCGCCCCGCAGTTCTCCATCAGGGGTGATTTTGCTCCCCCGGGGGACACCTGGCAATGTCTGGAGACATTGTGGTTGTCAACACTCAGCGTGTGCTCCTGTCAGCTGGCAGGAGAGGCCAGATGCTGGCAAACACCCTACGGTGCACAAGGTAGCCCCACAGCAAAACATCCACAGTGCCGAGGCTGAGAAATCTTGTCCGGATCTATTCCAGCCCCCTGGGGACCAAGGACAGCAGCGGAGGAGGAAGTTGGGTGGCCAGTCAGTTGTTACCTTTACCTTGAAGGGAGAGCTAGGAAGTCCTCCACGCTCCTGAACTCATGCCTGTTATCACCACGTTCCTTCACGGTCCCACTCCTGGTTTCGATTTTCTCCTTTATCCCCTGATCCTGTTCCCGAGCCCCCCTCTAATGTATGTCCTGAGATATGGATGCTTCCTGTAAAATATACAGTGCTGTTTATTGTGCGAATGTGTTTTAATTTACATAAATTGTAGTGGGCTATAGATCTCATTCTGCTGCTTAATTTTTTCACTTAACTCTGTGTTTTTAACATCTACCCGTGTTGCTGTGTATAAATCTCGTCCGATGCCTCTGACTGCAGCAGAGGCTTCCAGAGAGACAACTGGTCTCCTAAAGGTGCTCACCCAGCCTGCCCCACTGTGTCCTGAGAGGGTGTCCCTGGATCTCCCGGGAGTAGGATGGGGGTCGTGGTATGTGGTACTTCATTTCCCTAAATATTGCCAGGTTTCTTCCAGAACATGATGCTCCCCATGTTGTTGTCAACACACGGCATTATCCAATTTTCCAATTTTTCTCCCCAACCTGATTAGTATAAAGTGGTAGGACAGTGTTGCTTTAATTGGGGGAAGGAAAATGGAATTCTAAAAATTGGAGTATAAGTGACACACCATATCCTATGAGTTTCTGGTGCACATCATGGTGATTCCATATTTTTATACACTACAGAATGACCGCCATAAGTCTGGTTGCCATCTGTCACCATAGGAAAGTCATTACAATATTATTGACTATATTCCCTATGCTGTACATTTTATCCCTATGACCTACTTATAGCTGGAAGTTTGCACCTTTTAATCCCCTTCGTCTATGTTACCTACGCCCCCCCAACCTATCCCCCCTCCGGTAACTAACGGTTGGTTTCCTGTGTCTGTGACACAGTTTTGTTTGTTTGGTTTGTTTTTTAGATTCTACGTAGAAGTGAAATCATATACGGTGTGTGTCTTTCTCTGTCTGGCTTACTTCACTTGGCATAACACCCACTAGCTCCATCCATGTTGTTGCAAATGGCAAGATCTCATTCTGGTTTATGGCCGAGTAATATTCCATTGTAGATTTTTATCGATCCATCTCACATCTTCTCTATCCCTTCATCTGTCGGTGGCCTCCTAGTTTGCCTTCATATCTTGGCTCTCGTAAATGATGCTGCAAGGAACACAGGGGTGCATTTCTCTCTTTGTGTCACTGTTTTCCTTTTCTTCAGATAAATATCCGGAAGTGGAGTTGCTGAATTGTTTGGTGGTTCTATTTTTTATTTTTTCGAGGAACCTCTGTATTGTTTTCCACGCTGGTGGCACTGATTTACATTCCCACCAACGGTGTATGTGGGCTCCCTCTTCTCCACAAGCCGGCTCCCCCTTGGTATTTTTTGTCTCTTCGACACTGGCTGTTCTGACATGTGTAAAGTGGCATCTCATGGTGGTTTTGACTTGCAATTCCCTGATGGTGAGTGATGTTGAGCATCTTTTCTTCATTTTTTTTTTAAAAAATGTTTGTTTATTTAGAGAGAAGGGATTTATTTATTTTGAGAGAGAAGGGGCACGAGCAAGGGAGGCACTGAGAGAGAGAATCCCAAGCAGACTGTTCACCGCCAGCACAGAGCTTGACTCGGGGTTCGATCCCATGAACTCTGAGGTCATAACCTGAGCCGAAATCAAGAGCCAGATGCTCAACTGACTGAGCCACCCGGGTGTCCCAAGCATCTTTACGTATGTCTGTGGGCCATATGTATGTCTTTTTTGGAAAAAACGTCTATGCAAGACCTCTGCCCATTTCTTAGTCTGGTTGGTTGGTTTTTTGATATTAAGTTGTATAAGTTCTTTATATATTTTGTATATCAACCTGTTATCGGATGTATGCTTGGCAAATATCTTCTCCCATTCGGTGGGTTGCCTTTTCATTTTGTCGATGGTTCCTAGAAAGGAGAATCTTAAAAAGTTATTTTCTAGGACCCAGGAATAAGTCACCTTAACAGTGACCTGGAAGGGGAGCCTGGGTGGCTTGGTCGGTTAAGTGTCTGACTTTGGCTCAGGTCGTGATCTTGCAGTTCATGAGTTCGAGCCTCGCGTCGGGCTCTGTGCTGACGGCTCAGAGCCTGGAGCCTGTTTCAGATTCTGTGTCTCCCTCTCTCTGACCCTCCCCTGTTTATGCTCTGTCTCTCTCTGTCTCAAAAACAAATAAATGTCAAAAAAAATTTAAGAAATAAACAGTGAGCTGGTCATGGGGAACTATTTTCCACCCATGCATCCCTGAGGCAGTTGAAGTCCAGAGTGTTCTAGGTATGCAAAATCAGCAAGCCCCCGATTCCTCAAAGAGCAAGTATTTACTGGGGGTGCTCTCTGAGCCGGGATCCATGCTGAGCATTCAGGAGAGAGTGGTCAACAACACAGATGTGGGCCCTTCCCTTGTGGGGTTGTGGAGGACTGGGGAGGAGTGAACCACCAGAGGAATGATGGATTAAATACCACTGCGATTAGTGCCTCCAAGATGTATAGGACACCGTGTGTGTGGGGGGTGGCGGGGGGACTCAGAGAGAATGTCTTAAGGAAAGGACGTGTGGGCAGGGACCCAAGGGATGACAGGAATTACCCAAGCAATGGGGGAGCAGGTCCTCGGGCTTCTCAGAGCCACCTATTGATGAGATGATGCACACGGGCCCAGCACAGAGTGTGCATTTAACAAACGTGGCACGAAGGTCATGGCCGGGCTCTGCATTGGGTGCTTTTCCTCCTGGAAAGCAGGAGTCGTCCTTGGACAGGTGACGGGCATGCAAACAGACTAGAGGCTGTGTGCATGGTGAGGACACTGTGGCTGACGGGGTGGGAGCCTTGGGGACGGGTGGGAAGGCGGGAGTTCAAGTGGAAGTGAGATGGGCTCAGAGGGACCAGGGGCAGCCAGGGAACTGAGAATATGGATCCGGGGACACCAAACCTTATGGGAGGCCTCATCGGAGGCAGCCCCAGTGGGGCTGGGGGCTGGAGTGTCCACCTCTCTGGCCCAACAGAAGTTTGGGGGCTGGGTTATAAATGCCAGCTTTGGTGGATGTGGGTTGACACTGGGGATTGACAGCTCCTGGGCCGGAGGTTTCCATGTTTATGCGGGTCCTCCTGCCCTTGCTTCACTGGGCACTTCCTAGGGACAAAGGCTGGGTCTCCCCATCACCCTGGCAGCTCCCTGCAGACAGACTTTTTCTCCTCTCTTGGGCTTGGGGGACCGTTGTCCCGACAGGGCATCATGGCCCCCGGGTGCTCTGAGTGTCTGCCCTTGAGGGGAGGTCCCCAACCCAGCAGCGTGGTAGGGAGGGGGGTCAGTGGAGGCCAAGTGTGGCACCACCAGCACCCACAACACATATGTACCTGTGTCCCTCAAGTACACGTGAACACAGAAAACCTCGCCAGTTCCCCATCCGGATCCTTTCCCTGGGCACAGAGATGCCCCCCAAGGCCTTGGGGTGCACAGAGCGTTCTTTTCCTCTCCCCGTCTTGAGAGGGAATGCCCAATCACCCAGCCTCTGAGAGATCAAATCCCTTGCAGAGAGCCTCCACGGGGGCCACCTCCTCAGGGACTTGTGCTCATCCCCTACCGCACCCCCCTCCCATGGGGGCCTCACCTCCCATCAGAGGGGACCCAGCCTTCCTTCTCTCGGGCTTCCCTCCTCTGTCCCCTCTATTGGAACCGTCCCTGCCAAAGGTGCTGTCTTCCCAGCACAGGCCTACACTATCTTCCTGCTTATCAGTCTGGAGCCCGAGGCCATCAGACTTCAAAGACTATATCAAATGCGTTTAGTGGTTGTGTGTTTCTTTTTAATATCAGCAAACTGTATTTTCAGGGGGAAAGGGCCAGAGCCACAGAGAGGAATAAAGGAAAACAACACCCAGGAGAAAGATTTCGGCTGTAAGGCTGGGGAGGCAGGGTGGGTCCCGATGTGGGGGTGGGGGGTGGGGGGGGAACTTGCTTCTTAGAGCGGCTCGGCTGCTTTTGAAGCAAACCTGGGGTGCATCGGGTGGGCCAGGGGCATGGAGGCACTGGGGACCCCTCTCTATTCCTAAGATGAAAAGGGGAGGAAAGAACAGAATTTTCGAGCTTGTGCACATGAAGCCAAAATCCACCTGCAGACTCCTGTGGGCCCAGTGGTTAAGGTCACAGCCCTGGAATCAAACGGCCCAGCACAGTGACCGGCAGGGCTGGTGAACTCAGACTTCTAAGCTTCGGCTTCCTCGGCTGCAAAGTGGGGCTGACCATGGCGCCCAGCCTCAGGTTGTTTGGAGAAGTCAGCGGGATGACGGCTGGAGAGAATTTCTCGAGCGACAGGCCACTTTTGGAGAACGCCACGCTGAGCCTCCCTGGCATTACCGTGATTCGCCAGGGCACGGAGGCCAGCCCAGCCAGAGGCGGCAGGCCCTGGGAGGTCTCCGGGATGGCTGGGAGGTAAGGGGGCTCGGGGGCAGGGTCCCCGGTCTTTGCATCGGCCCGGCACCTATTCAGGGTGGCTTCAAATCGAGGCCATCCCGCGGAGAGCCGTGGAAGGAGGCGGCCGCACCGTCTTGCTTCCGGCTGCACACTGGGAAAAAGAAGAGGGTGTTCGCGGAGGGCAGGTCGTGTGGGCAGACGCTCCCCGCGCCGACCTCAGTGCGTCTCCACCACCCTGACAGCCGCGACCGTGGCTCCCATTTTTCCAGATGATGTGACCCTCGGGAATGGTCCCCGGGAAGCCGGGGAGCTCCAGCCATCCCCGCGCCTCCGGCTTTCCTGAGGTCCCCCTTCTCCGCCTTCCGCAGGTTCCATTTCTCCTTCAAGTGCTTCTCAGCCTTGTGTTGTCCCCACCTCCAAAGGCAGCCTGGGGGTGTCCAGCTGGGCCATGTGGCAGGGGGGACGCCGGTGGGAGGGAAACGCTCCCCAAACAGGCTGCAGGCGGTGGGTGTTGACATCCCGGCACCCAGGCCGTGAGTTATGGCCCATTACCCGCTGCAGAGGCTCTATCTCTGATAAGGCTCTTTATGAGCTCCTCCATGAGTAGGGAAAGGTAATTGCATTTTTAGTGCCCTGAAAAGGTAAAGGAAAAGGTTTGCTGGGTTTCCATCTATTTAGGCGTGAGGACGCTGCTGTATGCATACAGAAGCAGGGCTCTGTGACCAGCTGATAGGTAACTGTCTGGGGGGAAGCGGCTAATGTGACAGGTACGCTAACACACAGACCGAAGTACTCACGCCCTATCCCCCAGCTGCCTGCAGGCCGGGCCTGGACAGAGTGGGGACTGTGCCAGGCAGTGGTTAGGCATCCTTTCTGCACGGGGCAGGGAGGCCCCAGAGGCTTTTGGGTCAGGCACCAGGTTAAAAGGTTTTTACCTTATCCCACAGGTGATATAAAACCACTGAAGGGGCGCCTGGGTGGCTCAGTCGGTTGAACGTCCGACTTCGGCTCAGGTCACGATCTCACGGTTCGTGAGTTCGAGCCCCGCGTCGGGCTCTGGGCTGACGGCTCAGAGCCTGGAGCCTGCTTCCGATTCTGTGTCTCCCTCTCTCTCTGCCCCTCCCCCGTTCATGCTCTGTCTCTCTCTGTCCCAAAAATAAATAAACGTTAAAAAAAAAATTAAAAAAAAAACAACACTGAAGGCCTTTGAGCCCTTATACGGCATGAAAAACAAAAAAAAGTGGAATTTAGGGACTTAGTGTCCAGGATGGCCAGGTACGGGTTAGCAAATTTAGCAAATAAAATACAGGATGAATAGGGTTTTTGTTTGTTTGTTTGTTTTTTAGCATATGTGTGTCCCATATCATATTTGACCATGCAACATTTGGGATATACTTATGCTATAAAATTATTATTATTATTATTATTATTATTATTATTATTATTTAATCTGAAATTCAAATTGAACTAGATGTCCTGTTGTTTATCTGGCAACCCAAACTGGAAGGAAAAAGGAAGATAAAAAGAAGATTAGGAGGGCACCGGGGTGGCTCAGTCGGTTACGCATCCGACCTCGGCTCAGGTCGTGATCTCATGGTTCGTGGGTTCGAGCCCCGCATCAGACTCTGTGCTGACAGCTAGGAGCCTGGAGCCTGCTTCGGATTCAGTGTCTCCCTGTGTCTCTTCCCCTCCCCTGCTCACGCTCTGTCTCTCTCTCCCAAAAATAAACATTAAAAAAAATTAAAAAAAAAAAAGAGGATTAGGACATTCAGACTCGCTTTCTGGTCTTTTACTCGGTGTTTTCACTATTTATTTTCTGGTTATCTCATAACAAATACGGCTTTGTCCCTCAAGTGACTGTTACAACCGAGCAGAGGCATGCTCACATTCTGTCTCTGTCACATACGCATCCATGAGCCATGGATTCTGAAATGTCTTCCTTCAACACATTTGTGTTAAATGTCTACCGAATGCTTTCGTGGGCACTGGAAGCGATCTGGGGACGACTTCAGGAAAATATCTAGAAATGTGTGTGTATGTCTCTATCTGTATTTCTCCAGAGTTTACTTCGTCTGTCTCCCTATTCATCTTTGCAACACACACACCCATTTATTTTGTGTGGGCGCGTTCTTGTGTATGCGTACAAATATACACACACGTGCATCGTGCGGAGCCTTAGGGACGAGCGAGATAAAATACGTTGCAACAAATAACAGTAAATAAGGATGAGGTGCCCGGTTCCAAACGACTGGGCACTCTGCTGTTCTAAACCAGCCATGGCACCGGCATCGATCAACTACTTGTCGTTTGTCACATCGATGGCCTCGCTTAATTTTCAGAGAGCCTGTGAACCAAACACACTGGTGGCGGCCGGGAAGGGCGGTGTTTGTGCTTTTACTAAAGATCATACGACCAGGAGCTGGGGAAGGCCACCTACAGACCAAGCCTTGCGTCTGATACAAATGCACATGGCGACAAACCAGTGGATTAGGACAATCTGACTCCCGAGGCCCCTGGCTTTCTGCTATGTTACGTAATCCCAGGGGGCTGTCTATCTTTCTTCCTGGAGCCCTCCTTCGGATGACCCCTACGCTTCGTCAAGGCAAGGGCTGAATTTGTTAAAAGACTCTGGCTTCTCTTTGGAGGACACAGGCTGACATCACCCCGTAGCTTTGTGGGCCCCGGCAAGGGCGTGAAGCAGGATTTGGAGACGCATCCATCAGCAGAGGCTGGATCTGCAACGCAAAGCCTGATGCTTTGGGGCCCAGAGCAAGAGAAATAAATGTAGCGGTGTGGATCATCCAGGTGAGGGCTTCCAGGCTCCCAGTTCTTGGGAGAGACGAGAGAGATGATCCATCTGGAGAGATGAGTGGAGGACATCCCTGAACAGCCAATTAAACCACTTTTAATGGTCTCAAAGAATGTATGTTCAAGTTCCAAACCAATCTCAAGACTTAGTGAAGCAGAGATAACTGGGCCTTTGGCCGTGCAAGATAAACTAGCAAAATCTGAAATGCAGGCAATCCTGTTTTACATTAAGGCAAGTGAAAATCAACATGATGCGTGTGGTTACCCACAAGAAAATGCTCCGACCTCTAGAAGATAGCCAGGCAGAGAGAAGACACTGAATGGATGGATGAATGAATGAATGAATGAATGCTTGCCCTGAGGCTCCAACCATTACAGTCAGAAGGGTAGAGCATAAACTGATTCGAAGATCCAATAAGGAAAGTGGACATTTGAGATTAAAAAGGGAAATAGGCAGGGGCCCCTGGGTGGCTCAGTCGGTTGAGCATCCGACTTCAGCTCAGGTCATGATCTCGCAGTCTGTGAGTTCGAGTCCCACGTCAGGCTCTGTGCTGACAGCTCGGAGCCTGGAGCCTGGAGCCTGCTTCGGATTCTGTCTCCCTCTCTCTCTGCCCCTCCCTTGCTCGTGCTCTCTCTCTCTCTCTCAAAAAGAAATAAATAAGTTTATGTAATTATTCTGAGAGAGAGAGAAAGAGACAGAGAGGGAACACGAGCAAGGGAGGGGCAGAGAGAGCTGGAGAGAGAGACAGAATCCCAAGCAGGCTCCGTGCTGTCAGCACAGAGCCTGACACAGGGCTCGAAATCATGAACTGTGAGATCGTGCCCTGAGCCAAAACCTAGTCATACACAATGGACGGAGCCGTGCAGGCACCCAAGCCTCATGTCTTTAACATAAGGACAGCCACATAAGGACAGCCACATGGACAGGTCTGAGTTACTCTCAGGATTAAGTGATACACGGAGACACCAGTAAGGTGCCGGGCACATAACGGGGTTTCCATGAACTTCCCTCTTGTCCATCCCATTCCTGCTGCCACACTACAATTTCAGATTGCCTGGTGTGGCTGGTTTGATGCCCAGGGGGATGCTCACTGCAGGTGCCTTTGATGTATTCGTGAAGGGCCGTCCAGCGGGGCCTCCCCTTGGCCTCATCTTCTGGGTGACTGGCTTGAGTCAGACCCCCAAGAGCTCCCGCTGCCTCTTTCTCAGGACACTCCCTGACTCAGAGTCACCATGAACTCACTCTGGACTTACCCAAGTTGGGCGGCGTTCGTGGGGGCCTGTGCTCCCAGGGGCTGGCAGACATTCATTAGGGACACAGGCCCTGGAGTCAGACAGACTGGTTTTTCCAACACTAGCTATGAACCCTTAGTCAAATCTCCACACCTCTCTTGGCTTCCTTTCCCACATTTTCAAGTTTTCCAAATCCCCTGGGAAGTTCTGGAAAAGTTTATGCTACTCTCCACCTACAATAGCCCACCTTCCTTTTCTTCAAACACATCAAACTACCTCCCACCTCAGGGCCTTTGCACCTGCTGCCCTTCTGCCTAGAGCTCTCATTTGTGGGCTCCTTTCCATATTTTAAATTTCAGCTTAGGTCTGCCCTGACCACCTGGCCAGTAGAATTCCCCTCGATCTTATCAGCCTGTTTATCTTCTTCCCAGCCCTCACCGCAATCTGAATGGACTTTGTTCATTGATTTTTTTTTTATTAGCTTAATGTCCGAGCCCCAGCGGACGCTTCTTGAAGGCACAAACTATCTTTCTGAGTGCATCAGCGTATCCCACGGTACCTGTCACAAGCTAGACACTCAGTAAATATTTCTTCAAAGGAATACATGAGTGAATGGTGCTTATGCCCATAGTAATAATATTCACTGGGCTCTTAGAACATACCAGAGACTGTTTCAGGCACTTCACGGGCATTCGTTCTGTTTTATAGTGGAGACAGGACACGGGGAGGTTTAACGGCATGCCCAGGGTCACGCCCACAGCAGATTAGCTGAAGTAGAACCAAGATTTAAATGTAAGCTGTTCAGAGGCGCCTGGGTGGCTCAGTCGGTTAAGCATCCGACTTCAGCCCAGGTCACATGATCTCACGGTTTGTGGGTTTGGGCCCTGCCTGCTCAGGATTCTCTCTTTCCCTTTCTCTCTCTCTCTCTCTTTCTCTCTCTCTGCCCCTCCCCAACTCCCGCTTTCTCTCTCTCTCTCTCTCTCAAAATAAATAAATAAACTTAAAAAAAACATAAATGTAAGCTCTGCAGCCCCAGAGCTGGAAGACTGGATGAGTGAATGAATATGTGAGCAGAGAAGCATGTAACACAATGCCCAGCACACAGTAGGCGCTCAACGTAGGATGGCCGTGATTCGGATTTCAATACTGCACTCTCTCCTACGTGCAAAACGATTTTGCGCGTCCCCCAGGGTTTCCAGATCTCCGCGCCCGTCCACCCCCACCGTTCTGTCTGTGGCGTCGGTGTTTCTGTGCCCAAACTACAAAATATATATGTGTATTCAAAGATGCGGTTCTACATTTTAAGCAGCCAGAGAGCTAAATATTTAAAGGAGATGTGTGAATTATTGACTCGCCTCTGCAGTGGGTTCTTTTCTTCGGTCCCTCTCTGTCTTACCATTGTCCCTCGATTCCAGCTTCTGGTACTGCCCGCGGCCCAGCACCCGCCTCCCTTGCTTTCCCTGCAGAGAGAGAGGCCGCACCCTCAAAGGAGCGGGGGTCCCCTCACCCACGGACTGTCACTGTGGAGCCAGAGCGCCGCCCCCCCCCCCACCGAGAACCCAAGGGGAGGTCGGGGTTGCCCTGTCTGTCTCTCAGGGGCTGGCGGACAGGCTCGGCTTATGTTGCTAGTTTCAGATGATTTTGACTCCAGAAACTTTAATGATCACCTACTGTATGCAGAATCACCATGGCCATCCCCATCACCAGAAACGATCATTTACTGAGAACTTTCTGTTCTCCGTGCATGTGAATTAATGAAATCCCAGACCTTCCACTTGATTGACAGTTCAAGGCCCCATAAGTCACTCATCTTCTCTGGGCCTCACTTTTCTCGTTGTAAATCAGGTATAATGCTAGCTCTCCTTTATAAGAGATGTATAGTCTGCCCTTTCCCTGCTGGATAAGCTCCTTGGCAAGGCTAGGTTTCTCCCTTGTAGTCATAGACATATCCCAGTGCCTAGAACAGTGCCTGGCCCCCGGTGAGTCCTCATTAAGCATTTTTGGAAGGAAGGAAGAAAGGAAGGCCAGAAGGAAGGCCAAACTGGGCAGGAACCACTAGAATCATGTTCTTTACTGGGGCGCCTGGGTGGCTCAGTCGGTTGAGTGCCAGACTCTTGATTTTGGCTCGGGCCATGATCTCACGGTCGTGGGATCGAGCCCTGCGTCAGGCCACACTTGAATTCTCGCTCTCTGTCCCTCTCCCCTGCTCTATCTAAAATTAAAAAAAAAATCACGTTCGCTACCATGACTGTTATCATTTTACTAGAGGCCCCCGCACCACGCCTATAGGCAGGTGACGTCATTATCTCCACTTTGCAGAGGAAGAAACCGAGGCCCCGGGGACAGTCTTGGAAAGTCCCCGTCTTCAAACCGCTTGTGATCAAGAAGGTAAAAGACAGGACTGTTCTCTCTTGAAGGAACCCCCGAGGGAGGGGGCCAAGCCTCCTCAGTGCCACCTGGATCCCAGACCCACTAGGAGGGAATGTAGTTTAGCCCCAGCCTGGCTTTTACAGATGCACACACTGAGGCTCAGAGGCTCTCAGAGACTCCCTGCGGGGAGGATGGGACCTAAAGCCCTTCCACTCCCCGGCTTTGCATACTGAGGCCCCGCCTGCTCTCTCGTCTCATTTCATGTCCCCGGAGCCTTGGCCCACCCCCACCCCCATATCCCTCACTCTCCACGTTCCAAACACTTGGAAGATCATTGCTCTCTCCCCAGGGCCCACTCCGATGCCTGGGGCGTAGAGAAAGAGAGAGCAGGGGCAGGGCAGAGAGAGAGAGAGAGAGAATCCCAAGCAGGCTCCGTGCTGTCAGCACAGAGCCCAAGGCGGGGCTTGATCCCAGGAACGGTGAGATCATGACCTGGGCCCCAATCAAACACACGGAACTGACTGAGCCACCCAGGTGCCCCATAGTAGACTCGTCTTAAGGTGTGGTTCAGTGAAAGGGATCTCACCCTCAGGCTCCGGGCTGCACCGTCAGGCAGGTTCAGGACTCCAGTGGCCTGAGAGTGAACGCCTCCAAGTTTTAGCCCCCAGAGGAGGGGTCACGGCCGAGGGAGGTTGGAGGCAGGCCCTGGGGAGGGCATACCACATGGCCAGCAGGCTGGGATCACGTGAAAAAGCATCCCAGGTGGAGTGAACAGAATGAGCGGAGGTTAAGAGGTGAGCAAGGGCACGGTTGTGTTAGGGAACAGGGACAGCTCAGCGTGGCTGGGGCAGAGGGGCTTTCTGCAGAGGCACGTCACAGACCATCCGTCTGAGCCTCGAGAGGCATGCTGGGATAAGAACGGAGACGGCTCTGAAAGCCAAGTGAGAAAATGGGGAGCCCTTGCTGCGGTGTAATCAGAGCTGTGCTTTAGAAGTGCCGCTCCGGCCAGGGAGGGATGGGGGACAGCGGTTGGACGTCCCCACGCGGCGCTCTCCGGACAGGGTGTGCTGACCTGGGGCAGCGGGTAGACATCAGGCGGAGACATCACGTGCGAGGAAGCGGGGGCGCTTGGGTTTGGTGGCTCCCGGCTAGTCGGGGGCAGAGGTGGGAGAGGGGCCTCGTGCTGCCTTCTGGAGCCGGGCGCCCTGGTGCCCGTAGTCAGGGTTACGGAAGGGACGATCGTCACGGAAATCACAGAGGTCACCTCCAGCCTGGTCTCCCCACTGGCTGCTGCCAGGTGATGATTCATCACAAATAAAAAAAGGGAGGAAGGCGACACCAGCCATGCGGACCCCGACGCGGGGAAGAATTCCAAATAAATGGGTCCTTTGATCATTGGACCAATTTCCGCAAAGGCTTGTTAGCTCCAAGAAGATCAAATGGGGAAGATAATGAGCAATTTTCAGGTAGTAGGTGCAGCATACAGGGTGACAACCCAATTTAGTCAGATTCTTAATCAAGTCGGAATCCCTGACTTGACGCTATTTGAGGAGTCTATTACTCCATTATGCTGAGTGCTTTGCTGTCTCCGGTTTCCAGATTTCCAGTCGTTAGAGGTATTTATCTCCATGCGATTTAATTAAAGTCTAGTGTTTAATGACACAATGTGTGCTAATTATTTCTTGTTGGTTGTTGAGGGTGTGTTTTTTTTTCCTCCCCCCTTTTGCAACAAAGCAAACCTCTCATTATTTCACTTGGCCAAGGAAAGGTGGAAGGTAGGGGCTGGGCTGGGCGGACCTCGGGACAGATCAGATGTCGGCGCTTCCGAGAAAAGCAAGGAGATGTTTTGTCCCTTGGATCCCTGATGCTGCGCTCTGTGTCCACATCATCCAGGGGATGAGCCCTCTTTCTGCAGCCCCAACGTGTGGGAAGGACTTAGCATGTCGGCCTAGACTGTGGCCACTATTTTTGTTACATTGCACACTGTCATCAGCCGGTCTACACATGGAGAAGGAGGATGGGGCCCCTCCCTTGTTACACCAAAGTGTAGCGATTCCCACATAAATCCCTCGCTCTGTTGCTGGAATCTTTGCCGATATTATTCTGAGTCCTTGTCGGTGCAGGACACGTACTGAGAGAAAATCCGACACAGGGGAGTTTAGTCCCGCCCTAGAGCACCAACGCCAGAGACAAATGACCCATCTTTGAGGAGGTGATCCGTTCTCAGCATCCAGGAGATGGACAAGGCCTGGGCTCCCCGCCTGCAATCAAGTCTTGCCCTCCTAGCAGAGTTCATTCACTCTCGCTGAGCCTCGATGTCCTCATCTGTACAATGGGGCCTATGAAACCCAGTGACGATTAGGAGAGAGAAACCATGAAATTGCCAAGCATTTGCCTGGCACGTATGCCTGGCTCAGCAAAGAGCAACCTGGATTATTAGGGTCATCTTTGCTCTCAGAAGTGCTTGGCAGAAGGGCGGAGCCTAGAAGTTGGTGGCAGTCAGTGTCTGGGAGTCAGGGGCTAGCTAGGGTAAGGATGAGAACTACCATGGAGGGAGGAAGCCCTCTCACCAGCGTCCGAGGGTGATGGTGGCCAGATTCACTCCACAGGGATGATAACTGGAGAGCCCAGTGGTGTATTAGACCCCAGCCCAATGGGCCACCGGGTGAGCAGAGTCCAGATCCTAGAGAAGGAACAAAGACAGGTGCAAGGAGGATTGGCCAAGGCAACAGCCCCTCCAGGCATCAGTGAGCCTGCTGCGGGGGTGTGCTGAGACGTGAAGTCTCTGTGGGTGACCAGGATGGTCCCAGGCCCTCTGGGCAGCAGGCACTATGGAACAGCAGCTCCTGGAGTCGTCTGTGGACTCCACGAGGCAGATGGGATGGGAGGTTGTCCTCGGGTGGCCCAGGACGGGATGCAGCTTTCAGGAGCTAGACCAGGCAGAGGGAGGACGGGGGGGCATGTGGGTCTGGGAGCCCGGGGCCACCAGGACGTGCTGCTTGGGCAATAAAGAACAGAGGTCAAGAGCGCCGGCTTTGGAATCAAATTGATCTGGAGACCTGGTCCTTCCCTACCCTCATGTGGGTCCCTCCCCCAACCTGAGTCCCCTTTCCACACCCATGAGGTGAGACAGTAGGACCTGACCTCAGCAGGTTGTAAGGGGGATCATCAAATGACATAATGCCTCCCTGATGCAGACCAAGTGCTCGGCGTATTGTCCGTTATTTTTGTCGCTAGGAATCAGGGCACTCCGGGTACTAAGACCTCGTCTATGGCAGCCCTGAACTGGGGCTTAAAGGGAAGGGTCCCATTGACCACCTGCAGGTTTTGAAATGCCACAGGGACTGAATGTCTATCTCCCTCCGTCTTCTTGATGAGGCCAGATGTCTTCCCATCAGAAAGCGAGATCCCTTCTGAGAAGCTTCCTTCCACTTATGATGGATGCTGTGTGGCTCTGCAGAGGGGCCCCAGAGTCACCTTGCCCGCTGTCCCTTTTGAGGAAAGATACCACGAGAGAATCTTTCCTCAGGGTGGCTCTGGCCTGTGCTCTGAGCATGGAGACCCTGCTGTGCCCCAGTCATGTTGAGCGGGACCCGGGTCAGTGCCCCAGCCTCTAATAGCCCGTGTCCCGTGTGGACCTGGGGGGGTGCGACTCTGCTCGGGAACGATGCTTCCTTCGTGGTGGAAACAAACAAGACAGTCAGGTTCTCTCTCCTAGGGGTCTAGGTGCTGGAGGTCCCAGAGAAGGTGGGTCATCCTACATATTTTTGGACTATGGCTGAGCATTTGTTTTGGCTTTTCATGAGCCCAGAAAATTCCAGAACCTGGCATGATGGCACAGCTATGCTAGCTCACTGCCTTTTCTGTCCTCGAAGCAACCAGCCCCTTCCCCCGTACATCACCAGAATCATCACAGACACCACTGGTCCTTGAAGCCTTACAAAGCCAAGCTGACACGGCCCCTGCACAGTGCCAGGCACTGTGTGTGTGTGTGTGTGTGTGTGTGTGTGGTGTGACCAGCTCCTGACCTCCATGGGGCTCCCGCCTAGTGGGAGGCGGCTGTCCACGCAGACAGCTACAGGGTTGGGTGAGCAGTGCTAAGATGGAAGCAGGTGCAGGGGGAGAGGTGAGGCCTCTCTGGTGGTCAGGAGGGTGATATTGGAATTACACCGGGTCCGTGAGAGGAGGAAAGGGGTCCAGGGACAGGAGCCCTGCGTACAAAGGCACAGAGAGGTGGGAGAGAGTGGTGAGCCCCAGGGACTGCATGAAAGGTCCGTGAGGAATGAAGAACAGGGCCTGGGGGGGGGGGTGAGGGAGGGGAACGGTGGGCAAAGGACCCAGAACAAGAGACCAGTGCATCTTATGTCTCTGCTGATGAGCAGGGACCACAGTCCACAGAGAGAGACACAAGGGCGTGTGGGGCCCTCTCGTGAGCTCGCGTTAATGCCTAGACCCCAGAAACTTAACAAAGGCCCAGCTGGGCCTTGGGAAACCTCCAGAGGGTGACCACAGATGACCGTCCCCTGCCGACCTCTCCCCTCCCCAGTGCTGGGGCCTTGGCCTCGAGTCAACTGTGAGGAAAGCAAACTGATGGAAGCCAATCTACCACATGCCCCAGAGATTCCAGGAGCGAGGCTCATCTTGCCTGCTGCGGCCGGGAGACCTGGAAAATCACCAAGCAACGGCTGAAGAAAGTAAGGAAAATGGAGAGGCCTTTGGATCCAAGGGGCTCTGGGACTCAAAAGCAGCAGCTTGAAAGGTTTTATGGGAGTTTCTTCAAGGAAACAGATATCTCCACTGACACTTGCCAAGGCATTTTCTCCGGTAACAAGCTTCTTTATTCAGCCAAACAAAGAAACCATCGCACACAGAGGAGTGAGGAGAGCTGTCAGAGGCTGTTCCGGGGAGAAACGAAAGAGGCTTTTGCTGAAGCTAAAGCCCATAAAAGCTGAAGGTCAAGACGGAGGCCCCCCTTCCGGCTGCTTTGGGTGCACAGGACGTTCAAGATGGCCGACCCAGCAACCAGGCCGCTGTCAGGCCGCCCGGGGGGCTCCCCCTTCCGGCCTCACCCCCAAACCCCATCTTCCCAGCCAGGGTGGGAAGGCAAAGAAACAACGCTAACCCCCTCTTGGGACCCATCGTGGGGTCAGGCAACCCCAAGGTGGGTCCTGAGACCCCCGTGACCTGTGGCCTGTCATTGGACCTCATGCCCCCAGCTCTCCCTGTGGCCCCCCTGGGACCCATGCCGCTGGTGGGGAGGCCTGAGCACCTGGCCTGGTCGCGAGGGGGACCCGCACTGTAATCAGACCGATAAAAACGGCAGCCACCAACGCTGTGGAGGGCTCTTGCCACTAACACACTCCACACCTCCCCCTACAAGCAAGCAGTCCTCACAGCAAACCGGATCAAGGCTCGGGGAGAATACTTCACTCCCCCCATTTGACAAGTGAGGGAGTGGAGCTTGGGTGATTAAATGATTTGCCTGAGGACACAGTGCTGGTAAGAAGACCGGTTGGGGGGCATCCGGGTGGCTCAGTTGGTTAAACGTCCAGCTCAGTTGTGGCTCAGGTCACAATCTTGCGGTTTCGAGAGTTCAAGCCCCACCTTGGGCTCTGCACTGGCAGCATGGAGCCCACTTGGGATTCTCACTCTCTCTCTCTCTCTCTCTCTCTCTCTCTCTCTCTCTCTGTGCCCCTCTCCCCATTCTCGCTGTTTCTGTCTCTCACAAAATAAATAAATGAACTTAAAAGAAAAAAAAAGATGGGTTGGGACTCCAACCAGTGCCACCTATTTCAAACGTACTGTGGTCAGTGGCCCTGTTGTGGGATTCCAGCCAGGCCAGCCTGAGCTGCCTAGTGGGGAGGGAGCCCATAAAAAGGTCCCCCTTTGACTGTCCCTCTGCTCATCTCAGTCTGGCCATTTGAGTGTGTGACCCCTGTGTCTTCTAATGTCATTTAATTCATTAATTTATCGATTTATGATTGTTTTAAAGTTTACCTATTGGAGAGAGATAGAGCACAAGCTCGAGTGGCAGAGGGGCAGAGAGAGAGGGAGAGAGAGAATCCCACGCAGGCTCCATGATCTCAGCACAGACCCTGATGCGGGGCTTGAACTCACAAACCATGAAATCGTGACCTGAGCCAAAACCAAGAGTCGGATGCTTAACCAACTGAGCCACCCAGATGCTTCTGAGGCCGTTTAATTTAAACATTTGTTTAAAAGCCTCCTCCTACCACTCCCCCAAGCTGGTGACAAACTCTTGAATCAGAGAGAACCGAGTATAAATGTCGGCCCCTCCTCTTACTAATTCTGTGACCTGGGCAAGTCCCTGAGCCTCAGATTCTCCCTGCAAAATGTAGAGGAATGGTGTCCTCTACAAAGAGGTGGGGCGGGGGTTCTACAGACTACTCTATACGTGGTTCTTCATGGGACCCGGCAGGTGACAACTGGTCAACACACAGTGGCTGTGACTAACACAACAGTGGCTGTGTTGGTTCACCGTTTCTCCGTGTCCACCACCAGGCTTCAGTGGCACACGACACTTAATTAGCTCATTAATTAGTTGGCTGATTGGGCTGTGCTCCACGTGGCTCCCATTCTCTGCCTGGGCCCGTGGCAATGGCAGCAGCAGCCGTGAAAGAAAGCACGCAGATGCATTTCAGGTCTCTGCTCGTGTCACAGCTGCACATCCTCCATTGGCCAAAGCAAGGCACGAAGGTGAGCCCCAGCTCAAGAGACAGCGGGGCACACCCGGGCCACTCGGGCGGGCATTGCTAAGGGTGCGGCCGTATAATCCCGGGGCTGGACGGGGAGCGAGGAGGGGGACCCATAGCCCGGGCTTCTATAGGCAGCGGCTCAGGTATACTTCTGGTGACTTTCCAGGCGCTCACGCAAGCACGGAATTAGAATGGAACCCGTTTCTTATCTTCTCTGGCACAGTGATTTATCCTAATAAATTGTGTAGCTTCTAAAACCTAGTCAAGTGGGGTTTCTTGCCTCTACGAATGACTCCTGAGTTGTCAGAGTCGTGAATTGTGAACTCGTTTTGTGTGCATGTGTGGAGACCAAGTCACGAGCCTAAGAAAGCCACTTGGAACGAAGCCGCATAAAGAACAGCTGAGACAATAACGGGCATTCACAGAAACTACCAACGGGTGGACGCCTCGGGTCCTGTCGCTCTGGAAAGCAGCTAGGGATCATCTGACAAAATTGAAGCGAGCCGCAGGCTGTGATTTGAGAAACCTTTAGATGTATGCCCGAGGTCTCAGGATATTTATATCTCAGAATATTTATAGGTCTCAGAATATTTATAGCAGCGCCGTGTGTCACAGCCCAAACTCAGACACACCCCAAATGTGCACCGATAGCAGGATGGGTCATCGTGATGTATTCACACAGTGGAGTAGTACGCAGCAAGGATCAGAGATGAAATCTACCGCAAGCGACAACATCGATGAGTCTTACGAAGCACAAAAGAACTGCGACTCCATTTGCCTGAAGCTCGCAGGCAAAAACTAAGCCGTATGGTTTAGGGATGGACATGCCGATAATGATACATTAAGCAAAAGGCTGGAAATTATTACCATAAATGTCAGGATGGTGGGTGAGAGACAAGGATGACCAGACGGGACACACAGCATCTTCAAGAGGTGCCAAAGTTGTAGCTCCTGGCCTCTGACGGTTCATCTATACGGGACTCCCTTTAGAGAGATTTATTAAACGGTGCGTTTGTATTTCGTGCTCTTTCCTGTATACGGTATTTCACGATGGAAGTATGTTTCTTAAGGACGGTTAAGGAAGTAGGGGTATTTCGTTCAGAGAAGAGAAAACACGGGGTGAATGTAAAACCTGTCTCACAATATTTGAACAACAAGCGATGTGGACGGGAGAACCCCATCTTCCCACATGGCCCCAAAGGCAGAAAAAAATCAGGACTGGAGAGGCACAGGGTTTGGCTCCAGATAAGGAAGAATTTCCGATAACCAGGAACGTTAAAAAATTGAGTATATATATATGTATTTTTGGGGAGGGGGAGATAAAGTCCTTTTTATTTAATTAAGCAACACCACGGTACGCTGATGGGAATCTTGGCAAAGATCTTGGAGGATGAGTCAATGTCAGAGAAGCCTGGGCCAGGGAAGATCGAGGCTGCCCAACCCCCAGAGGCAAGGCCAGTGTGGAAGAGTGAGGCATTTGGAGCCAGCCAGACCTGAGTTTGATCCCAGCTCCACCACTGAGTAGCTAAGTGACCTTGGGAAGGTTACCCGACCTCTCTGTGCCTCTATTTGCTCGCTTGAAAGCAATACTGCATCTAAATTATCTGGCACTTAATAAGCCCTTGATAAATGATGGTCATTATTGCTAATAAAAAAGTTTCTCCCAAATTTGAGATTCTGAGGATTCTCTGCATCCAGAAGTATATGTGTTGTATTAGTCAGATTTTTCATTTCTTTCCTTCTTTCCTTTCCTCCCTTTCTTTCCTCCTTTCTTTCCTTCCTTTCCTGTCTGCCTGTCCGTCTGTCTTTCCGTCTGTCTTTCCTTTCCTGTCTGTCTGTCCATCTGTCTTTCCTTTCCTTCTTTCCTGTCCGTCTTTCCTTTCCTGTCTTTCCTGTCCGTCTGTCTTTCCTTTCCTGTCTTTCCTGTCCATCTGTCTTTCCTTTCCTGTCTTTCCTGTCCGTCTGTCTTTCCTGTCTGTCTTTCCTGTCCTTCTTCCTTTCCTGTCTGTCCGTCTGTCTGTCCGTCTGTCTTTCCTTTCCTGTCTGTCTGTCTTTCCTGTCCTTCTTCCTTTCCTGTCCTTCCTTCTTTCTTTTTCTCTTTTTCTTTCTCTCTTTCTTTCTTTCTTTCTTTCTGTAACATAGCAGCATAACACCAAATCACAGTGGCTGATAAAAACAAGCAATTATTTTGTGCTCACGGGTCTGTGGACCAGTTACAACTCAGTAGGGTTGGGTCTCGGCTTCAGGCTCAGCTGCGGGCCGGGTTCAGCTCTGCTCCCCGAGTTTCTCATCCCAAGACCAAACACCACCCGGGACACTCCCTGTCCCTGAGGAAGGGCAGAAAGTTTGTGAAGGACACACAGAAACAGACAATATGTGCTAAGGCTTCATCTCAGAAGTGCCTGACCAATCCTCCCTCCCACATGCCACTGGCCTAAGCAGGTCACAGGGCCACGCCCAAGGTCAATGCCACAGGGATGTCTGCAAGGCCCCTCCCCTGCAAAAGTCACACCGTGAAGGGGAAGGCAGGCCAGGGAAGAATTAGGAACAATACTCTGATCGCATGCATGCGTGTGGCATATTCAAGAGTTACTCTGTTCAGTGTAGGAGAATATATTAAAAAAAAAAAATCTTCTTCAAGAACCATGAGGCTATAAAATATAAGGTTCAAAAGCCTCAGCCTAACAGTGAACAGTGAAAATGTAATTTTCCCATTTTATTGGCTTATATAATAAAATCGTTGCATAGCTGATTAGTTTTAATGCTCCATGATATGTCGGCAAGGAGGTACATTCAGAACTCCGGGGTCTTTCTTCCTCTTTCTGGTTCTCACCTGTTGGCCAAAAGACCCCTGAGAGTCACCTATTCCTGGTTGAAAATTGCTTTTGCCTTTCTTTTTTTCTTTTTTCTTCTCCATTCTCGGACTCCTTGGCAAGTTGAGATTTCTGTTTAAGGACCTGTTGTGTCAAAGCAGAGATGCTTGGAGAGGAGGCCCCCAGAGTCCAGGCTTAGGTAGGGGCAGAATAAAGTGCTGTTCCCCTTCAAAGAATTTTAACCAGCTCAGCCGGGCCCCTGCCCAGCGGGACCCCCGGCCTCTCTTAGCATTTCCTCTCTGGCTGGCAGCTCCCGCCTACAGGACGAGTGGCTGGGCTGTGTCCCTCTGGCCATTGGGTACAGCAGATTGGATGCACCCACGGAGGGGGGGGGGCTGGGTCTCTGGGGATAACTTAAGAAAACAAAATGGCACGATGCAGCAGGGAACGGAGAAGACAGAGGCTTGCAGCCTTGCCTGGATCCAAGGCTGCCCCACAGGAGGGATGCGGGAAGCCTGGGGAAGGACTGCCTACCAGGGAGCGGATCATCAGCGTGCCCGCCACTAACTTTCCATGGGAGCCACCGAAGGCCGCTTTGCCTCTCTGTGTCTAGTCTCCATATAGGGCTGGGTTTGAGGACCCCCTCCATTTCCTTTCGGGGGAGAACACAGAGCACGATCAAGAGGGAAGACTTCAGGGCCCAGCGTACGGAGCTCAGATACGGGCCCCGATGCATGAACCCCTGCTGTGTGACCTCAGAGAGCCACTTACGTGCTCTGTGCCTCAGTTCCCTCCGCAGAAAAAGCGTGAGACCATCTCCGCAGGTGGCTTCCAGGAAGAAATAAGTTAACACGTCTGGAGCATTTAGAACAGTCCCCGGCGCAGAATAAACCCTCCGTCCGTGTTACTTCCTGTTATTATTATTCCAGCTTAAGATGCTAAACCACTTTGCTCCTTTTTTAAACGTGATTTATGCTTTTAGGCTGCGAGGGCTATTAGGCTGACTACGTGAGGGTGTGATATATGGGAAGGGGGAAGCAGTAAGAGCACAATCTATGTGGAGATGCCGAGCCGTGTGGCAACGGGAACGGATCCAGCAAAGAGCTGGGGACAAGATTAAAGGTCTGAAGGATGGCACCTCCCGGCCAGCAAGACAGAGAGTGGGTTATTTACTACAGCAGAGGTGGAGAGGTTACGGGGAAGAATTCCCGGGCACCAGCTCTCCCCTCGCAGGGGGAAACTTTGCGGGTGAGACACCAGCTAAGCTTCTGGATGATTAACTAGGAAGGCAGGAGAGCTGATCGAATCTTTGCCCACCCGGCAGAAGGGTGCGCATCATTACCTAGCCGCTAAGATTTACACCCAGATGTGAAGTTTGGTCTCGCGGGATCCTCTTCCCCACCCCCCGTGCCTCCCTAAACGAGACAGGAAGGCAACGTTCGGGTTCTCAGAGACCGCCTGTCTGGGGGAGATGTAGCAAGAAACGCCAGGGAGATTCCAGGGAAGTTTAAAACAACACCGTTTGTCTTGTATGACCTTGAACACGCGAGCCCCAGTGTCCCCACTCAGAGTAAGCGGACGGCATGAAAAGCGATGGGGCGCCTGGGTGGCTCAGTCAGTTAAGCGTCCGACTTCGCCTCAGGCCGTGATCTCCCGGCTTGTGAGTTCGAGCCCCGCGTCGGGCTCTGTGCTGACAGCTCAGAGCCTGGAGCCTGCTTCGGATTCTGTGTCTCCCTCTCTCTCTTCCCCTCCCCTGCTCGCTCTCTCTCTCTTTCAGAAAATACACAAACATTAAAAAATCAAAAAAAGAAAGAAAGAAAACCGTACTTACTGAGCACCTGGCCAACGCACCAGGCTCTGACTCCAGTCTCTGACGCCTCGTGACCTAAAAAGTAATTGAAAAGGCAAAATTCAGTTGATAGATTGCCTTCTGTTTCCATGATACTGGACATCCCGCCTGATTCTTATTTCCTGAACCGAATAAGCACTCTTAACTCCTGGAACGATGGTACCAGCAGCCCACGAAGGGATGTGAGGATGAGACCATCCTACGGTTCTAGGTCCGAGACCCATCTCCTAGTCTGGGAGGTTTGGGGTACAGGTTTGGGGACAGGAAGTTGGTCGTTACGTGGCTGTGGTTCGGGACAGCTGCACAGCTCTGTGGTCTGGGGCTTCTCTTGTTAGACCGTGGCCCCCAGGCAGAGCCCGTGTTGGTCACGGCGGGGTGGGGGAGGGTCCAGTAGCAGTGACCTTCAGCCTCAATGGCTCACGTCCACTAAGTGTCATTGCTCTCTCCCGCTGTGCGTCCACTGCAGTGGAGGCTCCACGTTGCACCAGGCTGACGGCTCCAGTCTACCCACCCCTCCACCATCACTGCAGCAGAGAGAAGGCGATTCTGGACGGTCTTGTGCCAGCTCGTAAGGGCTCCCACCCCGAGATGACCCACATCCCTCCTCCTGACAGCTCAGTGGCTCCAACAACCAGAAGGCGGTGGGGGTGGGGGGGGCAGGAAACGCACCCCTGCTGGTACCCATATGGTGAGAAGGGACGCATTGGATGAGTGGCAACAATGCCCACCACACCCCTTCTCTGAGCCCCACGCCTCCTCCCCCCAGCCCTGCCCGCTCTCCATCACCACCCCCACCTGGAGCAGGATCCTTGGTGGGTGCGTGGGAGAGAGACAGACAGGGACGGAGACAGAGATACACGGAGCCAGAGACAATGCGATCCTCAGCTCGTCCCTCGAGAAACAAATGGGTCTTTGACACTCATAACCCATTACCAAGGTAATGCAGTCTCTGGAGTCCTTCTCATTACACGCAGACCAGTGTTATTATTATTATCGTTTATC
This sequence comes from Felis catus, assembly GCF_018350175.1. NCBI lineage: Eukaryota > Metazoa > Chordata > Mammalia > Carnivora > Felidae > Felis > Felis catus. The sequence continues at coordinate 12,903,426 of NC_058375.1, read as the reverse complement.
ATTTGTATGACATAACAAGGATGTGCTATTCTCATTCCTGTTTAAGATCAGCCCCGCTCGGCTCTGGGGGCTGCCACCTCCCCCTTCTCCCCTCGGGCTCCCCTCCCTGCTGCCCCAACCCCGTGGCCCTCCCTCCACCCTGGTCTCCCTGCCTGGCCTCCACACCCTCATCTGCAGGACGCCATCCAGGCAGCCTCTGCTCCCCGTGACTGGCAGGTGGCGGCCCAGACAGGAAAGGGAACAAGTTGGCACCTGCCTTTTGCACCGCACGGCGTCGGCCTTGGGGCCTGCGTGATTATCTTCCCACGAAGCAGGTAAAGTGGAAACAGTCATGCATGCCGCACAGGTAGGGAAACCGAGGCTTGGGGAAGAGAATGGCTTGCACAACCCCCAACCCCCCCCCCCACAGCGGGTAAAATCGCACTTGGCGGAAGAGAAATTCCAGAAACGGAGGGGCCCCTCCACAGGCGTAAGGGGTCAGTGTCTAGGACCTTGGAGGTAAGTGGGGCTCCCGGAAGGAGCTCTGGGCTTGGAGACAGAGCCCTGGCTTTGGGGACTGATGTGGCCTGTCCCGCCCCACCCCCAACCGCCCAGCAGCCCCATGAACCTGCGAGGTGCTTCACCTTCCCGAGCCTCCTTTCCTGGGTCTGGAAGTGTGATCCCTCTTCCTGCCCTCCCTGCCAGGACAGGTGAACTAACAGAGCCACTTTCGACATGACAGGAAGGAGCCTGTTGTGTGCCCCTCAAAGGAAGGGGGTTTGGAAAGGCACCAGCTCAACATACGTTAGTATCGTTAAGGTCAAGTGTTCCTAAAGAGCCAGCAGCTCAGTTTGTGGAAGGTCACGAGCAAGGAGATCCATGACCTCAGCATAAGGCTGCCCTTGGGGTTCACAGAATGGCTTCGTTTACAACTTCATTCACGGTGCAACTAACAGGCGTCGGACCCATTGCCCACTCTGTGCCGGGGACCCGGGGGCTGCCCTCCGGGGGCTTACGACCTGGCTAGGGGAGATGGCAATAAGAAGGCAGACAAACATGATAATTTCAAACAGAGATGCAGGTCCTGAACACCAACAGGCTGGTGATGGAGTGTGGCTGTCCGTCCTACTGGCCTTATTAATCGTGGGTTCATTACCAGGCGCTCTGACGGGCCTCCCCCTTCCCAGCCAGCCCCTTTGGATTGTTGGCCAAGGGGAGCTTCTCCAGGCACTCACCTCCTGGAGAAAGACTCCCGCGATTCCCCCAGCTGGAGTGCATCGGTCCTGCCTGGAATCCCACCCCCGCTTTGTATTCCTCTTCCGGAATTTCGGAGCTGTCTTTTACTGGTGGCCAGGATGAGCAGGCATCTCCATTTCGCAGATGAGGAAGCCGAGACCTACACGGTAAGATACCTCTCTAGATTTGGACCCACGACTCACGTCCATCTCCCTCTGAAGCCCCCCGTGTCCTTTGTTCCTCTCTTCCTTCTGCTTTGGTTATTTGTGGGTGCCTCCTGCCTCCCCCTCTTTTGGGAAGCTCTTGGCTCAGATTTTCTCTGTGTCGACTAGCCTACGAGCTCCCGGGGCAGGGACAGCATCTGTCTTACTCATCGCTGCATCCTCCTCATGAGGACAGTCTCTGGCATATAGTAGATGCTCAGTAAACATGGATGCGTGAGTGGGTGAGTGAATGATGGTGCCCCATGGGTGCTGATAGACAGTAAGCTCACTGTAACTGTGTGTGGAAGGGAAGGAGGGAGAAGGAACCAACCCCACCCCCCCGACTCCTTCAAGGAGCCAAAGGTGGATTCCAACTATACAGGAACAGATAACAACCCAGTCTGCCTTTTTCTAAATTCCTCTAGGGAGCCCATTCTCCAAGGCATCGTGGGATATGGCCCTCATCGGCACTGTCCCAGTGGCTACCCTCTTCCTACCTGCCTGGAGCCTGGTGCTCCCTCCCCAGGGTCCAGACTGTCTGTAGCCAACAATTAGAACAGTTTGGATCTTGTTAAAGGCAAAGAAAGGTCATGCTAATGAGGACGTCAAGCAGTCCAGAACATGAATGAGCACTGGGCGGAGAGTCTTAGGGGACATCCACACCCACCCTGCTCTGGCCTTGGCTTATCCAGTTGAAGCTGGATTAGGTGATTAGGTTCCGATGAGGTCAAGAGGGTGGGGCTCATGATGGGATTAGTGCCTGTTATGCCCAGAATCCGTGATCCCCAAAGACCACCCCACCGGGGAGCCGAGTCTGAAGCAAAAGCAAAGAGCTTTTATTCGAGCTAGCTCGAGCTCAATCCCCTACCTGCACTGACAGCGATGAGATACCGGAGAGAGAGAGCGGGTTTTAAGAGCACAAAGGTTTTATAGGGATCATGGCCTTAGCCGATTGGCTGGGGAAGGGTCGTGGCCTCAGCCGATTGGCTGGGGAAGGATAGACCAATGGCTGCCAAGGTGTGGTCCCAGATCAGCCATTATCAGCATCACCTGGAACTTGTTAAAAATGCAAATGTTGGGCCTGGTGGTCACAGACCCACTGAGTCAGAAACTCTGGGGGTGGGGCTCAGCAACCTGTGTTTGAACAAGTCTTCCAGGAGATTCTGATGCACCTGAAGTTTAAGAACCACTGTGTCTGAGGGTCTCTAACGTGTTTGGCCTCAGTGTACACAGAACGTTTCTCACTGGTCACCTATGAACCATTGGCTGTCAGCCTTGCTGTGCTAGATAAATACCTAGCACCAAACACCATCCCCAGAGACTCTGATTTAATTGGTTTGGGGAGGGGTAAAATGCTCCCAGGGGTTGAGGGCTCCTGCCTCTGGCCCCTACCTGAGAGACGCCCTCCCTCTTCTACTCACGCTTTCCACGCCTCTCACACTCCCCTTCGTCCCACCTTAGACTTCGGAAGAGTGCATCAATTGATAGCCTGCTTTCTTAGAAAACATAAGTTACTCAAGGGGAGGAGGCGTGGTCTGAGGTTGGAGCGGGAACTTCTTTCTGAGGCCATGTCGGGGACATAGTCACTAGTCAGCCGGCCTAGGTCTTCTCTTTCATGTCCTTGTAAGAAGAGGGAGAGAGAACAGAGCCCTTTCCCTCTCAGCCACATGAGGACACAGAGAGCATGTTGGGAGAGGGCCTTCGCCAGGAACCCAATCAGCAGTGCCTTGCTCTTGGACATTGAGCCTCCAGACCTGGGAGAAATGAATGCCTGCTGTTGAAGCCCCCCAGTCTCCGGTAATCTCTTAGAGCAGCCCAGAATGACCAAGAGAATCAGAGAGGAGATGGGAGGAGGCAAACTCTACCCTATAACCCTTGATCTCGACTCACCGACCACCACTGTGTATCAGAGTGTATGCCAGACCCCGGATTCTATCTGCAGGAAGATTTGATCCCTGCCCTTGAAGAGAACCTAGTCTTTGTGGGAGGCAGACATATGGCCAATTATTACAAAACACTGTGCCATAATCGTGGGCTCAGAAGGTACTATGGGATTGCAGAGAAGGCCAGCAGGGGACTACGGAGCCAAGGGGCCATCAGGGAGATCTCCTCGGAGGAGGTGACCTTAGGACCGGAGGCTGGTGGTTGAGTTGCTCAGGATCCTGTCCTGATCTTCGATATCAGCCTCTGCCTCCCAAGCTGGCCTCTCTCCCAATGTGCAAGGTGACCTCTTCTTCCCCAGATGGCGATGTCTCCTCTGTGGATGAACCTGCCAGGGAAGAACCGCCTTCTCGAGACCCCCCCCCCCCACCCAAACGGCCAGGCCATGACTGTGTCTCTGGAGGACCATCCTGAAATCCAAGGGACTTTGGGAAGTCTCTGCGTGGGTGCCAGGCACTGGCCGAAGACGGCGGACAGAGCCGCGGCGGCTTGGGAAGCCTGGGAAGAACTCCGTTGCTCCTGCTACGAAGGGAGCTCGGCCCGCGCTGATGGGAGGCGGACAAGGGAGGTTCGCAGCTGACCACACTGCCGCTCCGGAGCGCGGGCCTGTCTGAGAAAGATCCAGACTTCTTCCCCCTCTCCTGCACCACCTCCTTTGTCCCCACCATCATCACTCTCCCCGTGTGTCCCTCAATACACTGTCCCCATAATGTTCACTCTCCCTCAGGGTCTCCATCACCACACGGTCCCCACGGCCACCACCACCCCGAGTCTACACCACGTCCACAGCCTCAGGGACGGCCCCTCCCCACCTCCTCGCCACCGTTAGCCCAGAAGGCAGCCCGTGCCAACCACATGCAAAGCCCTGGATTCCCTCCTTCTCCCTGCGATGCCTCTGGGGCTGGGGAGCCCTGGATCTGTGCTGACCCCCTGTCATCTATGGACACGTTGGCCTGTCTGTGGTCCCGGAGGCACTGGGTAAGTCGGGTATGACCATGGGGTGCTGGTCCTTCCTGGTGCCCGTGGCCTTCTCCTCCACCCTGGATGCCACCCCTAAGATCCTTGACCTTCAGGCTCCCCCCTCAGCACATGGGGGATGGGGTCCCGGGGCCCGTCGGCTCTGTGGCCAGTCTCTGTCCCCATCAGCTCCGCACGGATTCCACCGTCTGCTTCCCCCCTGACTACCACACTCTGGAGGGCGGGTCTGTGTGTTTTTCGTCTGCTCCCAGCGTGGGGCTCGGAGCCAGGAGCCTCGCCCCCAGCAGGGAGGCCTGTTGACCTGGGGTGGTGAACAGGAGAGAACGTTTGCTCATCAGACCCCTGTGGGTCTGGCAGGGCATCAGGGCTTCCTTCCAGGAGAAACATCTTGCCGGGCGGACGCCGGGCTTGGCGAGGCCGGTGCGGGGGCCGGTTCCGCAGCTCCTGGCGGCGGGAGGGCCTCGTGTCAGCTCGGAAATGAGGTCGCCCGCCAGCCCGCCCGCCACCGCCTGGGCCTTGCACACATTCCTTGTTCAATGAGATGTTGTTTTCAAATGTGTTTCCCAGGGAATCGGTGTGGGTTTTTTTTTTTTTTTTTTCTCTCTCTCTCTCTCTCTTTCTCGTTTTTTCCCTCCTCTTTCTGTCTGGCAGAGGAGCACGGCTGCAGCTGCTATTACACAGGCAGGAAACTGGGATCAGGGTTTGCAGGTGGGCCCACGGCCACACCGCTGCCACCCATACGGCTGTCACCACCCCTACCCTCCACCACCCTGTCACCCAGGCCACCAGAGCACAGCTGGCCCCCTCCTCTGGGGCCCGGGGCACAGCGATTTGCACAAACCCGGCTTCCTGCCCTGCACCCAGCTTCCCCTCCACCTGTGCCCAAGCCATCCCCTCCCCGCCCCTCCGCCAGCCCCCCAGGATGATCTCCCTTCCTGCCACCTGCCAGGGCAGCCTAGGACTACTTTCTAAGTCCCTACCCTCCCGGAGGGCCTCACTCTTGCACCCAGTACTTTCCAAGCACCTGCTCCCCGTCTGACCCCGGAGACACGCCCCCGGCAAAACGAGACAGACGCGGCCACGGTCCTCCAGGATTGTCCCGCTAGTTGGACAGAAGGAGGTAGAGGAAGCCCACAAAAAACAAACTGTGAAAGGCGCTAACGGTTATGACGGAGACCAAGGGATGTGAGGCCAGAGACCCTGAGGGAGGGAAGATTAGGGATACGTCTGGGGGGGGGGGGTGCGTCCCTAAGGCAGGGACATTTGACGTGAAACCCCAAGAATGGAGAGAAGTTCATCAGGGCAACATGGGGTGGGGGGGCACGGGGGCAGCAGCGCTAGGCGGCTGATGGAGAGCGGACAACAGGAGGGACCAGGGATGGGGGCGGGGTGCAGGGTCAGCTAGTGCTTCCCACGAGAAGGTGGATTTTGACGCTGGGCAGGGGCGGGGCCTGTCTACTCATCAGAGCCTCTGAGACCCCTCCCTCTAAGGACGAGGAGCGGGGGCTGGGGGGGCGGGGGCCGGTGGGGGCCGCAGCCAGTCTCTCTCTCTCTCTCCCTCCCTCCCCGCCTCCTCCCTCCTTGCTCCAGCCCGGAAAACTGGCCCCTTCTGCTTCTCCTGTTCCTGCAGCCCGACCGCTCGCAGAATGTCGGTACGGAAGCTTCGGCCAAGTCGGGCAGGGACGGAGCTTCTCTGCACAGACGGCGGTCACAGTCACCGCAAGAAGCGGGCAGCACGTCCGGGGCTCCGGAAACACACGTGCCTGGCTTCAGATCGCACGCCCCTCCTGAGCCGCGTGACTTCTGTCGCGACCCTCGACCTCTCCGCGACCCTCGACCTCTCCGCGTCTCGGCTCTCTTGCCCACGCAACGGGTGCTTCGAGAACCTTAGCGGAGCGTCCTGCTCTTAGCCCAGGCTCCACCAGCATCCGTCAGCCTGATTTCCGCCGGGGCCATGTGACTTCACGGGGATCGCGCGAGAAAGGCATCATTAGCTCCACTTCACACGTGGGGAAATCGAGGCCAAAGGACGAAACCGCCTGCCCCGGGGGGCTCCGAGACAGCAACGGGGTCTCGGGCTAGGATTTCTGACGCTGGGGTCGCGCCCTTCCCGGGAGGCCCCTCGCTGCCACCAGGGCTGGAAGGCGGTTCCCTCCGGGGAACGCGGTTTCCCAAACGCCTTGGGGAAGCCCGTGAACTCGCTGTAAAAGCCCAGAGCCCTGTGGTTCCCTCACATCCCCTCGAGGTGCTCACCTTTAGCACACACGACAAGAGACTCCCGCGCTCCGCCCGCCCTCTGACAATTGTCCGCTCGGTCCGTCTAGCACCCACTTCCCGGCCCCTGGGGCCCGATGACCGGCCTGCCGAGATCTCTGGGGACTTCCCTCTCGGGTGGCAAAACTCCCAGAGGGCCGTCCTCTCTTTGATTGCTTCCCAGCCGAGCTCCAAACGCAAGAGAAGGAACAGGCAGGGCCCAGGCGAGAGCCGGAGAAGCCGGCTGCTGACAATAACAACACATTTTTTACCAAATTACCAGCTCCCAGCATCTCCCATTAGTGAGCGATTCTTGCGAGGCAGACACACTAACAAGACGCTTCTGAACTCCTGTCCGCGTTTTCCGCTGCCGATGGGGGAGGCTTGAAAGCTAATGTGGGGGGAGCCGCGTGCTTAATTACTGAGCGAGGGAGGAGGGCGGCGGGAGGAGGGCTTCTTCATCCTTTGCGGATCTTTAATGAACCTTTTAACACGCTTAAAAAAATAAATGAGGAGAAAATTTTTTAAAAGCCCTTTTTAAAGATTTTGGCAGGTTTGATTAGTGGTTTTGAAAGCCCTAAACAGCCACTTAAAATAGGAAAGCAGTGGACTTCACTGGCCTTTTCTCTTCCGAGTGCCTTGTCCAAGACGGCTCGCTGGCCCCAGACTCGCCGACCCCCATCTGCTGCCCACGGTGCCCTGCAGACACGGCCGTGCCAAGCAAGCAGATGGACACAGGGAACTTTCAGGTTATGAAAGTTCTCGCAGCGTATGGGAAGGAGCATCCGGAAGGGCGGTCAGAGGCGGTCCAATGGGATGGGTTTGGGGCACAGCTGGGACCACGAGCAGAACTTATGTGCCCAGTGAAGTCTACCCCGGGGGTGGCCTGCCCGCCTGCCTGGCCTTCGAGTCAGACGCGTGCCATTGGGAGTAACTCATGGTGTTGCTGTAAGATCACGGGCTCAGGGGCCAGACTATTCTGGGTTTGAATCCCGAATTCCTGAATCTGCCTCTCTGCAGATGAGGGTCCTGTCCGAGCCTCGGTTTCAACTTTTGTAAACTGGAGACCGCCATGCCTACTTTGTAGGATTGTTAGAAGTGAATAGTGGCATGTGTATGAAGTACACATAGTTGGAGTAAATAGTTGAAAGTACTTGGCACGTAGGAGGTGCTCCAAAAGTGTTACTTTTCTTCATTTTCAGCTTCTAGTTGAGTATTAGGAACCACAGAAGAAATCAACTGTATGAGAAAGGATGAGACAGTTACGATATGTGAAAAGCGCAAGGGTATTAGAAGATGGTAAATATCTTGTGAATCACCAATAAAATATAGGGACTCAAACAATAATGGCATGTTGGCCATATTAATAAAGATAGAGTATGTAGAATGTAGGAGGTGATTATCTTATTATACTATACTATAACACTCCCACACCTGGACAAATGGCACCATACTTTGAACAAGATAACGGCCAAGGGAATTAGGTCTAGAGAGAGCCTGGGGAGAGGGACTCCAAACCATGTCACATGGAAGGTCACTGAAGAAACTAATCCTGTGTAGCCTGGGGAGAGAATGGATGGAGTATAGGTGACAGATACTGGGTAGTCTCAAATGTCTGACACGTAGTCCTTTGAAAATAGTAAAGCTTTTCTGAGTGGTCCTAACCAGAGGGTAGAAATCCCCCCAAACTGAATTTTGGTTAAATATACATCCATCGAGGGGCGCCTGGGTGGCGCAGTCGGTTAAGCGTCCGACTTCAGCCAGGTCACGATCTCGCGGTCCGTGAGTTTGAGCCCCGCGTCGGGCTCTGGGCTGATGGCTCAGAGCCTGGAGCCTGTTTCCGATTCTGTGTCTCCCTCTCTCTCTGCCCCTCCCCCGTTCATGCTCTGTCTCTCTCTGTCCCAAAAATAAATAAACGTTGAAAAAAAAAATTAATAAAAAAAAAAAAGAAAAGAAAAAAAAATATACATCCATCGAGGTATACATATACACAAATATCTTTCCAGGTTTTGCTTGTCAGGAATACAGGCCCCTTACTCCTGGCAACAGCGACCTGACTTCCCTAGGGGGGTACTTAACCCGCCCCCTGCCCTTCTTGGTGTGGGTGGCTGGACCGGGGCTGTCTCCCTTTTTATTCCAGGGATGGACATGTGATCCAGGACTGTCCAAACAGAGCATCTCTCTCTCTCCTGACCGTAATGATTGATTCAGGGATGTGTATGTGACTCAAGCTGGGGCCAGTGGGAGCCAGCGAGAATCAATACTGGACGTTAGTAGGGATTGGTGAAAAAGAGGAATACTCTTCCCCCCTAAGAGGATAGGACGGAAACCTGGAGCCAGCTACTGGCAGCCCTTTTGGCACGGTGAGGGAAGTGCCTGAGAGCACAGTCAACACAAAGGAAAGCAGGGCCAGGCGATGACAAGAGAAAGATCAACATTTTTATAGTGGGACTTACTATATTTTGTATAAATAAAAATATTTATATTTTTGATACTATCCTGATCATATTTTTAGAGTCACCTGGATCCAACCAGACCTGAAGCTCTCCTCCAAACATTGATGTTCTGTGGCCTAAAACATCATTTATTCTGGCTGCTGTTTGAGTCTATTTGAATTCATTTTTTCTGTCACTTGCTCCCAAAAGAGTTCTCCCTGATGCGGGGTGGGGGGTGCTCTGTTAAGTATAATACGGCTGTTCCCTCTCTGGCCAAGCTCAGATGACCTGATGGGAGGGGAACCATTTCAAAAGGAGCAAGAGGGGATCAGTTAGCATCTCACGGAGCTCCCCCAAAGAGATTAGTGTCAAACTCTTGGACATACCCCTGCTCCTGAAGAAATGCTGGGCGGGGGGCGTGCAGGGAGTAGAATAATCACGCTGGCACGATTCTAGAAGCAAGGAGCAGACCAAAATGCACCCACAAGGTGCGTTATCACGCTTGTTCACGGTTATTAAGGGGGTGTTTTTTTAAATTATTTTTCATGTTTATTTAGATTTGAGAGAGAGACAGAGACAGAGTGTGCGTGGGGGAGGGGCAGAGAGAGAAGGAGACACAGAATCGGAAGCGGGCTCCCGGCTCTGAGCTGTCAGCACAGAGCCCGACGCGGGGCTCGAACTCATGAACTGTGAGATCGTGACCTGACCTGGAGCTGGACGCTTAACCGACTGAGCCACCCAGGCGCTCCCGGGGGGGAGGGTGATTTTTTGCACCCTGCCCCCACCTCTGGCCACCCCACTGGGCACCATGAGTCACGTTGCTGAAGCCGCTTGGGAGGGGATGTTGCTGTTTCATTGACCATCAACATCAGCATCATCGTTATTACATTAAAAAAAACCCACCTTCGGAGATTATTAAAATCTCCAGCAAGGACAAGCAGACCCATAGACCTGGCCCCTGATGGCTCCCTCGTGTAAGCCCCTGACAGGGCACTTGAGTTGAATAATAATGCTAATTTGTATCTAACGAGCTCCTCTCTTCAGCTAGCAGGTCAGGAAGGGGTTGGTGCAGGAGGGCTTCTGGAGATGTGGAGATCTGCAAGCCTGGTTCCCGGGGCAGGCGGAGAGCGTGGCCCAGCCCCTGCCCGCAGGCACTTTGGGATGCCCTGTCTCGGCTGGGTAAGGTGGTGAGACAACCAGGGATCCTCAGCAGACCGCATCTTGCCCCCACCTCCAGGAGCTAACTGTGCGGACTCTGTTCTTTCGGCGGAGGGGGCTAGCCTGCAGGGCATGGGGGGCGGACCCCAGGCTCCACAACCATCGTGTGAGCTCCCCGGCACCCCTGGGCAGCCGTGTCAGCCTCTGGGGCGTGGGCAGACCCAAGGGGAGCCCTCAGGTGATTCGAGGGCGCAAGGTCTCGGGAGAGAAGGGAGGGTGAGGCAGCGGGGGGGTCTGTCTCGTTGACCTGTGGACGGCCCGTGAGCTGGGGGGATCTCCAGGAGACTTTCAGGCCAAGACAGGATGGCTGGTGGGTGGCGGTGGAGGTGAGAAGGGTGAGTGGGAAGCAGGTGACAGCCTTCCCCCCGGGGCGCTGTGCTCTCAAGGGTCATATACCCCAGGGCCCCATCAAAGATGTCATTCAAAGGAAAGAGTCCATGGCTAAGAACAAGATTTGCAAAGCACCAGTATGGCCCATGCTCCCCCATGGCAGACGTTTAACTGAGATCCAGAGAAAAGAGCAACCCTTTCTGAGCTGGTGTTACGTTGAGTCCAACAGGACAAAGGAACAGACATCCAAGCTTGAATCCTCGCCAGGGCTGAGGCCAGAGAAAGGTCTTGGGGGAGACCTCCAGGGAGCCAGAGGTGGCTGGGACCAGGAGAGCTGAGCCCTGAGGACCCCCAGTGGCCTCGCTGGAGGCAGGAAGAACAGGGTTCATTTCCATGGGTTCTGGCCAGTGCAAGTCCCAGCAAGAGGCTCCCATTGGCAGAACCCCGCATCCCCGGGGTTGCAGGGAGTGGGTAGGCTCTAGGGATTGTCTGGGAATCTCAGCCGGAAAACTATGGTAGAAACAGACACCCTGGCAGGGAGAGAGGGGCGTCCTGGGGCAATGAGTGGGGTCTGCGATGTTACGGATGTGCCTACGGACCGCCAGAGTCAAGCTCTCCCAATCTTTCCATCTCCCTGGCAGGTGCAATGCATCCCGGCTCTGTGCTCCCTGCGTGGCTGTGGTCCACCCTTCAGACAGCTGTCTGCACATCTGGGACAGCTGCAGTGGGCCGAGCAGGCACGTCCGATGTGCCAGGCACTAGACATGGCCATTTCATCCTCTCCAGAAGCCTGGATGCGGAAGAAGCACAGTTAGGGTTCAGAGAGGAAGGATGACACTTCCCGTGTCCGTCCGTAGGGAGCTGGCGGCAGCTTCTTCTGATTCCTGTCTGAGGGTTCACACCCCTCCCTGCTATGCCCCCTCGGCACTGCCCAGGAGGATGTCGGGGATGACAGTCTCCCAGAGGTGCACGTCTGAGTCTGGGACAGCACCTTGGAAGGTTTTTTAGCTGCCGTGTGTTCCGGGCTTCCCAGACTGGCCTTTCCCAAAGATGAGTTCACTGGACATTTGTGGGGCCCCACAAGAGTGGGGTTGGGGGCCACTACTCTTAAGTCTGGAAAACCTTGAATTTATCCAAGGTAAACAAATTTCTTTCTTTCTTTCTTTCTTTCTTTCTTTCTTTCTTTCTTTCTTCTTTCTTTTTTCTTTCAGGACATCTCAGATCCTTCACGATGATAACGTATCCTGTAAATCTCTGAGAAATGGATCGGGTTTGCAGAATCTCTCTTTCTCGCTGGATCATTTTTGTCTGTGAGGCTGGACTCGGCTGTGCCGCAGTGACAAAAATCCCTCCAGCGCTCCTGGCTCGTGACCACAAAGGGATGGATGTCTCCCCCATACTGTGTGTCCCCTGCAGGTTGACGGGGGCGTTGGCTCACGGAAATCACTCACAACCTCTTCTCCACAGGCCGTTCCCAGAGGAAGCTGAGAACTCTGGAGGGTCTGCTCCAGCGGTTAAATGTTCCAGTGTGGGAGTGACACATGTCCCTTTCACTTGTGGCTCATTGGCCGGGACGAGTCACATGGCTCAGCCAAGGACAAGGGGGCGGGCAGGTGCATTGCTACCACATGCCCAGGAAGCACAGGGCTAGAAAGCACAGGGGAGCACCACACCCAGGGGCTGTCTGGTCTGCAGACCATGTGCCAACACTCTGTGGGCCCCATGGCTCTGCAGCGCCCAGTTTGGGAAGGCACACCCGGGTTACCCGGTGCCCAGGCTGGACCAGAGGCAGCCCTCCACTTGGATTTCTGGAGTTTTCCTCTCTCCTTCCACTGACGCCCCGAGAATAATAGTTGCCTGTGTCCTCCCTTCCTCCACTCTCTCCTCAGTGGCCCTCGTCCTTGTCACTTCCCGTTAGACACAGGCTAAGCCCTCTTCATGGGCCCCTTCTGAGAAGGAGATCTTGCCACAGGCCTCCCGTGATTGCCCGCTGGCCAAGAAACCTGTAATTACCAGGAAGCCACCGCGGGATCCGAACCCCTCCTTCACAGCAAGCAGTCCCCCACGCCCGCCTGAGTCAGAGTGGGGTTGCAGAGGGACACAGAGGCAGCAGCCGGTGACCATGGAGCAGGAAGTCCAGTTCAGCACAGCCGGACGGAGGAGCCTGTGCCCCGTGGGGCCCACAGAGACTGGGCTGATGGAGGGCATTGGTGTCCAGGGGTCAGGATCATGGGCGCTGGATCGAAGTAGGGTGCGGCCTGGGGCAGAATGTGGAACCTCTCTGATCCCCAGTTTCCTATGTGCAAATGGAGATATTAACAGGGTTAAATCAGGAAGTGCTGGATAAATGAGACCTGACTGGGTCATACTGAATTTTGGTGGGGTTGAGTCGTTCCTGCTGTCATCGGTAAGATGCGAGGAATAGAGGACAAGGTATAGGTGGGATCCAGGAGTCCTGCGCTCCAGCCCCAGCTCTGTTCCTAACTTACCATTGGCCCTTCACCTCTCTTGGCCTTGGCTTGACCCTGTGGGAACTGGGGAAACTCCCTGTATGTTTAACGGGGTCTACAGTGCCTCTGCCAGCTCCAGAGCTGCACCTACACTCGCTTCCTGCTCCCCTCCCCATTCCAGCTACACTGGATGGCTCTCTACTAATAGCACGTATTTTGTATCAGTCAGCTATGACCACACTAATGCTGCGTAACAAACCACCCCAAAGCTCAGTGGCATACAGTCGTAAGCATTTATTCTCAAGTCCGTGGGTCTGCAGGGTGGCTAGGCTGGGCTCAGCTGAGTTGCTCTGCTTCAGGCTGTGGGCTAATTTCTGCTTCACAAGTTTTCCTTCTGGAGTTTGGGGAGGTTCTTCTCATAGTGGATCACCAGAACATGATAAACCAAGCCAAGCCAGGCCTCCGCTCATATCATATCTGACCCAAGCAAGCAATCACGTGGCCAAGTCCGACATCAGTGGGGCAGGAAAGTGCATATTACCTACATGGAAGGAAAAAGGAAGTGGATATTGGTTGACCAATCATCCAAACTATTACAGACGTGCCATGCCTTCCCTCCATCCCTGGTCCCAGGACCTTTGCTCAAGCTGTTCACCTCAAATGCACCATTCAGATCTCGGCTTCTCATGAAGTCTCATGACTTCTCATGAAGTCACCTTCATGAGAGGAGCTGCCTCTGACCCCACAGCGTGGATTCACTCCAGCATGATCGCCCACAGCACCCTGGGGGCCTTGTCTCTCAACCCTCATGATGGGTCCTGGATATCAGCTATGGACACATGACATGTATTCCCAGCCCTTCTCTGTACCCCCTGCATCTTCTGGTCTGGAAGGCTAAGATCCTCATCTCCCAGATTCCTTTGTGGCTTGGATTCAGATACAAATGAAGTTTCTACCAGTAATGTGTGTTTGCATGACATTCGGAAGGCAGACAGGAGGTGAGTGGCCTGTCTCTGTAGCTTCTGACCCTCTCTGCTGGTGAGGAGAGCTGTGACTCTCCTGCACGAAATTCCCAGGTTGATTTGCCAGCCTCCTGGGGTTCATGGAAGCGTGTGGTCGTGACACTCCCTGAGCTGACTCCCTAATCATTGGACCGCAGCGTGGACTTGTCCTTTACCACCTCCTGGTGTGCAGGGGAGTCGTTGGTGGTGCTGGTGGTTCCAAACCCAGATGGCGGGGCCTCCAGGGTGGTCTCAGAGGTCCCAGCCCCCTTCATGGTCCAGGCCTGCATGGTTCTGAGAGTCAACCCCAGAGGCCCAGCCAAGGGCCTGCTTCTTCAGATCTTCCGGTGGTTTTGGAAATACATAATCCCCTATATTAAGCCCCTGCCTTCTTGAAATACATTACTGCACCCTGACAATGTTTTAATTGCTTGGTCAAGTGCAGTTTTCCCAACAAGACCGCAAAACTGCATGCCGGCAAAGCCCGATGAGCTGTGCTCACAATGACAGCATCTATCACAGCAACTGGCACACAGTAGGGGCACCGTAAATACTGCCTGTTTAAGGGTTAGGTTCCCATTTCAACTCATCAGAGGCCTTGGGGTCCTTCCTGGGCTAGGGCACCCCATTGCTCCCACTCACGAGCCTTTCGGGCCACCGGCAGCCAACCATCCATTGACGGGGAATGTTTCAGTGGGCCCTTTGGATGTCTGCGCTGTAGCAGATAAAGGGTGCTGTGCGCCTTCCTGGTGGTGGCAGTGTTACCGTTGAAACATATGGGATCTCATGACAGGGACAAGATGTGTTACCAAGTGAGGATTCCCCACCACCCTCTCCTCCCGGTGAAAATGCTGTCTCCCTGCCGGCTCATCTCCCAGTCTCCCCGCCCTCTCCAGTGATGGCCCGTCATGTGCAGTTGGCCCCGTGCAGCAGATTAGACCAAGCCGGAAGAAGAAAGTAGGGAGATGTAGCCAAACTGGCTCTCTCCACTGCTCTACACAATAAAGAGTTGGGGAGGGGGCGTGGGGAGAAAGAGAAAAAGTCTCAGTGCTGGGGTTTGGAGAGAGAGAGGAGGGATAGATCCAAATTATGGAAAACAGACCCCCTCCACCCCCCCACCCCCACCATTCTAGGTCAGAATGCTTCCAACGCAAGCCTGTACGGAAGCGGAAATCTCTAGCTTCTGAGATTTCGTGGGTTTCACAACACATAGATCGCACAGGACAAGGGGCACGTTGACTCACTGTGACCCAGGAGGCCAAGGGGAAGGACAGAGAGACCCGGGTATTTTGATGAAGTGAGGGGCACAAGAAACATTTAGAATGAGGCCTCCCAGGAGGGCAGGCAGGGGGAGAACGGGTACCCTTGGGTGATGGACGGAAGCTTCGTAGATGCCTCGAATCTGCCTCTCCACTCAGGTCATCCCCGGCAGAACCTTCCGTGGCAGAAGTGGACAAGTCTCTGATTTACCTCTAGGCCCTCCTCGTTGCCCTTCCTGACCTGTGGGATCTGCCTGCCCCTGGCCCTGGACTTGGCAGAGGAGAGAGCACGCAGGGCTGGGAAGACAGAACAGGGACGGAGTCTGGTTCCAGACTCAGTTCCGTACTTCCAGCTGCAAGGGTTGGGCAGACGCTCTTACCTTCCCAAAGCTCAGTGCCTTCAGCTGTGAAATGGGCGTAGTGATACCTACATCACAGGGTTGCTCCGGGTGGAAACAGTAGGCTATTGAAAAGGGCTTGGATGGAGGGCTGGAATGGGGGAAGCACTCAATCCATGATGGTTACCATTTCAGAGCCAGCTACCCGTCCTGTCCCGTCCTGTGCCCCCTGGGGCCATGCCCACGTGATAACCCTGGGGCCCTGCAGATGTCCTCATGCCCCACCTCTCGCCGGACCCCCAAGCCCTTCTCCCGACATACATTGTTTTCCATGACACCCTTGGTTTGAGGAGCTAATTTTAATGAAGAAGATTGATTAATACCAAATTATCACCTTTCTTTTGTGTCCCTTTTGTCATTTAGAAATGGAAACAAAAGACACTCTTGAGCTCAAGTCAAACATGTACCAAATTAATTCTCTGCAAGAAAATGTTTGGGATTTCAAGGGTTGGTGGTTTGTGGTTTGTTTTTTTTTTTTTTTTTTTGTTTTTCCCCTCTCCTTAACTATACTACATCATAAAGTAATTGCCTGATTAAGGGAAGCGCAGTTTGGAGAGTGACACATTTTTTAAAATTAGAACATGCCTGCCAACGGACACAGTTACGCAACTGGTTTTCTCTTTCCCAAACAACTTGGTTCTCAAGGACAAGGGCAAGCAAGAAAGTCGAGATGCAGCAAGCAGGCGAGGGCCGATGGGCCGAGCGGGTCTTTGGCGACCCAGTTCTGCCCCCCTCCCCTCCCTTGACACCCTGCAGGGGTCTGCCTCCCACCCCACCTTCATTCATGCAGACCTGCTCTCCGAAAGGCCTATATTGGGAATTCCTGCGAAGATATCAATTCAAACAACGCTGACCCAGCCACGGGTCAACCAGGCACAGGGGCGCCGGGCTCAAAGACCTAGCCATCCAGGCCAACACAGGAGACACTGCCATAAACATGCAACGGCCACTGTGACAGATACGTGGTGTTGGGAGGGTCAGGGGGAAAGTGAACCTTACCTCCCGCCACTGTCCCCACGAGGACGCTCCAGCCACCCTGGCCTTCTCTGCAGCCCCGCCTCTCCACGCTCAGTTCCCAAACTCTGTTCCCTCCTGTTAGAATTCTCTTCCCCCCCTAGACGTTTGCACAGCTGACCCCACTGCACCAGACGTCCCCTCCTCCCAGAGGCTTCTCCGCCCGCCCGGGAGGATGTGGCAACCCTCCCCCAGGCCAGCTACTCTCTCTCACTTCCCTTCTATGGTGTCCACAGCGCTGGCCACACCTGACGCTCCTTTTCTGTATGTCTGTTTCCAGGTTACGTGTCTATAGTCTCAAGCACTAGGCTTCTCTATGTCCTTCCCTTCTGTCTCTCCACTGCCTGGACTTGGACCCGGCAGGATATTGGTATTCAACAAATATTTGCTGGTGAATGAATGCATGGATGAATGAATGAACACACCTACTTACCTATTGCCCTCAAAAGGGGAGTCCTTATTTCTCAGGGATCATACCTTTAAGTTGCCCCTGGCACACACTTCCTGGGGGGGGGGGGAGAGGCAGATGAGGAAAAGAGGGTCACAGTGGGCATTAGGAGTTACCCGTTCTAGTTCTCCTCCCAGCCGTAGAGAAGTGACCTCCCCCCTCTTTGGGCCTCACTTTCCCATCTGAAATAGAAGGATTTGGGCTGGATGATCTAGGAGATTCTCCTAACCGTACACGTAGGAGTCCATAAATAAAGCCGGAGAAGCCAGTCACAGAAGACCACGTGTTGTATGATTCCCTTTGGACGAAATGCCTAGATCAGGCCACTGTACACAAAACAGATTAATGGTTGTCGGGGCTGGGGAGGTGGAGGGGAGGGGAGGGGTGATGGTTAAATGGGGCGGAAACTCTTTTTGGAAAGATGAAACGTCCTAAATCTTGTCATGGTGATAGTTTCTCAACTCTGTGAATATACTAAAACCCAAGGAGTTGTTAAAAAAACAAAAAGGAAAGTAAATCTGACTTAAGGTATTCCCCCACAGAGCCAGGAACGGGTGATTAGAGTGGTGGTCCCGGAAACTGTACCCCGTAGGTACCTGCTTCATACACATGAGCCACTGGGGCCTTTGGAGGCAAGAGGGGGTCAGGGTCAAGGGTGGGCTTCCTGGGCTCTCTGCTCCCAGAGCACTGGGCGGAGGACTGTGTTTCCCAGACTAACGTTTTCCTGACTCCTGACATCGTTGACAAAAGTCGCCAGCCCCCCCGGAGCTTCCTTTTCGAGACTCCTTGGAAATTCCCCGTGGCGGGGGATCTGTGTCTTGTCTTGGTCGGGCACCAGCCCACCTTCTCACCAGGTGCTGACCATCCACGGGACACCCTCCGTCCTGAGCCTTGATCCATCCCCGGTCCTCCCTCCAGTCACACAAGGGAAAAGTTCGCCCCGTGAGCAGGGGGCAGAACCAGGATTGGAACGCAGCAGCCTGGGCCCCAAGTCTGTCCTCTTAACCCTCACACCTGCTGCTCATCAGGGGCAAGTGACAGCCAATGAGCTGGAGGGGCTGCCTGCCTCACCTCGGGTCGGAGTGGGGGGCGGGGCAGTGCTTGTTGAGTCTTGCTCGGTCTTTCCCGCTAGGGGACACCACAGGGGAGCGGACGTCTGGGGCTTGCCACCGAGCCGCTCTGTGGTCCGGGCCACGTACTGCCCACAGTCACCGCCATGGGGAAGGCTGGCCCCTACCTGGGCGGGGGCTGAGCCAGGAGCTGAGCAACCACATCATCCCAGGGGAGGGTCCCGGCCATCCCGGCAGGGAAACAGAGGCTGGCAGCCTATGAGCGCTCCCTCTTGGGATCGGATCCAGGCCTGTCCCACTCCAAAAGCCACCTTCCTCCCTCCGGCTCTTCGAGCATCGCCCACTTGCTCACTGAGCTGTGGGCACTCAGCCCATCCCTTCTCTCTTCAACCTTGTTGTCTCAGCTACAGCACGGATATGCTGAGACCCTCCCCCCTTCCGGCAGGGTTGTTCTGAAGAATAAATGGGATACGTACTATGTGATACATGATGTCGTATGTCATACGTGGTGTGCAATATAGCATAACATCATATAAATTCTATACCATGTAACAAAGTTTAATATAATTAGATCGATGTAGTATCGTGAGTATAAATATATAGTCGACAATGATATATATAACTCCTTCCGCTAGAACATAGCAGAAAGAGATAGCATATGAGACCCCCTTCTAGAATGTAAGCTTCCCAAACCGGCCGTGGTCTCCAGCACTAAAAAGCGAGCCTAGCAAATAGTAGGCACTCAAAGGAGACTTATTGAATGAATAGAAGGATAAGCCTATGGACAGGAGTGGGCACCCAGTAATTTCTAAGTCAGGGCAACTATTACCACTGTTAAAAGCAAACCTGGGGGCACCTGGCTGGCTCAGTGAACGGAGCGTGCGACTCTTGATCTCGGGGTTGTGGGTTCAAGCCCCACGTTGGGTGTCGAGAATAAGAAAAAAAAAAAGTAAACCCGCCCCCACCAATAATCACCAAGATCAACCCCCTGGTCCACGCGGGAAGGGCTGGGCGCTGATAACACAGTTGTTCACGTTGGCAGAGTTCTGCCCCAGAGGTAACCATTTGCCCTGGTGACAGACGTCTGTCAGCTCCTTCCTCCGCATTCCCCACGCCCGTGCTCCTGCTCCCCAGGGATGTCCGCACCCTAGGTCTGTACGCTGTGGGGGCAGGAGATCTGTAGTCATTGGGTTGACATGAAACGGAGCAAGACGGCCCACAGCACTGCCTCCATCCCCACCAGACCTGGATTAACCATTTGGCTCAGTACCAGAGGGCCTCCCGCCTGCAGACCTGACCCCCCAACCGCACAGGTCCTAAAGGTCCTTGGAGACACACAGGTGAGCGCAGCCTGCCTTCTGCCCCACCTGGGCTGGGGGAGGATTCAGATGACTAATGATCTGAACTCCTGGAAGTCCAAGCAGATGCTGCCGGTCCCTGGAGTCCCGCGAAGCTGTCCATCCGGAGCTGAGGAAGTCACCGCGTCCTGGGAGTTTGGGGACCAGCTGGCTCCTGAGTAGACAGAGCGTGCAAACTTCAGGGACAAGAACACTGGCAGGAAGGGACGAGGGGTGGGGGGAGTGGGGGGGAGAGGGAGCGGGGGAGGAGGAGGATGTGAGCAGGAGCGGGGCTTGGCTGGCAGGAAAACTCGATTTTGTGCAAATCTGGGTCTGAAATGAAATGAGCCTTTGGGGATGGAATTTAATATTGTCTCAGAGCCTTTGTCTTCATTTAGGGCAATGGGATTGCGTTTCTCACGGCTTCTCGCTTTGTCCGGTTACATTTATTTCGGATTTATTCACTTATGAGTCTGGCAACAAGAAGTTGAAATGAGTAAATGTACTTTTTTTTTCTTGAGCTACATTAATTTCACTGTGAGATTTATTCTGCCCACTGCTCTTTCCACCGTTAACTGGCGAGCCGCTGAGGTCTACCTGGGGGTGGCGTCCAGAGAGGTGAGGCCGGTGAGGCAGGGCTGCTGTCCCCAGCAAGCCCAGAGCCTGGGAATTTTCAGCGGGGGCCGCATTCCTGAGACACTGTTTTCCCCGTGGGGCTGTGGTGAAGGGGGGAAGCGTCTGCGTGACAGGTATCATCCTCCAATGCCAGTCACCAGGCCGGGTACGTGTTGGGCGTGCTGGGTTGATATGTGTCCCCCAAGAAGGTATGTTGAAGTCCTAAGCCCCCAGTCCCTGTTAAGATGATCTTCACTGGAAACAGGGTCTTTGCAAATATCATCAGGTTAACGTCGTTAGGGTGGTTGGTGTCCTTATAAGAAGAGGGAAATTGGACACGGGACGCAGGAAAAACGCCATGTGGCAAAAGAGCAGAGACATTCAGCACCATGGACAGTCGGCCACTGCGAAGCTTGGAAGATCCGGGAAAGGATTCTACCCGGAGCCTCGGAGAGGACACCACGGCCCTGGACACTTTGATTTTGGACTTCTAGCCTCTAGAACTGGGAGGGAATGAGATGCCTAGGTGTCGGGGGAGTGTTTGTGAACGTACAGACCAGAGTGTACGAGTGGGGAAATGAGCCATCGGGAAGCTGGATTCCTGGGCAAATGAGGGAGGAAGGGGCCTCAGTGAGTGAGGCAGGGAGCAGCTGGGGGGCAGTGAGGGGGCGGGCGAGTAGGGCTTAGGTGGGTGGAGCGGGTGGTCTTTTCCCTGAGGTTGGAGCCTTGTCCACACTGGCCAACGTAACCTGACGTCGCCCCAGAAGTTGGGGGACCGGGGGCTGGAACGGGGTGCTACGGGTGATGACCTTCCCCTTCGGTCAGGCTTCGTGGGGGGAGAGGTGCTGGCCTCGCAGGGATCACTACTCCCACTGTTTCGGGAGCTTACAGCAGGAACCACCACCCTTTTCCAAGCAAGAAAAAGCAGGGATAAACGCCAACACGGTCGGGTGCCGTCTTCCGTCATCCCCCACGGAGGCTGGGCCCCTGGGCCCCTCCTGCTCGGGTGGCCTTGCCCAGACGCAGCCCAGCCCAGCGGGTGCTTCCAACCAGGCACACGCCGGCTTCAGCCAAACTTTCGGCCCAGTGGGGGGGAGGTTTTTTGCCACTGCGTTGACCGGTAACTTAACTGACTTGATCAAATTGACAAGCGACTTCTGGGTTATGTGGCTGCAAATCCTCCTTCCGAAGACAGGACGTGGCATTCTGCTTACAGTGATACACCAGGTCTTTATATGGGACCCCAACGCGGACCCTCAGCTCTTGATCTCCTGCCCCTCCCCCCACCGGAGCACACCGGCTGCCCACGAGCCATGCGTGCGGGGCACTGGGGGGCCCCCCCTGCCTTGTCCCACCTCCGCGTGCTGGCCTCGCCATCCGGAGCCCCATCTTGTCTTCCACAGACTTGAATCCTGCACACCTACCCTGTGCATGGGCGTTCCCGTCCTCAGGGAGATAAGGATACAGCAACAATAATAGAGAGTTTGCGGAAAATGTACTCTAGGCCAGTCACTGCTCATCACTACGCTTAAATTATGACGTGTAGTCCTCTACAAACCCATGGGGTAGATGCCCATTTTACAGACAAGGAAACTGAGGCACAGACGCTAAGGAGTGTGCCCAGTGTCACGGGGGTGGGGCCGGGATTTGGGCGCAGGATGATGCAGGCCTCGAGTTCCCTCAAGAGTTGCCATAAGCACCGCCCTCTCTGGGGGGGGGGCCCTTCATGGTCCACCCCTACACTCCAGGGGGAGGCCTACTCCGTCCCCTGGGCCCCTCCCCCCCGGGCACCATGGGGGGTGCCCCTCACACTGTGGACATGAACTGCACATGTAACAATGGATTTTGCTCACTGGCCGTGAGTTCCTCAGGGACAAGGCCTACGCCTGATTCATCGCTGGACCCCAACACGTGTGATGTGTTGTTGGGGCTCGCATTTCCTGCCAGAGGCGAATCCCCTCATGGCCCCTGGCCCCGGGCCGGCACAACACAGCCAGAGAGGGCCTGGAGTTGGCATCACCCACCGGAGCTGGGGTCACAGCCCCCCCTCGTCAGAGCTCTCTGGATGGACTGTGGCAGAAAAGCCAGCCCACCCAGCCGAAGAAACCCGGGAGGTCGACAGGCTGGGACAGCAGAGGTGTCCGGCGCGGCTGGATTTGGGGCTCAGCACGGCCTCTCGGCTGTTTCCTACTCTTGCGTTTTCTACAGACAAGCAGGTCCTTCTTCTGAAGGTTCAAGTTCACCTCCTCCTGGGTTCAAGTCCATAGAAAAGAATAGTTTCTGTCACAGTCCCAGGCCTGCCTCTCACTGGCCCAGTGGGGCCGTGGGCCTGGAACAGAACTGACGTCAGCGAGCAGGGAGAGGAAGTGCACTGGCTGGTTCACTGTCCACCCAAACACGGGCCCGAGGACTCCCTGGGAGGGAGCGGGCGGGCGGTTTGGCTGGCGGAGGCCCTGACTCGTCATCTCAAACTGGGCTGTCCCTTTGTGCCCTCGGTCTTGTGACTCATCTCAGAGTGGAGCTCTGGGTTACAGGTCAGAGGCCATGGCCGTCCAGGTGCAGGGGAGAGGCGGGCTGGGCTCTGGGTAAAATCACATTTGGATGTCGACCTGCCCTCACCTGTTTGCAGCCTGCAGGATAAGAAGAACTTGCACAGAGAAACCATCAGACCAGAGGATGACACTCTCTTTCTGTCTTTGCCCAGTTGAGGGTTCCCGTCCGGGTGGGACAGGGGGACACAGGCCTGGACCAGCAGGGAGGCCAGCCCCCGTGTCTCACTTTCTCCTGCCACTTCCAGGAAGCCTTCCCTGAGAACTGTGTGCAAAAGCACGACTAGCCATGTAACAGGCATTTATATAAAGTTCAGGCCCCACAGAGCAGAGTCATGTAGTGATTAGGGGCACACACTTCAGAGCTGGGTTCAAACCCCAGCTCAGCCACATACTAGCTCATTTAACCTCCCTGGATCCATTTCCGTCTCTGTAAAATCGGGACCAAATAGTGTCAGCCTCCCAGGGCTGTTGTGAAGATTCAATCAGCCAGAACACATAACACGCTTAGAACTATCAAGCACGCACTAAGAGCCATGCTAGCTAATGTTCCTATTACTGATACCCAGCACGCCCCAGGCACCACGGTGGCCTGGGGACAGAGATCCTTTGCAAACAGTCGCAGGCTGCACTGACGAGATGTGACAGAGAGGTTATCAGGGGCTGCTCTGTGTTCACAGATACGCAGCGATCGGAACCGGGACATCTGACCTCACTCTGTTCACATGACAACGAGCTCACATTTTCTCGCATGAGCAAAGCATGAGCATCGCTTTAAAAGCCATCAAGGCGGGCGCCTGGGGGGCTCAGTCGGTTAAGCGACCGACTTTGGCTCGGGTCACAATCTCACGGCTCGTGGGTTCGAGCCCCACATCGGGCTCTGTGCCAGCAGCTCAGAGCCTGGAACCTGCTTCCGATTCTATGTCTCCCCCTGTCTCTACCCCTCCCCCGCTCACACTCTTTGTCTCCCTGTCTCTCAATAATAAATAAACGTTAAAAAAATAAAAAAATAAAATAAAATAAAAGCTATCAAGGTCCTCAGCTATGTTAACAAACGTACAATGTTGAGACCAAGACTTTTCCTCTTCTGCGCGGTCATCAGATCCACCCCCGGGTGTTTTTCAAACTCATTTTGAAACGGAGGATGCTGGCAAATGTAAGTGTCTGAAAATAAGGGAAAGTGGGCTGTAAAGGGCCACAGTCACGTGGCTGGAACTGGACATACCTCCTCAGGTGAACAGGGGACGTGGCCGTCATCCTCACGTCGTATCTGAAGGACTTCAGTTTTTCTAGAAGGTGTGATGTCTGGTCTCTGAGTCCCCAGCACACACGGCTTAAGGTAAAGGAATAGTGCCGACTGGACAGTGGATTCATTTGTCACGCGTGGACTTTACAGCTGGATGGGGATGGAACCGACTACCTTTGGAGGTACTAAAGGGCTTCGGCAAACGAGGGGTGCATTTGCATTGGCCGGGGGGGGCCATCTGACCAGAGTGCTTGGGAGCTCTGGGGTGTGAACGGGCTTCGTTCCATGTGCCAATCCAATCAACTGGCGGCGGGCGCTTTGCACACTGGATTAAAAGACCATTGGATCTGGGAGTGAAGTCTAGCTGAGCAGGAAGCAGTTCCATCATTGATTAGTGATGTCTGCAATGGACACAGGAAGGGTAAGTGGTGGCGAGCTCTTTGTAGATTTCTAATCCTGCTGAGGAAGTGGTTTTGAATGGAAGGTTGGGCTCGATCACCTACAGGGTCCTGGAAAGCCTCTGGTTCTGTGATTGCATTTTATGGCGCCCTTTACAGAGCAAGTCAAGTCAGAATGAACGTTTTGGACAGATTAGACAGCAGATTAGACAGCTAGAGCTCAGAGAGGTTATTTTGGAGTCGTGATGCCAAGCCAGAGCCTGCTGCCTGACCAACCCCAGATCCTAGACGTGTCCCCGAGTCTGGAATTTCTGGCAGCAAGTGGGAATGGAACCGGTTCTGGTCCCAGAAGTCCAAGCCCCAGGTCTGTGGCCCCAGGCTTTGGACTCGGGCAGCCCTCGGCTTCCATCCTGGTTCTACCTGTCCTCAAGCAAGAAATGGGTGACGTTATGAACAAAATCGCGTCTGCCTTAAAAGTCCAGCAGGGCTTCAGGTCAGGATGGGGTAGCAGGGATCAGATGTAGCCTTCTGCCCAAATAGCAGCAAAAAACAGACTGAATGCACTCAACAATGGTTTTTAAGGCACTGGGCACCAGACAGAGAAGGACTCGGATCCCTGAGAAGTGAGAGGCACATGTGGCTGGCCCCACAGGTGCCCCAGCTTGGGGCCGATGAAGATTTTCTGGACTCCGGGCCAGGCCAAGATGTCTCAGATACAACATCAATAACACGGTCTGCTCTTTGAGAGGTACGTACAGTTAATGGGGATGAAAAGGCAAAACAAAGGCTGAGAGGAAAAAAAAATATCCACAGATCGTACATCTGCTAAAAGACGTATCTGGAATATGTAAAGGATTCTCAAAACGCAATGGGAAGAAGATAAACAGCCCAATTAAAAAGGGGCAAAGGATGTGAGCAGACGTCTCGCCCAAGAAGACGTAGGGACGGCAAAAGGCACACAGGGAGATGCTCAACGTTACCAGACACGGGGCATGCCAATTAAAGGCTCAGAGATGCCAACCGACTTGTTAGCTTGGCCGAGAACGAGACTGGCCATACCTAGCGCCGTGAGGACGTGGGGCAACAGGAAATCGCGCGCACGGCCGGTGGGAGCGTGACATTGGTATACACGCTTCAGAAGCGTTTCCTGGTTTCTGAAAGCAAGCGCACACCCACCATACGATCCACCCTTCCAAGAGCAAAGAAAGCACGCGTCCATACGAGGGCTCTTACGCACACGTGCGGAACACCTTTTGTTCACAACTGTCCGAAACCAGAAGAGCTCCGTCCACAGGTGAATGGATAGACAAACCGCAAAACAGCCACGAGGTGGAATGCTAGCCGTGGGTGCAAAGAACGAACCGCGGATACATGATACATGATACGGTCGAATCGCCCAATGACCATGCTGAGTGGGAGGAGCCATACAGGAAACAGTCCCTCCTGTACACTTTATGCTCTAGAAAATGCAAACAAACCCATGGTGGCGGAGGGCAGATCGGTGATTGCCTGGAAATGGCAGGGCGAGTGAGGACGAGGAAATTGATGACACAGGGGCACAGGGAGACTTCTGGAGAGTGATGTATATATTATATTCATTATCTTGATTGTGGCGACGGCTTTACAGATGTATGCGTGCATCAGAATATAACCAGAGTCTCACTTGAAAGATACACAGTTCCTTGTGTGTGAATTAGGAGTCAATAAAACAATTACAAAAGGAGGGGGAAAGGGGTTTTACTGAGGTTGTTAAATGAGTGGCTCCCATTCATCTCTGTGGCATATGGTGGGACTTTCACTGCTAAGGATGGACGGGTCTCACGCCTGTGCCCTTAACCGACTCCATCCACCGCATCAAACAGGGCCAGACAAGCCCCTTCTTGTCATCATTCCGTTCCCATCCTCGCAGCACGCTGGCGCACAGGTCACCCGGCACAGTATCCCCTGAGGGGCTAGTGAGGGAGGCAGGTGGCTGGGGGAGGGGGGGAGGGGCTCCCCGGAGCAGCAGTGATGGAAAGGCTAGGCTTGGCCTGCCCCTGACTGTCACAGGCAAGTCCCCAGGACAAGGCCGCTCATTCCCCCTCTCCAGAGGTGGCTGCTGATCCTGGGGCTTTCTCCTCCCAGTATCCCGTTATTCCCCTGAAAAGATTGCTGATGATTCATGTTGCCCAGAAAGGATGCCCACTAACCACCCACTGCAGCTGGTCCAGGGGGGCATCTCTGGGCGCTCCTCGGAGTGTGGGCATCTCTGAGCCCAGACGGATGGCTGGGGTTCAGGGAGCAAGCCGACGGGTGAGAGCAAGAGCTTTAAACCCAGAGAGCAAATCCTGCCGCTTGTGCTGATTCTTCCCGGAGAGTTACACAACCTCTCTGAGCCTCAGGGCCTCCCGAGTAAACCGGGGTAAAATGTACTCCTCGGAGGATCGCTGTGAAGGTAAAACGTAAATAATACCTGTGGAAGAGCAGGATGGGGGTCTCTGTTCAAGAAGATAATAGGTCAGGAGATGGTCCACATCCAACCCCCCAAACCTGTGACGGTACCATACTTGGAAAAAGGGTCTTGAAGACGGGATTAAGTGAGGAGGTCCTAAGACGAGGAGATAATCCTGGAGTGCCTGCGTGGGCCCTCAATCTGATGGCAGGTGCATCCTCAGAGACGAGCAGAGGGAGACTGAGACCAAGAGAAGCCGGCGGGAGGCTGGACGTAGAGGCTGGAGCGCTGGCGGCACGAGGGCTGGAGGACGCGAGGATCTCTGCCGGAGCCTCCGGAAGGGAGCGTGCTCTCGCCGCTGCCTTGATTTCGGACTTCTGGCTTCCAGAACTGTGAGGAAATGAATGTCTGTGGTTTTAAGCCGCCCCGTTTGTGGCAATTTGCTACAGCCGTCACAGGAAACTAACATAGTTGCGTTGGGACAAAACAAATCCGAGTTGCATTCGCTGCCAGGCTCCCCCAACAGCCAAACCAGGGTGTCCCTAACTCAGCACTACCGACGTTTTAGGCCAGACCATTCTTTGCCGTTGTACTGAGGGTGAATTGAGACGGTACGTTGAGACAGCCTGATGCAAGCCTGCCCCACGGTACGCATTCAACAAATGGCTGTCTTTTTTCAAGTTACTAATCACTTAAGCATTGGTGCCATTTTTAGCACAATCCTAATTGCATTATAAACACTTAACGTAATACCTGGCACAGAGTACTTACTCTTCAGATTAAGATCGAAATGGTGGCGATAACATAGAGTAACACGTGGGAAGTTCTTAGCACGGCACCTGGCCCACCGAGGATGATCAACCCGTATTAGCTTCTTTCCCACCTCTCCAAAGCCAGCAAGGGAGTATTTCTATTAAGAAATTTTTGGGTGAGGGGCGCCTGGGTGGCTCAGTCGATTGAGCGTCCGACTTCAGCTCAGGTCACGATCTCGCGGTCCATGAGTTCAAGCCCCGTGTCGGGCTCTGTGCTGACAGCTCGGAGCCTGGAGCCTGCTTCAGATTCTGTGTCTCCCTCTCTCCGACCCTCCCCCGCTCATGCTCTGTCTTTCTCTGTCTCAAAAATAAATAAACGTTTAAAAAAAAAAGAAATTTTTGGGTGAGAGCCCAGGCCTCCCGTCTCCTAGTCTAGAATAATCTGTTTTGCTGTGTCATTCACTGAGGCCGCACCCACCCTCTGTACTAGCCAGGCTCTGACAGGGATAACGTGGTGTAACAAATAGCACAGCCTCCCCGTGACTGGCAATCAGAGCAGGTATCCTCATGCTCGTGGGGCTCGGCGTGGGTGCGACTGGGCTGGTCTAGGCTGCACCCGGCTGGGCTTGCCTCCACTCTGGCTGCAGTTTGAGCTCACATCTGACTCCTGGGTGGTCATTCTGGGGCCCACCCCGATGCGGGCAATGACCCACCCTGGGCATCGTCTGCTCACGTCAGGTCACAAGAACACAAGAAATCACGCCGCTGATGCATGCATAGTGAGGGCCTCTGCCCGGGTCACATCTGCCGACTTTGCACCGGTCAAAGCAAGCCACACGGTCCAGCTCCACATTGGTGGGTGGAGCGGGAGGAGAGGGGAGAGAATGTCTGCTGAACAGTATTCCAAAGTGTCCCACCTTCTTCGGGGAAAGACCTGCATTAAGACACCCAGGGCATAGAGAAGGAAACAATTAGGCTGGAGACAGGGAGCAGCCAGTGCAGGCATGGGCAGGGCTATGGATCCTGCAGGAGAGCAGAGAGGCTGGGGGGAGGAAGCAGGGAGCGATGCGGAGGGGAAGGCGGATGAAAACGCAGGAATTATAAGTGCCCCCGGGAGCACCCGTGCCCAGGTTCCGAGACACCAGCTGCCCCTTCCTCTGGCCTCCTTTGTTCTGCAGCTACCCCTCTACCTTCCAGCCCAGGACCACAGAGGCTCATTCCACCTGCCACTGTTATCAATATCTAATTAAATCTAATTGGGCAACAGGAAAAGAGAGAGGCAGAAAATGCAGCCAAAATAATAACTAGGGTCTAGCTGTGACTGATCACCCGGCCCCTGACCACAAGCTGGGCGGGGCTCCCGGACCAGAAGCTAAAACCCCTGGGAAACTCTTCCTTTGCTGGAATTAACCCGTGTGGGTCTCAGGAATCACCGAAGCAGGCTCTATGCCATCACCATGTGGTGCGATGCAGGGACCATGGACCCGCTTGGTCCCCACAGACCATCACACCTCCGCGCAGCCTTCAGTCTGAAATGCCAACAGCCTCTCCCACAGTCCCTTGGGTTCACCGTCGCCCTCTGTAGGTAGGCTGTGGGACTGCAACACCTCATAGCACCTCCGCCCACCTCTTTGAAGAAAAAAAAAAAAAAAGACCTTTATAAGTTTGCAGTTTTCCCGGATCTACAATCCCAGATTCCTCAGTAAAATCAAACAGATCACATACATACTATGCATCAGATACCTTGAGGGGTGCTGAGGGGCCGCCGCAAACAAAAAAGACACAGACCTTGTCTAAGCTCTCAGAGCTGTCCGCGGATGCGGTCGCTAAAAACGGGTGACACATTCTGTGTGTGGCCAATGCTACGCCAGGATGAACAGGTTGCCCTGGGAACACAAAGATGGGACTCTGGTCATCAGAGCGAGCTTCCTGGAGGAGGTGACCTCTAGCTGAGACTGCAGTACTGATGGAGAGTCAGCCAGAGGAAGAAATTGGGGGAAGGGGCAAGGAGATGGGGAGTCAGGAGCCATTCCAGGAAGAGGAAATGTTATGCTGGCCATCATTGGGACCTCGTATGTCAAGGACCAGCCCAGGGCCTGGTGCACACAGTAGGAACTCAGAATGCCTCAGCTCTCTTTACCCTTATGTTTATACCTGACTGTTATCCGAATTCCTAACTGCTCTTTGGGTCAGATGGGGCGGGGACTTGTCCTTTCATTCATCCATGTGGGGAAACTGGAGCTCGGGGAGGTGGAAATTGCCGATGGCGATGGCCGAGGAGTGAGCTATGGGGGGTCTGGCCTCCTCCAGTGAAACCCAGGGTATTGGTCGCCGTGGTTGAGAGACTGGGGTAAGAGTCTTAGCTGTTCTGGGAAACAATGACCTGTTCCCTGGCAGGCTGCTTCCAGTCTCCGGCCTTGGTGTTCCCGGTTGGAACACGGGCAGGCACTAAACTGAAACAATAGTGTCCCTTCTGGCCCTGCCGCCCTGGGATGCTCAGATTCACTGCACATGAGGATGATTTTCAGGCTGTTGCAGAGAACTGAGGCTACTCCTTGTCCTCTCCCACCCATACAGCTGGGCGATGGACATTTCCTCTGCTTCCTCCTCCTCCCCACAAGAGAGAGATGGGTGAAGGTCTCTGGAAGGCAGAGTTGTGTCATCCTGGCCAGGCAGTCAGCCTGGCATCGCCCAATATTTCTGGGTGGCTGAACACAATCCCTCAACCTCTTCAAGCCTCAGTTTCCCCACCTGTACATGAGGAAGGTCACTGCCACTTCTCTGCCTCCCAAGAGTCTTTTGAGGACTGATGGCCAGGTGGCCAACGCCTCCCCCCGTCCCCAACCTGGAGACGATCTAGCACGCTCTTCCCCTTTCCTTCTGCCACCACGGGTCTGGGTTCCGTCCCCTTGCCTCCTCCGGGAGATACCTCACCAGTGGCTTCACGGACTGAAAACCCCGGCCAGAGCCCTCGGCTTCAGGAGGCTGGCATTCAGGGGCCGGTGAGGGGCCAAGAGTCTCACTCAAGTTCTTGGCTAGGAGATGGAGACGGGAGCTACCTTTGGTTTGCAGGGACCCGGGCGGGGGGGCAGTTTCTTTGGTCCTTTCAATGCTATTCCCCATGGCCAGGGGCCTCACGTGTCCCCCGGTCACCACAATACTTGACACATCTGGTTGAAAACCTTCCACCTGCCTTCCAGATGTGGTGCCCACCGCCTGCCGGACATCTGGCCCTCTAAACACCCTTGGCAGCATGGAGGGATAAAACAGCTCATTTTCCCCGGCACTTTCTCCTCCAGGTATAGCAATGTGGTGGTGATGTGGACAGAGCATGGGACGCCTCCTACTGAAGTTAACGAAGAAACATGCAAGGCCTAGGGAGTGGGAAACAGGAGCTGTCAACTGCCTCACTCTGAGAAGCTGGGAATCACTTTCTGGTCTCCCCCTCCTGCCTGTCTCCGGGTCTCCGCTCAGACTTCCACAACTGCCAATCTCCCCGTGCCGGGTACGGTCAAGAAATGTCAATGGGGGAAACGAGAAAAGGAAAACCAAAGGCTGATGGCTTTTGATGCCTGCGAACACGGATTCCCATGTTACATTTTCTTTTCTTTTCCTGGATGGAGGAATCAGTTGAATCGTTTTTACTAGAGCTTGCCCTTTGTAGTTAGCTAAGGGTCACTTGCTGTGCTGAGCTCTTCTCACGCTTTATCTCATTTAATTTTCAGGGCTGCATTGCAGAGGTAGCACCGTTAGACACGCCGTTTACAGGGGAGGAAATTGAGGCACAGAAAGGTTAAGCGATTTGCCCAAGGTCACACAGCTATGAAGGCCCGGAAAACAGGCTGCCAAGCCAAGATTGACTCCAGGGTCCTCGCTCGACTGCCTCACAGCACGCAGTTCCTGCCAAATGGGTCGGACAGAAGGGCATGGCTACGTATTTAAACGAATGGTGTCAGTGATGCCCCCAAAACACACCAGAGCACAGCGCATCTTAACAAGCTCTCCAGGTACTTAGAAGAGGATTGGGATTAAGGTAAACAGATGAGGCCGATGAGGCAGGATTGCGCAGGGTTGGATCTTGCCTTTATTTAAATTTTTTTTTCTTTTTTTTTTTTCTTTTTTTTTTCAACGTTTCTTTATTTTTGGGACAGAGAGAGACAGAGCATGAACGGGGGAGGGGCAGAGAGAGAGGGAGACACAGAATCGGAAACAGGCTCCAGGCTCTGAGCCATCAGCCCAGAGCCTGACGCGGGGCTCGAACTCACGGACCGTGAGATCGTGACCTGGCTGAAGTCGGACGCTTAATCGACTGCGCCACCCAGGCGCCCCTATTTAAATTTTGATAACATGTTCATCATAGATTTCTTTGGCATTAAATTTGATATTTTAAGATGGCGTTAAACTAGGACTTACCTTGGGGGCACCTGGGTGGCTCCGTTGGTTGAGCGTCCGACTTCGGCTCAGGTCATGATCTCCCAGTTCATGGGTTCGAGCCCCACGTCGGGCTCTGTGCCAACAGCTCGGAGCCTGGAGCCTGCTTCGGATTCTGGGTCTCCCTCTCTCTGTGCCCCTCTGCCTCTCGCACTCTGTCTCTCTCTCTCTCAAATATAAATAAACATTAAAAAATTAAAACAAAATAGAACTTACCTTGATTCCTGAGATTTGGAGCACTCCTTCCAATTTTGCCCTGGAGGCAACCGCCTGTCACTCAAGCCCTGGCCCTGAGTTAGAGACCCGACTTCGCGTCCACAATGGATCAGGAATGGGTAACATGAGCATGAATTTCCATTCCCCATATTTAGGAGCTCATGAGATCTTGGGGAGATAAGACTTATGTGAGCTCAATGCCTAAGCAAACACGGCTTGTGGGAAGCAGCACCGAGTAGCTTTAAGGACAGGGTGTCATCCCTGCGGCGTCTGTGTCCTGCCCCCTTGGCCCACAACTGAGGAAGCTCAGGCAAGTTACTTAACTTCCCTGGGCCTCAGGTTCCTCACCTTTAGAATGAGACAAATGACAGCACGTGGCATCATTGTTATGATGATTCTGTGAAAAGTGTGAGCACCTGGAGAATCTGGAGGCAGGCTAGCTGAGGAGGGCTGGAGTCACCTGCTGGCAATGCGTGGGGGGAGGCAAGATATAAGGTAGAGTTTGACCAAGAGTTTGGATTGGAACAGGTGGGAAGGAAGTGGTGTTCTGCATAAGGGATACTGCAGCCCACCCAGGAAATCTAATCATTTTCTAAATTAATTACTTTATTTTCAATTGTGGCAAAGTATGAATAACATGAAATTTACCACTGTAATCATTTTTAAGAGTACAGTTTAGTGGCATTTAGTACATTTACATTGTTGTGCCACCACTATCTCCATCCATCTGCAGAACTTTTTTCATCTTGCAAAACTGAAAGTATACACACATAAAACACTAGAAGATGGAAAGAAGAACAGATGGAAGGCTGGAGGATAAATGGATGGGTGGATGGATGAATGGATGGATGGACAGACAAGCAGATGGGTGGATGAATGGAATGGATGGATGGATGGATGGATGGATGGATGGATGGACAGACAGGCGGATGGATGGATGGGTGGGTGGATGGATGGATGGATGGATGGATAGACAAGTGGATGGATACAAGGATGGGTGGATAGATGGATGGATGGATGGATGGACAGAGAAGCAGATGGGTGGATGAATGGATTGGATGGATGGATGGATGGATGGATGGATGGATGGATGGACAGATAGGCGGATGGATGGATGGGTGGGTGGATGGATGGATGGATGGATGGACAAGTGGATGGATACATGGATGGGTGGATAGATGGATGGATGGATGGATGGATGGATGGATGGATGGACAGAGAAGCAGATGGGTGGATGAATGGATTGGATGGATGGATGGATGGATGGACAAGTAGATGGGTGGATGGATGGATGGATGGACAAGTGGATGGACACATGGATGGGTGGATAGATGGATGGATGGATGGATGGACAGAGAAGCAGATGGGTGGATGAATGGATTGGATGGATGGATGGATGGATGGATGGATGGATGGATGGGCAGGCAGATGGATGGATGGGTGGGTGGGTGGATGGATGGATGGATGGATGGATGGACAGAGAAGCAGATGGGTGGATGAATGGATTGGATGGATGGATGGATGGACAAGTAGATGGGTGGATGGATGGATGGATGGATGGACAGATAGGCAGATGGATGGATGGGTGGGTGGATGGATGGATGGATGGATGGACAAGTGGATGGATACATGGATGGGTGGATAGATGGATGGATGGATGGATGGACAGAGAAGCAGATGGGTGGATGAATGGATTGGATGGATGGATGGATGGATGGATGGATGGATGGATGGACAAGCGGATGGATGGATGGGTGGGTGGGTGGATGGATGGATGGATGGATGGACAAGTAGATGGGTGGATGGGTGGATGAATGGATTGGATGGATGGATGGATGGATGGATGGGTGGGTGGATGGATAGATGGATGGATGGACAAGTGGATGGATACATGGATGGGTGGATAGATGGATGGATGGATGGACAGAGAAGCAGATGGGTGGATGAATGGATTGGATGGATGGATGGATGGATGGATGGATGGATGGACAAATGGATGGCTGAGCGAATGGCTGGATGAATGGAAGGATGAATGTCAGTGCCAGCATGCAGACGCAAGGATTGAAAGAATGATGGTAAGACAGGATACAGCTCAACTCTCCAACGGGAGCTGGGAGGGCAAACACTCTCTAGATAATATCCCAGGGTCCACACTGGACATATACACAAATCCCCCTGAGAGGCCATGATGATGCCAACTGAAGACATACGGACACGACCAGCCTTCCCAGCAGAATTGCAGCCAGGTGGTGAGGGCCAGTGAGGAGCGTTTCTCTCTTGGGTACAGGAAAGAGAAGCCAGGCACTTCAGACCAAGGACACTGCTTGTGCAGAGGTAAGAGGCAGGAAAGCACAGAGCAGAGGGGCCATGCTTGTTTGAAAAAGTAATGCAGGGCCTCTGGAATAGGGAGGGTCTGGGCTGGAATCCAGACTTTGCTAGTTATTAGCCATGAGGGGCCAAGTTGCTTCACCCCTTTGAGCCTGTTTCCAGAGCTGTGAAGTGGGGGTTGCCCTGGCGTTGATCTGTGGCCTGGTGGTGAGGCTCTGGTAAGAATACAGAGCATGAAGCCCAGGGTAAATTCTTATGAAAGTATCATCTCTTCTTAACTCCCCGCCCGCGGTCGGGCCCCCTCCCCCCGGGGTGTGCAGACAGACTGCACCCAGTCTGGGAGGGGACCCCCGGCACCACACAGGACCAAACTCTGGGGCAGCAGGCAGGTGACTTCTCCTGGGACCCCACTCCCAAAGCCAATTGGCTGAGGTTCCCGCACCTCAACCCCCCTCATTATTCTCCAATGTGCACCTGCCTTCACTTTATTCATGAAGATTTGCATTGATTTTGCCATAAACCGTTATGAATTCAGCTTGTGGAAAAAATAACATTGATCCTCTGCCTCGTAATTTGTCTCTGGGCTGCAGGGCCTGCTAATGGTTTTCCCAGAGATTTATGCTGGGGAGCAGGGGACACGGTTCCAGTCACCCACTCCGTGCCACCACCTCTGCTCACCAGGGCTTTCTTTTAGAACTTTGTCCCTTTGGTTGAAAATGAGTAGGTTCAGTGACTGTGGACCAGGGGCCCTGCCAGCCTTCGCCTGCTCGCTGCAGGGGAAGGAAGGAGCGAGGACGACAGAAGGGGTGGGACGGGAAGGAAGTTGGTGGTGGGGGAAAGAGGAATCCTGGACAGCAAAGAAAGGAAGGAAAAGAACATTCCCCAAACAGCCTCCACACACCAAGCACTTTGAACATCCCTTTTCTTTCTGTGAACTTCATAATAAAACTGGTGTCATTAGTTCCATTTACCATGAGGAAACTGAGGCTCAGAAAGGTTGAGAACATGTAGAGAATCACACAACATACAAGGGACCAAACCAGTATTGCAGGCCAGGTATGGCGAGAGGCTGTGCCCTCCCCTGGGCACATGGTGAACCACATTGCCCAGCACGTCCCCCCTCCCCTCCCCCCGCAATGTGGTTGTGCCATGGACAACTTCTGGCCAATAGGATTGGGCAGAGGAGATGTCTGTTACTTCCCGGCCCTTGGGAACATCCTCAATCTGCCCTCCCCTCTTTGGGGACCTTGGACAGCGTACCTAGAAGGTGGAGGACTACCTCTCCAGGTGCCATCAGGCTGTAATATGAGTAAGAAACCAACAATTGCACAAAGCCACAGAGATATTAGCAATTCACATTAATCACCTCAACACAAGCACTTGCTCTGTGCCAGGTACCACGGTAAGCACCTTTCCTCATCTAAACCTTACAGCAACTTCACAAGGTGGATATTGATGCTACAGATGAGGACACGGGGGTCC
Source organism: Felis catus (assembly GCF_018350175.1). Lineage (NCBI taxonomy): Eukaryota > Metazoa > Chordata > Mammalia > Carnivora > Felidae > Felis > Felis catus. The sequence continues at coordinate 12,867,428 of NC_058375.1, read as the reverse complement.
TCCGAAGTAAATTACCTGCTCTAGCTCCCACAGGCAGGAAATGGCACGATCAGGATTCAGACCCAGGCAGTGTGATGTTCACACCCGGGTTCTCTTTTCCCTGCCTTGCCAGAACATCGCCCATCCCCCTGGAAGGAGGCAGAGTAGGTGGGAGTCAGGAGAGGGGCCGGTGCCACCAGCTTGATTCACGATCCCTCAATTTTCTGCCCTCTTTTCACCAACTTCCTTTCTTTTCACTACCCTTGGTCATGGAAGTGATGTGCAAAGGAGCCAATAACAAGTAGAAACCCTGTGGTGGGTCCCCTGATGTGAGTGATTGCTCCTGGATCCATCCACCGTGCAGCTGTGCAGTCTTTGGCTGGGCACTGTCCCTCTCTTGTTTTCCACTTCTCCACATGGAAAAAGAACAGCTGGGCTTGGCCAGAGGTGCCTGGGTACATGGGAAGCCCTGTGCCCAAAGCAGCCTCTTGCTTAGGGCGATCAATTTGTCCCAGAGAAATGTAGCTCTATAATGGATAGCATAGGCTTTCCTTCCGTCTGCTTTGTCAGTTCCACATACAAGCAGCCACGAGCAAGAACTCTTCTAGATGTAGTTTTTCTGTTTGGAAACTTGTCCTAACGTCTGAGCATCTTTGTCTTGCCCATACCCCTTCCTTACTGGCAGGAGGCCTCCCGGGGGCCGGCTGGGGCAGCAGGCTGGGACAGCACAGCCACACTCTGATCTGACTCTGCTGCCATGTTCCATGTTTGATGGCTTGAGTCACTCCAGACAAGGTTAGGGCTTCGGTCTTCTCCTCTCCTACCTGCTAAGACTTCCTCTTCCAGATCGTTTATAACTAGCCTGAGATCATCCCTCTTACAAGACTCTGCTGAACATGAAAATGTAAGCCATGCGTGCTACACTCTGAAGGCTTGAACAGACCCGCTAGAGTCATGAACACTATTGGCCGGTGATCTGCTTTTGAAAAATGGCAGGCAACATTGAATTTTTGCCATGTGATAAGAGGGGCCACCATCTTCCTATCCCGGGACATGGGCATCTTCGCCACCTGCTCCCTGACCACAAGCTAAAGGTCCAGCACTTCAGTTTGCCACGCAGTGCCCCACTCCGGAGCCAAAGTCACTAGCAGTTAAGACCAACAAGCAGGGACCAGAAGGGAAGTGCAGGCTATTTCCTGTTCTCTTAAGGGCATGACGTGGAAGTTGTTCCCATCACTTCCTCTTACGTCTTATTGGTCAGGCCATAATCACATGGCCACACTTAGCCACACAGGAGTATGGGAAATGTAGTCTTTACTGCTGACCACGTGCCCAGCTCAAATCCACCAGTTCTTTTACTGAAAGGAAAAGAAAGGAATAAATATGGGAGCCAATCATCTGCAACAAAGCCGGCATTCCACAGATAGGGGAATGGAAGCTCAGAGAAGGTAACTAAGTCATCCAAGATTAAACAGATAGCAAAAGGGATAGAACCAGACCTCCAAGCCAGCCGACTGAGTACAGAGCCCCTGCATATAGCTACAGCATGTGTCTGCCTCGCCAGCACAGACAGTGTTCCTAACACGGTGTTCAAGTATAACAGGAGTTCAGTCAAGGTTATTTCCGCTTCACCCCCGGCTCTAGATAGCCAGGTCCTAAGAAGGGGGGGTTGAGGAGCCTGTCACTACCATCACGTAGACAGATAGGTTTTGAAAAGAGGTGAAGAAAATAATAACTTCTGGAACATCATGAGAGGTTTAGCCAAGTGACATCCTGGATCTTTGGTGTCTTGGGAAATAGCACAGAGCTGCGTTTCGCAAGGTGCGTTCTGCAAGGCACCATTTGCGGAGCCTGGGGATCGGCATTGACCTTGATATGCCGTTTGACAACCACGGGTGTGGAGTTTCCCTGGCACACAGTTACCTGTGGCACAGTTACAGGTGGCAGCCAGGAAGAGTAAGTCCAGGCCCTGGTTTGTGAGCCAAATCAATCTGGGTTCCAACTCAGGCTTCCCCTTGCCAGCCTTGTGCGTCTGGACAGATTGCTGCAGCATCGGTGTCCTCTGTTTCCTCATCTGTAAAATGGGGGTAAAAACACCTACCCCCCCAGGATGGTCCGCTTGTTCAGTAAATATATGTTGAGCACACACTACGTGCCGAGCACCTGCCCTAGGCATTAAGAAGAACAAGTCAGACCCTGCTCTCACGAGCTCACGTGATCGTGGAGAGGCAGAGAATAGACCAGAAAAATAAGTACAGTGTATAGTTTTCTAGACAGCAGTTAAGTGTTACGGAGCAAAGTGAAGCAGGCAGCAGAAACCTTGGTAGGATGCAGTCCTAGGTCAGATGTCCAACGAAGGCTCCACGGAGGTGACGTTTAAGGCAGTCATGCCACTAATCGACAACCGAAGCATCGCCAGGGGAGGAGGGATCAGCGTGGTACTGAGGCGGGAGCAGGCCTGGTGTGTTTGAACAGCAACAAGGGGGCCGGTGTGGCTGGAGCGGAGGGAGTGAGGTGAGGAAGGCAGGGGGCAGGCAGGATGCGGGGGCAACGCGGGCCAGACGGTCAAGGGCACCTAGATACCGTGTGCGGTTTGGCCTTGCGGTGCTTGGAACGAAAGCCGTTGGGAGGTTCTGTGCGGAGAAGAGGCGTGACCGGGCTAACAGGTTAACAGAATCGCTCTGACTGATGGGCGGAGAATGTCTTCTTGCAAAGAGGCGAGCAGGGGGGCAGGAAGCTGAGACAGTGGTCCAGCCGGGAGAGAAGCGCTGAGACCCGACGAGATCCTGTGTGCGGAGCGCCTGGCTGGTGCTCCCCGCTCTGCGCGAGCTCCCGGGCTTTTCAGGCCCACCCCAAAGCCTCACAGAGACGGGAAAGTGCCCAGATGCTCGTGCTTGAAGGAAGTGCTCTGTCCAGTGCCCAGGAAGCCTGCGAGGGTTTCTCTGAAGCCCAGGTCTCTCAGTCTCTGACCTGCTCCCCGTGGGAAGCCGGGCTGGTGTGTGCGGATAGTGTGTGGGTAGTGGTGTTTCCCCCATCCACACCTCTCCCACGGACGTCCCGTCCCAGTGGGATTCTTGCACCACCACGGCGTGGGGAAGGAGCTAGAATGACTGTGGCAGTCACTCTGACAGCCGACCCGACCCCGGCGGGCAGCGATAGAGTCCACATGGTCCATTGCAGCCTCCGCGGGGTCCCACGCGTGTCTCTGCTGTGGCCTCTTGCAGCCCCAACTGACTACTGACATGCCCCCCACACGCCAGCAGGGGAGGAGCAGGGCTGGGGAGAGGAGAGGGCTGCTGGCTGAGCACCTGTGTGGTGCTCTCGGAGTGTGTGCCTCTTAGTTTGCATACCTGAATGTGAGGTGAGGCGTCGGGAGGTGGGCTTTCCTCTCCCACTTCCCGCTTCCCCTGTGTGTGTGCCTGGCTGCCCACAGGTGTCTATTTCTTTCCGTTTGCATCTTATGCGCGGATGCGTATACGGCTGCCTCTCTACCTGTGGGCCCGCGCATGCCTGCATGTCTGGGCGCGCACCTATGTTTTGGGTCATATTACGTATGGATCTGCGTTTTTGTGCTCATGGTGCCAAGGCAAGCATTTGTGTGTTTGGGTGTCCGTGCGGGTGTGTGTTTCTCTGTGCATTCATGACTCCGTAGGAATGCAAGAATACATGTGTGTACCCACACCTCCAGGACCTGACCCTTCCCTCTTGGGGTGCAAGAATCCTGCCTGTCTCCTTGGTGGTTCCAAGGGCCCCTTGTCCCCTAGGAAGGCATGAGGCTGGTGGACAGCCGAGGCAGGTGAATGCTTTGAGCAACTTGAATTTTTTCCCACTTGGGGAGCATCTGCAGGGACTGAGGTCGGGGCTGGCCCACAGAGTGGCGTCTCTGGGCTGAGGAGGGGAGAAGGGCAAAGAGGAGCAAGATGGGGGACAGGGGTGAGGAGAGAAGGAAGAGCAGGGGTAGAAGAAAGAGGAGCAGGTGGAGAGAAAGTTGACCAAATGATAGCAATGGTTCTGAGCGACATATCCCCAGAGCGGCTCATCGAAAAGTTGAAAAAGTCTACCAAGTTAGGTAACAGGCATCGCATATAACGTACATTCGTTTGCTTCTTTTCAACCGGAATCCATTAACGTCTCTATGTCCAACACCCCCCTCCCCCCGCAGTCCTGAATTTTCAGTTCTGCTTCCCTTGTCCCATTGATGGCGAGCCCTCAAAATGCCGGCACTCCCATCCGGGGACAACCTAGCTTCTCCGTGTCGGTGTAAGACAAGACCCCTGGTCTGTAACGTAATGGGCTCAAGCCCCTCAGCCGACCTTCGATGGCAAGCCTGATGTTGTTCCAGGTTTTCTGAGCCCTCCCTGCAGAGCAGGGCTGTGACCACTTCCAGCTCGGCTCAGACGCCTCTCCTCCCAGGCCTTTCGTCCCCCACCATTCCCTCCTTCAGCTGCGCTCGCCCAGCTGTGGGACGGCCGCTTTCCTGATTTCCTCCAAACTCAGGAGACGAGGGAATCAGCAGGTGCGATGCCCTTTGTGCATGGTGGTGCACACTTAAAGTAGAACTTTCCAGACACCTCCCATTGACCATGACACCCTTCTCTGTGGTCACGTGCTTCACAGGCCAGGCTGCCCACTCTGTTCCCCTGGAACTGGACAGATTCTGAGCTACCTCCCAGCACTGACGTTGGATGGGGCTCAGCCGGAAGCCATCCTTCACTCCTACGGGAAAGAGCACTGTCCAGAGACTTCATAAGGACTTGTGGCTTTGTCATCCATTCTTTTTTTTTTTAATGTTTATTTATTTTTGAGAGAGACAGAGACAGAGCATGAGTGGGGGTGGGGCAGAGAGAGAGGGAGACACAGAATCCGAAGCAGGCTCCAGGCTCTGAGCCGTCAGCCCAGAGCCCAACGCGGGGCTCGAACTCAAGAACTGTGAGATCATGACCTGAGCTGAAGTCGGACACTTAACCGACTGAGCCACGCAGATGCCCCTTTGTCATCCCATTCTTATCTAGTGACATATTCCCTCTTATCCTCAATCCCCACTCCCTCTCTTTCCTCCCACAGACAACCCTTCTGGTGTGTTTTATGTGCATCCTTCTGTTTGTATGTCTCTTTTGTGAAATGCATATTGTTGTTTTAGATGCGTGCATTTTCAATGTACTTAAATGGCATTCCCATCCCAGCATTGGGCTTTGCGATTGATCCATATCGCTGTGGGGACATCTGGTGTGTTGCTTCTAACGGCTCTCAGCCTCATGGTGGCCACCCTCCCGTTCTGTCTATCCAGTTGCCTGTGAAAACTAACACTGTGAACATCTGTCATTTGCCAGGCACTGGCCAGCATGAAGGCTCAGACTCGAACTGTCAGACTTAATTCTTGGAGCAACCGACGCCGTTATTATGCCCATTTTATGGAAGAGGAAACGGAAGCAGAGGTAAAAACAACTTTCCCAGGATAACTGAGCTAGGAAGTGCCAGGGCAAGGATGTGAATCTGGGTCCGTCTGATTCCAGTGTCCTCTTTTTTAAATCTCTGTGTAAAACAGCCCCCCCCCCCGGGCCCCTTCCAAGTCCAACATTCTAGAAGTAGTTGTACTTAGGACTAAGAATCACAGTGATAATGATAGTTATTGCCTATTGCCTACCTACTATGCACTAGGGTGTTTATATCATGCGGAGTGGCCATGTACAGGAGCACAGGTAGCACACGGTACAACTTTAGGGAGCGCCGTCTATGTGCGGCGGGGGGACAACAATCCTCTAAGACTGAAAATATCACTCCCTTTTTTATAGCCAAGAGAGCGAGTCTCAGAGAGGTTATGTGACCTTCCAAAAGCTCACAGCCAGTGAACAGCAGAGTGCAGCTCCGAACCCGTTTCGTTGCAGAGACTGATCCCTGGCGCCTTTCGACTCCTCCCCAGCCTACTTCTGCCTTGTCATGCAACCACTTGCACCAACCTCTCAAGCCGAGGGTGCCTCCAGTTTTCCGGAGGACGGCTGCCCAAGGAGAGATCCCGACAGACAAGGGCGGGGGGGGGGAGGGCACTGGCCACGTTGTGCCTGCCACACAGACGCCGAGGCCCCCGGCGCACATTCTCACGCACGCCCATCCTCTCCACGCTTATCAGCCTGAGCCAGCGGTCACGCTCCCCGCGCCCCGCTGCATCATGGGCTAGGTACCCACCCACCCACCAGCTGGTTGCCAAACTCATCGTAGTAGAAGGCCACGGAAAGGGGCGCTAATTCAAAGGAAGAAGCCCTTGAGAGAGCGCTAGGTTTTGTTCACAGCATTAAGACAGCTTCAGAGAAAAGCCTTTATTGCAGACAGAAGAATATTATTTCAAAGCTATTCCCCTGGCCCATTACGGCAAAATAATAGAGCTTTAGTTTCTATATATTTGTCATGCTTAGCGCACATGTATTTCAAGTATATTTGACAGCATATAAAATTGAGGTGAAATATTGCAAAATTGGCCAATTCTTGTACATTTTAAATGTATTTCCTTTATTTGTTACCCTTATTTTACATATCCACACAATCCGTCTTTGGAACTAGAGAGGCAGTAAGTGATGAATCGATACTGAGATTTTCCATGGCGAAGAGACTCAATTTCCATTTTGCCAGGCACCTCCTGGTTCCGACTACAGAGAGAAATGGCCCAGTTCCTTCATCTTCCTGGGTGGTTGCATCTCTCAGGGGCCGGGAGCCGCGTTTGTCACCGAGGCGATGTCTCAAAACCCCTTCCCTTCTCATCTTGGCCAGGGCTGGGTTCCAGCTTTCTCTAATGATACCAGAAAGTTTTCTTGGTCTGAGCAGGAGATCTAATTAGGTAGCTAATCTGAAAGTCCTAAAGTTGGAGCTCTTATCCTGGGACGTTAGGGGTCTCCCTGAAATCTTATGCCCAATTTTGAGCACTTATGAATCCTTCTGTGGCTGCAAGCGAAGGTTAAATGCCTATCTGGGCTCTGTCCTGCTGAGGAAGAGCGTCTTTCCTTTGTCTGGTCCTTCCTGGCCTCCGCTCACCTTCTGGGGGGAGAGGGGGGGAGTTGGGTGGCGGCTGGAGCCCAGACATATAACTATAGCTACATAGCCACTTACCTGGATCTTTCTAATTGGACCAGTTGCCCTCAAGGGAAAGCCCTCTGGAGTGTTGACAGGGATGAGCTCCCCCCACTAGCTGCTCAGCCACCCTCCCACAGATGGCCACAAAACAAGAGAGCTCGGGACCCTTGTTCATACCCACCCATCAGGTGTGATAGGGGCAGGATGGAGTGGCCATTCCCTGGGGCTCAGACCACAGGACAGTAGGTCTGGACCTCAGGCCTATGGGTCCCACAGGGACGCATCCCATCACCATGGTGTTCGCCCATGAAGACTCTCATCGGTCAGTATCTTAGATGTAAGGCCATGAAGGGCAGGGCTCTGATCCTGGTACCCTGGATTTAATCCTTTAAATGTTGGAGGGTCTGCAGAGAGCCGGCCACATCTTTTCCCTCAGTGTTCAGCCTGGATGCAGATTCCTCCTAGGCCCGGGGTGAAATTTGCCTCTGCCTGGCTCCTTCCTCCATGCCTAGCTTCACCCAATACCCAGAATGGTCTGTTGACTGCTTATGTGTGTGCCTCCCCACCAGGTGGGGGTGGGGACTGGGGCTCTGCTGTATTCATCTCTCTGCTGGCTGTCCCTGTCCTGGCACATAGAAGGTCTTAAGATGGGTGGACAGGTGGACAGGTGGACGGATGGACGGACGGATGGATGGATGGATAGATGGAATGAATTCTTTTAAGGTTCTTTCAGGTTTCAACACATGGAAACTGGGCCTGTGACAAAGTCTGTCTTTTTTGTCACCCTCCCCAGCAAGGTGCCATCTATAAAAGCCTCATTAATACTCAAACAACAGAGAGACCGAATCAGCCATGTCCCTCTCTCCATTAAGGATGAACGCCCCTTGGGAGCACAAAGGGGGGTTAATGCATCTCTCCCCATGGCTCTTCCACAACCAATGACCCTCAGGGAACCCATTAGGGAAGGCAAAGAGCTATTGATCCCCGATGAAAGGTGCCTGGAATCCCGGGCAGGCACTTCCTGGGCACAGCAGAGGAGGGACAGAGGGAAGACCCTTCTCCCCACTGTTACCAGCTAGAATCCACCTGGGATCTGGAGGCTGACATGAGGCCGGGTCCTCAGGTTCGCTGAGCTGGAAGAATCATTCCATGGAACCTCCTCCTTTTAGAGATGACAAACCAGGTCCAGACAGAGTGGGTGACTTACTCAGAGCTACCCTATTGTAAATAAATGGCAAAAAAGGCTCTGCTTCATCCATTCTTGTATCCACGCCTTTCGCAGTGTGACCGTGCATCTCTGCCCACCACGAGGTGGAATGTATTTTTCTCCCCCTTGGATCCGGGCTTGGCCACGTGACTTGTTTGAGCACAAAGTGCCAGAGAGGACCCAGCCGAGGCCATCAGAGCCACCTGACTGATGTGCAGCTGGCCGGACAGGTGCGTGTGCCCTCATCTCAAACGTATATGTTTCACAACAGATGGCCACTGAGGTTTTGTCATTGTTTGTTACACAGCATAGAGGTAACTGATACATGCCTTTTCCACACAGTCCCTCCTCATTACTCTCACTAGTGTGCCAGGGCACCCGCATACCCTAAATTGGGACAATTGCAGCTACTGTTGAAGCTAACCTCCCTTCCTCTAGCCTTCTCTCCTTTCCTAATCCCTCCTCCACCATGGAGGCCTCCACTGGTGGCTCGTGGCCTCCAGACTTTTCTTCTTTCCTTCCTTTTTATTTTCTTTGTCCTTTCCCTTTTCTTTTTGCTCACGCCATGTGTTAAAAAAAAAAAAAGCAAAATGAGTTTGAGCCAACATTTAGATATCAGAAGCCCTTACATAGAAATCCTTCCTTTGAAAAATCAGAAAATCCTGGGTCTGGACTCCCTGCATGGAACCGACCGTCTGGTCCTGGGAAACAGCTTGCCCTAGGAGATTGGGGCACGTGTAGTTCCCGAGCTGTGACAAGTGTCCTCCCCACTCCTGTTTCCCCAACCCTAATCCTGAGCACCAGTCACCATCTACCTTATACTCTCAGCTTCCTTAGTGTAGAGAAATTCCTCTGCACACGTTTCTGTCAAAAGTTGGCAAACGAAAGCTAGACCTTGAGGGCCTCGTGATTCAAGGGAAATAAAGAGAGTGTTTCCTGGTGGAAGTGGTGGATATTTCCATGAATTTAAAATGCAAACAACAGCCGGTTTCTCTCATTAATACCGGCCCCTGGAGGCATCTGGATTTTCCTCTCCAGCTCTAGACCAGACGCCTCAGACTGTGGTCCTAGTTACATTCCAGTCTTCTCTCCCCTGCCTCCACCACCCATGCACCCTGGCCCCCGGGTCCCATGACCACGGGCTCTGCCCCTGCCATTATGCTTGTCCAGTGCCCCGCATGCTCAGTGGGTGATGTGTTCTTCAGACCCACATGTTCCTTCTCACTCACCCCTGCCCAGAAAACTCGTCACCGCACCCCAGGCAGGACTCCCATCTCTCCCTCCTACAACCCACACCACCCATTCTGGTGATGATGCCCCCACTTGAACAGCTGCCTCCTAGGCAGGGCTAAGGGTTGGGAGGCGGGCAGTGCTAGCCCTGCTGATGCACCGTCTCCATCGTCAGCCCTGCTGCAGACTTATTACCAAAAGTAGCTTTGGACTGAAATTGAATGTCCGTGATTTGCATCATTTTGCATTTCATTTGCATACCACTTTTTTTTTTTGGTCCAAAAATACTGACATTTGCTCACAATTTGCTCCTGACACTTCAGGGTTCCCAACATTGCTATCTGTGCTCCTGCCCTCTCACCTTCTGCCCACCTCTGCTGGTGCTGGCCACACCTGGAAAAACACCTGGGAATCTCAGGTTGGCTTCCAGCCTTGATGTTGGCTGAACTGGTATGTGCTGTGCCCAATGCCCAGCACAGGTCTGGGCATGCCAGGAGCTCAGCAAGAGCCAGCCTGGATGAGCGCATGCATGAATGAATGAACGGGTGTTGGAACTAGTAAGACAGAGATTGAGTGGGTGGGTGGTGAGCGCACGGTCAAAGAAGAGAGACAGGGAAGGCCCGAAGGAAAGGGATCCCAGGCAAGTGACAGCTGCAAAGGTACTCGGAGTGAGAAAAGTCTGGGTCTGAATCCTGGATTCATCAAAGGGTGTGGCCCTGGGCACCTCCCTTCCTTTCTGTGCGCCTCAGTTTGCCAGATGAAACCATGGGCCCCATTATATCCCAGAGCCCAGCACGGTGCCTGACTCAGAGAAGGCGTTCAGAATTATCTGTGGGATGAATGAATGCACGAATGCATGAATGAATGAATTACTATCCCACAGGGTTGTTAGGCAGACTGAATGTGGTGATGCCCACGGGACACTTGGCGTGGTCTGGCACTGACTAGTCGCTCACTGTGACTTCAGTCCGCCCACCCAACCTCCTGTCCTCACTGGGACCCATCCACACCTGACTCACGTATGATTGTTGAGACACGTGTGTTCCCGGTTCGGCACTAAATGAAACTGGAAAGGCCACTATGTATCATTCAATGGTTGGCCCGGGGACCAGCTTTGTGCCCTGAGTCAGATGCTGGGGAGCCAGAGATGAAACTTGGAGCCCCGTCCCTGAGATCTTTACAGCCAGGTTGGGACAAGGAGGCTACTCCTTGCATGAAATAATTAGAAGTGCAAGGGGCAGTATTACGGAGCAGACCAATAGCAGACAGATGGGAGTGGAAGAGTTAGGGCTGATGTAGGGGCGACAAGGACAGACCTCTGGTGTCCTTCCCCTTCCCCACCCTTACCAGTCTGAGAATCACTTGGTTGACAGCCTAGATGGCCCTCAGCTCTGAAGCCACAGGGCACTGAGGAAAGTGTGTGGGCCTTAGACACAGATGGACCTCTGGGCCTGGGTTTAAAATCCCAATCCCACCGGGGCGCCTGGGTGGCTCAGTCGGTGAAGCGGCCGACTTCGGCTCAGGTCATGATCTCACTCTCCGTGAGTTCGAGCCTTGCGTCAGGCTCTGTGCTGACAGCTCAGAGCCTGGAGCCCCCTTTGAATTCTGTGTCTCCCTCTCTCTCTCTGCCCTTTCCCCACTCACACTCTGTCTCTCTCCCTCAAAAATAAAATAAAAACATAAAAATAATTTAAAATCCCAATCTCACCAATGTATTGGTTAACTCTTGTTGCCCCCAAACCCAGGACTTGGAGAATTATTTATACTCACACACTTGCAGGTCTGCTGGGTATTGGTGGATCTGGGCTGACCACTTCTGGGCTGCTTCTTGGGCTCTCCTGGGACCTGAAGGTGAGACTGGGCATATTTGGTCACCTTCACCAACATGCAAAACAAGTCTCATGGCCAAACCCAAAGTCAAGAGTTCCCCACACCGAGACAAGGATGGGGTGAAGAGTTGAGGTCGACAAGTCAATCTACTCCCCTTCTTAATGGCTGACCTTAGGCAGGTGAATTAAACTCTCTGAGCCTCAGTGTCCTCCTCCAGAAAATGGGACTAATAATACCCACATGTCATGAGATGTGTTCATAAATGATATGCTCTCCTTCCCCACCAACTCTACCCTGAGGAGACCCTGACCAGACAACCCTAACTCAGACATAAGGTCTGGGAAGCTGATATAAACACACAGCTACTATCTCATGGCAACCTGTGTTGGGGAAACCTGGTGTGTGTGTGTGTGTGTGTGTGTGTGTGTGTGTGTGTGGCCGTGCATGTGCGGGCACAGATGTGAGAAGCGCGTCTCTGAAAGGGAGATACTGCAAACCCTGCTCCATGATGCCACTCGGAGGCTGAAGTCGCTTTCAGGGCCCAGCTCCCAGATTCTGCCCGCTGCAAAAATCATCATGTTATAATTACAAGTTAATTAAAGCAGAAGAGATCAAAGCCACTTTAGACAGATTAATGATACAGTGAGTGCCAGAAATTTCACCGTTTTATGTATTAACCACATTGTCGTTTTTATTCCACTTTTTTCCCCCTCTTTTGTGTCAGCTGAAAAGCCTTTCATATCTTTTCTCTGCCCCCCTCAATGCACGAGGAATTTGAAGTCCTAACAGCTGCGAGGAGCTGTCTGTAGAGAAGGGGCACATTCAAAGGATATCAGAAAAATCAACGAGCCTTTTAGCTTCTGACGAGAATGAAGCTGCCACCCGCCTAACCCTCCTCTACCTTAAAAAAAAAAGCCTAAAAAAAAACATCAGTCATTAAAATCAGGCCAAAGCAAAGGGAGGAATTGGAAGCTGGACTCCCCTGCTCCTGCCTCTCTAGGGAGGCTCTGGGAGGAGAAGAATTTTTGCCACGGTGCCATCATGGTTAGGTTCCAGTGAGAACCCTCTCCTGGGTTGCAGTGAGAACCCTCTCCTGGGTGACTTCTCATTGTGCCCTCACATGGCAGACAGCAGAAGGAAGCAAGCTTTCTCGTGGCTCTTAGAGGAGCACTAAATCCTATTCATGGTGGCTGCACCCTCAACTCATGGCCTCATCTAATCCTAGTTACCTCCTAATACCAGCACACTTCTGGGGTAGGGTTTCAACATATACATTTGTAGGGGACACACACATGCAGTCTGTGACTACCACCTGCATGAGCATGACAACCAAGCCATCAAAGTTTAGCCCGAGGGTCAAGTGTGATTCAGATAACCCCACAGAAAAGTAAATGAATAGCCCACACACTCATTCACTCACCGGGTGTTTATCAAGTGTCCCCATGTGCCAGGCATCGGGTTAGGGCTGGGGTTACAAGGGTGATCAGGTTAGAGGTTGGATCTGCCCTCGTGGTGTTTGCAGTCTGGCCAGTGGGAACACACAATTTACAAGTGTATAGTGTTAGGTAATACGTAGTAGAAACAACACACCCCTCAAATCCCAGTGGTTTAAACTGAAAGTGTGTTTCTTTTCTGCATACAGATCAATCTGTGGGTGAGAGACCTCTCCTGAGGGACCCAGGCAGATGGGAGAATCTTCATGTTCAATTTATGGTTCTGAAATTCACCCCCTACTGACAGACAGAGGGAGGCAGGAAGTAAGGAAGACCACCCAGGACATTTTTTTTTTAGCCCTTCCACACCTTTTGCTATGATGACATGGTATTCATCACGTTCACCCCTAATCTGCTGGTCAAAACTCAGTCACCTGTTGAGATGCCTGGGTGGCTCAGTTGGTTGAGTGTCCGTCTTCGGCTCAGGTCATGATCTCGCGGTTCACGAGTTCGAACGCCATGTCGAGCTCTGTTCTAACAGCTCAGAGACTGGGCCCTGCTTCGGATTCCATGTCTCTCTCTCTCTCTCTGCCCCTCCCCCACTCTCTAGCACTCTCTCTCTCTCTCAAAAATACGTAAACATTAAAAAACTCAGTCACTTGACCTACCAAGTTGCAAAGGGAGCTGGGAAATACAGTATGGCTGGGTGACTGCTTCCTAGAAACTTCACCACCATATGCAAAGGATGTGGAGTCTTGGTTGAAGAGCATGCCTCTCGGCCAATACAAGTAGTCACTAGAACAGTCTATGAATGTGTAATGGGAGGACCTCAGGGGTCTACGGGTGCATACAGCAGAAGGTCTGTTTCCACCACCTGTTATTCTGTAACAAACAACCACCACAGAGTGGATTAAAATACAAATTTGTTATTATCTCCCCAAGTTCTGTGGGTTGACTGGGTTCCACTGGACAGGGCTCACTTGGGTCTGTCATGCAGCTGCTGTGTGTCCCTGATGCTCTTCATTCACATGTCTGGCACCTCACCTGGGATGGTGAATCATGGGTGGCCAGATAACTCTCTCCCCAGGTGCCAAACTGACCTTCACAGCTTGGTGGTCTCAGAGTAGGGAGAGTTTTTGCGTGGTAGCTGGCTTCCCCTAGGTAAACACTCTAAACATCTAGGTAGAAGTTGCAAAGCTTTTTATGACCTGGCATTGAAAGTCCCAGACTGTCACTTCCATAGCTTTCGATTGGTAAGCAAGTGAGGAGGGCTAGCCTGGATTTAGCTTCTTCTAGTTCTTAGTGTTCCATGATTCTTTCTCAGATAATAGCAAGGCTTCCAGAAGATGAATCTGGCTGCAGTGTACAGAGTAGGTTGGAAGATAGCAGGGAGACACCTAGCTTGTCTTACCGTTGTATTTTTGTGCATTCTAAAACTTCCCACTCACCTCATCACCCACCCCCCTCCATCATCAGGGGAATTTAGGGTTTGACTTTTCATACAAGCTGAGTCTGATGGAGCCTTTCACACCTGGAAACACTTTTGTGTTGGGAAGATCCCTAAAATCTACACAGGGGTGTGAAGACATCTGTGGAGTACAGTTGCCTTTCTCTTCAGTGAGACCGTTGCAAGCAAGTCAGCACCATGGTCAGCGCTGAAAGTGGGTCAGCACCACGGTCAGCGCCCATCCCATTTATGACTGTGGGTTTAGCTAATTTGGAAATTCTGGTGCTGTCAGCTGGAGGGTGGGAGCAAGCCTCTCTCAGGGAGCTCTAGGTCTGAGAAGGAAACTCATATCCTGTTTTGGGGAGGGGGGTGGGGTGTAGGAGAAGAGAGCACGCTAAGACTCTAGTCTGGTGCAGTACGTGGCAGACAGACTTGCAAAAATCATGACACATGAGAGTTAAGGCAGGGGTGGAGAGAGTGGTAAAAAGGGGACTGACATTTACTTAACACCATGATAGGCACCAAATAGATGGAGTTCTCACTATAGAAGGTCGATATTATTATGCCTGTTTTATAGGTAAGGACTCGAGGGTTGGAAGAGCAAAGCAGCTCCCCCCAGATCTTATAGCTGGTTAGTGCAAGAGCCAAGGCTTGGACCCAGTCCATCGGAATCCAGGATCCGTGTCCTTTTTTGGCCAATCCATAAGACCCTTGGAGGCCAGGCAGCATGCTAGGGTATGACACTCAGCAGGGGCTTGGTAAATGCCAAATTATCGCGAGAATGACTAAAAGCATCGTGCGTGGATCGGGTGAGTGTGCAAACAGCTTGGCGGGGGGTGTGTATGTCACCATGAATTTAAATGCTGGACTACGGAGGAACATCAGGTGGTCTTGAGCCCTCTGTCCTCCCGAGGGAGTGGACCATCTCGCCCAGGTCACGGGGTGAATTGAGCTGAGGGGTTCACCCTGTAGCATACGGGATTCGTTAAGCCTCCCATCCTGTCCCGCACAAGCTCTGCCTGACTTGACGGAAGGAAGTCTCCTTCCCACCTGTAGGCTCAGGTTGGGGAGTTGGAGGCAACACACTCTATACCCTCCGTGGATCATTTGCTTGGCAAACAGCATAATGAAGCCATCAGTGGCATCTCTGATAGGCGTGGACATGCCCAGACCCGCAAGGGCAAATTTGTGCCTGGGATCATGTTCTGAGTTCGTCTGGCATTAAGAAAAGACACAAAGGCTCCTCGAAGACGGAACATAGAAGGAGGGAAAGGGGCTCTTCAGTTAGACCTGAGGGAGATTCTCCCAACAACAAGAATTGTCCAGCTCCAGGGTGGTGGGAAAACCTCACTCGAGAGCAGATGCCTGCAGAGAAAGCAGGGAAGTGTTAGGGGGCCATTCTGATGGAAACCTGTGGGAAAACAGATGGATTGCCAGGTGCCATTCATCAGATCCTCGCATGTCAGAGCTGGAAAGGTCTTTAGAGAGAGCATTTCTTAGACTGACTTTCCCCTTTGCACATAGAGCTTCTGAGGCCCAGGGAAGGGTCGGGAGACACCAAGGTGAGACACCAAGGAGGGGCCAGCTGGGGCATTAGAACTCACTTGTCTCACCCCCTGTCCCAGGCCAGGCACCAGACAAGAGTCCTCTCCGTGCCGCCTTGCTCTGATCATTCCCCCCTCAGCTGTAGGATTTTCCCACAGACTAAAACCATTTTCGTATATCCAATTTCATGAACCACTTCAAATCTAGTCTGCTGCTGGCCCTGGGGCCCTCCAGTGAAGACACAGTAAAGAGGCTTTTTATGAATGGGATTCAGTGGCACACAAAACTGATAGACCATAAGACTCCTCGAGGACAAGGGGCTCTAGCTCCCTCGAAGCTCTATTTTTTTTTCTTGTATTTTCAAGACACTGGACTCTGGAGCCAGGTGACCTGGATTTGAAGCCTGACAGCCATTTTCTGGCAGAATGACTTTGGGCAAATTACTCTGACTTCATTCCCTGTGTGTAAAATGAGGATAATGTTATTAACTGCTCCCTCAGAGGTGAGATAAAACAAGTTTGTGCTTGTAAAACATTTGGAAGAGTCACTGGCATATAGTAAGTGCTCAATAAATGTCAGCCAGTGTTACCAGCATGGCGGGATGGAGGTGAGGTCAGGGGAGGCTGGCTCCACGGACACCTGACGCTGGCTAGGGATGGAAAACTCTTGGTCCAGCTCAGTCAGGTAAGGTTCACTGTATGGCCTTGGGCAAGCAGCCTCAAGGAAGTAACCCAAGCCTCAGTTTCCCCATCTGGAAAATGAAGAAATGATACCAAGAAATTCCTCACTTGCACTCGCAACTCTAAGGCTCTGGGAGTCAGTGGTTGTGATCCCCGGTACTGTGATTGGATTTCAGTTCAATGCGCCCTGTTTTATGTTCCTCACCCTGATACAGAAGCATTGAATCTCCTTCCTTACATCTATTCTGTTCTTTTCCATCCCATTCTAAGGGATTCGTTCATGGATCCCAGAGCCGGGACAGCCAGGCTGAGTCATCAGAGCTAACCCGGATGTCAAGACAGAAAGCTTGTCTGAGGGTCCCTGGGCTGGCCAGTCTCTGACCATGACCCTCCCCTGGGTCCTGCCATCCATAGTCAGGTATGAGTCGCCCTGGCCCCTGAGCCTGGAGATGGCGGGCAGCCTGTCGGAGAGGCAGAGCAGACGCTTCCCTAAGTGATGGACGGGAAAGCCCTGTGCCAGCTGTTCCCTTCGTCTGAGCCGGAGTGGATCTGACAGTCTGGGAGGCAAGGAGGAGGGCT
The DNA here is from genome assembly GCF_018350175.1 of Felis catus. Taxonomy (NCBI): domain Eukaryota; kingdom Metazoa; phylum Chordata; class Mammalia; order Carnivora; family Felidae; genus Felis; species Felis catus. The sequence continues at coordinate 12,850,436 of NC_058375.1, read as the reverse complement.
GTCCCTTTCCCAGCTGGCCCGACATGAGATCAAGGGACAGGACTGTCAGCATGAGTTTGGGAAGTGCCACTAGACTGCCTCAGACAAGGACTTTGGGGACCTATGGGGGGTGGGGTTCAGAACAGCCTTCTCTTCCTCCTCCCCTCTGTGCTTGCTTGGGTAGAGCCCACCTGCAGATATGGGCTGCACAGAAGGCACAGACGGGGCATGAAGCAGGCCAGGTGCATCCCGCCCCCTGCCCCTTCCTCAGCCGTATGGCTTTGGGCAGGTCATGCCCTTCTTGGAGGCTCACTCTCTTCATCTATAAAATGGGGGTCCTCCTAGGACCCACCTTATCGGGTTTGGGGAAAGCCCAGAAGAGAACACACAGCAGCCAATACTTACGTGCTCTCACAATATGCCAGGCTCCGCTCTGGACACTTTGCGTATATGCTTTATTTCCCACAACCACTCTTCCAAGTTGACACAGAGAGGTTAAGTGACTTGCTCAAGGGAGCACAGCTGGTCAGAGCAGAGCCTAAGCCATCTGGCTCCAGACTCGACGCTCAGCTGCGTTTCCGGGCTGAGGGTTTCTAGCACAGGCTCTGTAGAAGCTTGATCAATATTCACTCTCCTCTCCCTTCCCCTCCCTGATGCCAGAGCAGGGCTGTTCTAGGGAGGGAGGCTCTGGTCAGCCCTGCGGCAGGAGAACAAAAGAGCAGAGACGTTCTGGAAAGCTGCCTCTCAGACTGGGCTTCAATGACACCGAAGAAATGTCAGCAGCAACCCAGAGCCTTCTTGAGCCACCCTGGACTGAAACAGTTCAAACCTCCATAACTTGAGGGGAAATGTTTCTCCAAGCCCATGAGAAGACAGAAGCTTTGCATCCTGAGCACGTCGCCAGGTGTGTCTGTTTCAAACACCTCCCAGAGCCCGACCCTCATAAACCACATCACCAGCCAGGACGTCACCTGGGCCTGTGCTCTGGGGCCCCAGCATCTTTTGAGGGCTAACCCCCTCAAGGTTAAATTCAGTCCAGAGTAGCAGACTCAAGGAGGGGAGTCAGTGGGGGCTCCCAGCCAGTGGCAGCAGGTGACATATTTGCTCCTAAAGAGACATGCCATGAGCTCCTCTAGGGAGAAAGCAAACCACTGCTGTCCCCGAGGCCCCAGAGCCTGGAGCCAACTGTGCGACCCAACCCTGGGCTGTGGGAGGGGCCGAGGGTGACCGCCCTGGCCCACCTCTGGGCTTGGTCACCTACTAGTTCTGTAACTGGGTCTGCAGGAGGATAATGATAGCTGATATTTATTGATGCCTGTGCCCAGCACAGTGCCCAGCACTTTGGGTGTATTCATTCATTCACCTGACTCAACAAGCACAGGCATAGGTGCTACCGTTATTCCCACTTTACAGATAAGGACACTAGGCCCAGAGAGACCAAGTGACTTGTCCAAAACCACAGCACTAGGAAGTGGTAGAACCGAGGTGCAAACTGAGGGCTGCACAGCTCAGGGGCCACTGTCCCTAACAACTGTCTCCACCTACCACACTAGTCAGGAGACCGTGGGCCGCGGACAGGGCCAGCTTTGCAGGCGAGCAACCCTCGTGGGCACACAGGGCCTAGTTTACTGCTCTGCCCGTGCCATCGTGAAATCAATGCTTTCTTTTTTAGGCTTATTTATTTATTTTGAGAGACAGAGAATCCCAGGCCGCCTCCGCACTGTCAGCGTGGAGCTTGAGCTCACAGAACCGTGAGATCATGAGCTGAGCCGAAACCAGGAGTGAGACGCTCAACCGACTGAGCCACCCAGGCGCCCCTTGAAATTAACAGTTTTTGAACGTGGAGTCTGACGTTTCCATGGCGCCCTGGGTTCTGCAAATTAGGTAGCTAATTTGGCCTCCTGATGTCAAAGTGATTTTGCAGGGTAATGGCGAGATTCAGGAACAGGGACGCAGCCCCTGGCCCAGGGGCACGGCTGGCGTAGCTGTGAAGACAAGGAATGGAATCCCCACACCTGCACCCCACTCGAGGCAGGCAGTGTGCTCCTGCCCCACACGAGCTGGCAGACCGGCGTGAGGGCGAGCACACGCTCACAGCCCTCACCCCAGCACGGCTTTGCTCCCCCCCACAGGGTGTCACGTGGGTGCCCGTGAGGAGTCAGCCCACTTCTGGCTGCAGGGCACCTCTCAGGGACACTCGCACGGCCTCTCATGGTGGCCTCGAGCTCCGCGGCAGAAGATGATGCCGTTCCAGGTCACAGGGTCGAGGCGCCGAGCGCCGGGACACAAACCCAAGGCTCCCACCTGCAGCCCAGGCTCTCTCTGGCCACACCCTGGTCACACCCCTGCCACCCTGCCTCCCTCTGTCCCATCGTCCGCCTGGGAAGGCAGACGGGGTGATGTGGCCCCCAGGCTCTGAGCCCGCACCGGGCTGTCTGTCTTACCAGGAGTGTGTGACAGCGGACGGACGAGGGGGGCCGGGTGCCGAGGACACCGGCCATCACTTACCCACCTATTTATCTGCCTGCCTGGCAACTTGCCTGTCTGCCTTTCCTTCTGTCTTGGATTTATTTATCTGTCAATCTATCTCTCTGCCTTTTCATCTATCACCTGTCTCTGTGTGTCAGAGCTGCCCACGCCCCTCACTTGCTCGCCTGCTTCCCGAGGGAATCCTAATGCTTTCGCAGCCCCCGAGGGCTCTCTCCTTCCTCCCACAGCCGGTAAGGCTCCACCCTGGCCCCGGAACTCACACCTGCCCCTGACGCTGAGCTCCAGAGAATCCTACCATCTCGTAGCAAAGTCATCGTGATCACAAACAGCCTGGGGGACCCGGCACCCGCCCCGCACAGGCCCTGCACTCCCCTCTATTCCCTCAACAAACATTTTCCGAGCACCTGTCATGAACCAAGCCCCGCGATTGGGTCCTGATGGGTTAGGATGTCAGACAAGGCAGCCAAGGTGCCTGAAGAAATGAGTTTCTACTCTGGGCCGAACATAGAAGACATCCTCATTCACGTGTGAGAGCCCAGGCTCCGAGAGGCTAGGTGACATGTCCCAGGTGGCACAGCCAGCCAGTGAGGGGCACAGCAGCACCGCACGCTGGTCGGCTTTCTCCCCGAGTCAGTCGTTGATGGGCAGCTTTGCCCAGAGAGGCTCTACAGAGCCGGGGAGGGTGACAGGAAGGCAGGACCGAGTGGGGCCATGCCCTTAGCTCCTGGCCGATTCGGATCTGCCCCCAGGGCCACGCACCCCATCAGCTAAACCTCCCTCCTCTCAGCCAGCGGTTTCGTGGGACCTTGCTGCCCACGCACGTCTCGCAAAAACACACTCGGGAAGGAGGGCTGTGTGGCCCCGGTACCTCCCCAGAGGTGAGCTGCAGGCCTGGGGGTGGGGAATGGCCTCAAGTGGCAGCGATGGGGAGGGGACAGAGGTCATCTACAGCACCGCACTCCTGTCCTGGCACCTCAAAGAGAGAGAGAGAGAGAGAAATCTTTACTGAAACGTTATCTGGCAGCTGATTCCATCTAGAGCAGAGGTCAGCAGCCTTTCTGTAAAGAGCCGGCAGGAAACATTTTCGGCTTTGCAGTCACGCAGGATCTATTGCAAAGGCCCACTTGGCCCAGCACGGACGACCCGGACACAAACGGGGGTGGCCGTGTTCCAGGGGTCCTTCGTTGACAAATGCGGGCCCCTTGGGCTGCGGTTTGCTGACCCCTAGTTAACAGCAACAATGGTCATAAGGAGAGCTGACATTTATTAAGCACTTACTGTGTACCAGGTCAGGTCTCATAATAACCTGAGAAGTTGGGACTATCATTCTCTCCAAGTTTACAGTTGAGGAAACTGAGGCACAGAGACACTAGGTAAGTCGCTTGCCCGAGGTACCCTGGCCAGTAAGTGGCCGAGACGGTCGGCAAGCTCTATATCCACACATCCGGTTGCTCAGAAGCTTGGCATCATCTCCTCTCATACCCCACATCGGGCCCACCAGCGGATTCTACTGGCTCCGCTTTTAAAATAACTTCCCGCCTCCGGGGCGCCTGGGTGGCTCAGTCGGTTAAGCGTCTGACTCTTGATTTCTGCTCAGGTTGCGATCTCACAGTTGTTGAGTTCGAGCCTCGCATCGGGCTCTGCTGACCGCAAGGAGCCTGTTTGGGATTCTCTCTCCCTCTCTCTCTGCCCCTCCCCCACTCACTTTCTATCTCTCTCAAAATGAAATGAAATAAAATAAAATCTTCCCAACTCTGAAGGCGACTCACCCCCACACCCCTGCAAGCAATCCAAGTCTGAGCCCCCATCACCTCTCACCTGGCTACTGCAGCAGCCCCTCCCCTCCCACCCTCTGCAGTCTGTTCTCCATGCAGCAGCCTGAGACACCCTTTAAGAACACGTTACTGCACTATATGGGTTAGTTATCATGCCACTCCTCTGCTCAGCACCTTGCAGTGAGAATAAAAGCCTGGTCCTCACTCACCACAGCTCAAATGCAGCAGGATCTGTCCCCACCCCTCTTACGTCTCCCCCAATCCCCTCTGCTTCAGCTCCAAGGGCCTCCTCACTGGTCCTGGAACACATCAGCATTCTCCTGCCCCAGGGCCTTTGCACTGGCTGTTTTCTCTGCCTGGCATGTTCCTCCCCAGGCAGCCACAGGGCGACTCACTTAACTCCTTCGAGTCTCCACTCCGATCCCACCTTCCCAGTGAGACCCCCCCCTTCCTGAACTCCCCCTGCAATTCTGCAACTCACCCTTTTGCTCCTCACTCCTGCCCCCCTTACCTTGCTCTACTTTCCCCTCCCCCACAATACAGATTACCTCCACCACACGACAGAATTTAGTTATTTGCTGCTTTTATTGGCCTGTCTTTTTCCACTAGAATAAAACTTCCCAGGGAAAAGTATGGCTCGCTGTATTGCTGACGCACCCCAGCCCCTCCCGCAGCACCAGTCCACAGAGGGCACTCGATGTTTGTTGAATGGCTCACGAACCCGGCCTAAGCCCTCCTTATCCAGTGCTTGCTATTCCCTCAGACTCTGTGTGGAGATAAAGAGCTGAAGGAGACATGTCAAGGACACAGAGAATCCGCCAGACTGCAGATTCTAGCACCTGAACAGGAGTTGCCACCTTAGCTGGACCTGGACGAGCTCAGAATAAGACAACATCGCTTGGGTGTTCGTATTTGGGCGCATGCGCCAGGCCGGTCCTCAGGGAATAGGTCATTTGCCTCCACGGGAGCCCTTGCCCTACTCCCAGAACCAACAAACCAGGAAGAAAGACTCCCCGCTTCCTTCGCACAAAATAAGCCGAAGAAATCCAAGGAGCTTCTGGCGACCTGCAAAAGGGATTCTCTCCAGGGACGTCAGGATGATGAGATGATGCAACTTGGTTAGAGCCAAGCTGCCGGCTCCACCTGGCCACTAGGACCAGAGAGCATGACAGGAAAACGTTCGTGACTCCTGAACAGGCATTTTTGCCTAAGGCCGACGTGGATCCCAGCCTCGGGCACGTTCGGAATGGCAAGCTCATTTAACTGCTTAATTCCCGGCCCCCTGGGTGTAGCTCTGGCCATCACCCGAGCCCTGTTAATGACCCACTGGGTTGCCTTGGACAAATTGCCTCACCTTTTTGGGCTTCGACTTCCCTAACTCTAAAGTGCTCTTTAGGACCCCATCTACCAGGGACAGTCTGAGGTTCTGGGGTTCCCTATCCAATCCATCCCCAATAACCTGCTACGAATATTAACTCAGTCAGGGAAAAGAGAGAGGGAGGAGATTCCCTGCAGCACGCTTTGGCTACAGAAGCAGGAAGCTCCATCTGAATTCTGTCTCCGTCCCTTGCCAGTGACGCAACTCTGCCCCCTCGGCATCAGCTTCCACATCTGCAAAATGGGGATAGCAATTCACCGTAAGGTCATCAGAATTAGGCGAAATGATGTGAGTTAAGGGCAGACTGGAGGTGGGTAGCTATTATTATTATTACAAAGAGATAGGGGTGTCCAGCAGAGGTTAGGAATGGTTCTCAGGCTTAAAAGAGTAGCGATGACCTTGGATTTCAACCTGAGGGGAGAACGCTAATGTGCTTGCCCTCATGGCTCTAAGAAGACACACACGTTACCGTGTTTTTGTTTGGAGACTGAAGGAGGCAACGTGGTAAAGTAAGGCACGGTGCCCACAATGCTTTGCACTCTGTCAACTCAGTGCAGCTGCAATGACATTTCCCAGCAACCCCTTCTCTGTAGTTCTGGGAATGAACCCTAAGGATACTGGATCAGAGTAGCAAAAAATACGGTGCCAGATTAGGCCAAATTCATTGACGTGGGTGCAGGAAGCAGTCTGGATTCACGGCATTAGCTCAAGCAGCTGGGACTGGCTCTAGCTGTTTGTTTGGTTGATTGACTAAAACCTGGACACAAAGGCAGCCCACACTAGATCAAGTTCTGACACCAGCATTTCCCCTGGTAGATTGTAGAGGGAAGGATCCCAAGGCTTAGGGACCTCGGAATGCTGAAATGGATTTATCACGCCAGACCTGCTCTCCCACCCCCGACAGGTGCCGCCTGCCATGTGAACTACTCTGCCATTGGTCTGTGTGGCCCAGAAGATCTGATGCTACTGGAAGGGTCTGTGGCAGATGGGGATATCGTACGAGACTTAGGCAGGCCCCGTTGGTGAATAATAGCACAGGCCCTCAAGATTTCATAGAAAAGCCATGCTACTCTCTGGAGAGAATTGTTCTCTTTCTGAGAAGTGGCTTCTGGATTGCTATTGGGCCTTGCTGCCCACCGAAAGCTTGATCACAGGCCCCAAGTTAACGTGCCTTCTGAGCTGCCCATCAGTGAACAGAGTGTGTCTGAGCAACCAAACCATAAAAATGAGCATTTATGGCAACAGTTTCATTATCAAATGGAAATGGCATCTATCATGTCAGCTCAAGCGGCTCAAGGAGACTCACGTAAGTCACCTGGGCAAGTGCTTGCAAATGCCCATCTCTCCTGCTCGTGCTGCATAACTTCCTGTCTCTTGACCCACACCTGGGGCCTCATGTGGATCTCCTGGACCAATTGACCAAAGAAGAAAAACAGTGGTTCTGGTTTACAGAAGGTTCTGCACATCATGCTGGTACTACCCAAAGGGGAAGCACTCCAGCCCCAGTCGTAAAGGACTCCTACCAGTGGCAGAACTTTGAGCAGTGAGCCTGATTGCTTACTTAGTCTAGAAGGAGAGAGGACCACAGGTATGAGTCTACACTGACGTGTGGGCCATGGCTAATGGTTTGGTTAAATTGTCGGGCGCTTGGAAGAAACATAATTGGAAAATTGGTGCAATGAGGTCTTGGGGAGAAGCACGTGGCTAGAACGTGCTGAATCAGCAGACTGGATGAACGTATCTATGTTTGTGCTAAGGTGCATCAGAAAGCCACTTTAGTAGAGGGGGACTTTAGTAAGTGAGTAGGCAAAGTGATCCATTTTGTGGACTTCAGCCAAACTCTTTCCCAAGACCTCCCCATCATTACCCGTGGGCTCATGAACAAAATGGATGGAGGTTATGTCAGGATTCAGCAAACTGGACTTTTGCTCATCAGGGCTGATCTAGCTACAGTCACTGCTAAGTGCCCAAGTGGCAACCCCAGAGTCCAACACCGAACCCCCTGGAGGGCACCATACTTTGTTCTCCTTCGCTTATCTAGACCTTACTCTGGATAAGGACTTGCCTTCCCTATGCGTGGTGTTTCTGCCAAAACCACCATCGGGAGACTAATAGAATGTTCTATTCCTCATAGCATACCACACAATTTTGCTTCTGACCAAGTGAATCGTTTACAGCAAGTAGAGTGTGGCAGTGGGCCCACGTTCAGCCAATTCACTACTCTTACCATGATTTTCATCACCTTGAAGCAGCTGGTCTGACAAAATGGCAGAATGACCTTTTGAAGGCTTGGGTATGGCACCAGCCTTATGACAGCATCTTGCAGGGCTGGGTCAATATCCTTCAGAAAACAGTCTACGCTCTAAAATCAACAACAAATACATGTGCTATTCACCTCAGAGCCTAGATTCCCAGGCTCAGGAATGGGGGTGGAAATAGGTGTGGCTCCTCTCACTGCCATCTTATATAATTTACTAGCAACACTTGTGCTTTCTGTCCCCGTGATGTTAGGTCTTTTGGTCCAGAGATCTTAGTTCCCGAAGGAAGAATGCTTCCACCATGAGACATAACAATGGTCCTTTTAATTTGGAGTTGAGATTGCTGTCTGGCTACCTTGGGTTCTGGACACCAATGAATTGACAGGCACAGAAGTGGGTCTCCATACTGGCTACAGTGATTAATTCTGAATATCAGGGGAAATTGGGTGGCTACTATCCAATGGGGATAAACAGGAAGATGCCCTGAATTCAAGAGATCCCCTGAGGCACCTCTAAGTATTCCCTTGTCCTGTGATACAAGTAATTAAAAAACACAATCACCTTTAAATAAAATTTAAAAAGTTGAATCACTGTTGGACACCTGAAACTAATACAATACTGTATGTGATCTATACTGGAATTAAAATAAAAACAAACCCAAATAAACAAACAAACCAACAAACAAAACACAACCACCCTTTATAGGTAGGACAGCTAAAGGCCCAGACCCTTAAGGAATGAAGTTTGAGTTACCCCAGCAGGCAGGAAACCATGATAAGCCAACATTACTACTGAGGACAGATGGAATATGAAATGAGTAGTGGAAGAAGGAAATTATAAATATCAGTTATAATCACATACATGACCTGTTGAAGAAAGGAGAAAGATAACAGATTGAAGTATTTCTTCCTTATTTGAAATGACAATTTTTGTGTGGGTGTTAATTAATTCTCTCCCCGCCCCCATTCTTATTCCCCTACCATCTAGCATAAGATTTGTTAACAGCTGCTAAGTTACCATTCAGTATTTAAATGATAAGCTGTGAAGGAATGTGACCCACCTACAAAAGGTATGAACATCCCTCAAAGATAAAGGAGCTTTATATCTTCTTTGGGGAAGGAGGTTAGTGCGCTATCAGTCGCACAAGGGATAGCTCTAGTCTATTAGCAAGAAGCATGATTTTGCTCTGATCTACAGCCTGAGACGGTAATTCCCATCTAAGTGTTTCTCTTGAAGGAGAGCCTGCAGGTGAAACCTGAGAGTAAGTAAAGTATGAACGGGGCAAGGGAAAAAGCTAAATAAAGAGGTAGGTTCAGCTGAAGTCTAGCTTCTATCCCATGGAGTTCTGGAGGGTGAAAGACACTGCAAAATTGCCCCATCTTGAGAGAAGAGGGCCAGTGCTGTGCCCCCATTACCCACCAGCTATTTCCTAGAGGAATCCCTGGGGGGAGGGGTAATCTTTCAGGTATTTCCCGCTGAAATGACTCCCGGAGGCCAAGGGCAATTCTCTAGGAAAGAGGACAGCTGTGCGCTGTTAGAAGTCAGCCCTCACGGTAGCTGGGATGGGTGTGCTGGTCTGGTAAAGAGGACCTGGTAAACATCATCTACTGAATATTTTTCATATTAGAAGACCCGGATTCAAATCCTGACTCCACTACTTAGTGGCTATGTGATTTGGGGTAAGTTTTGCCAATTCTCTAAGCCTCGCTTTCTCAGCTGTAACATGTGACTAATAATAATGCATGACATACATAAAGGTGCTTATCACACCTTTATGCTGAGCACGTCGTAAACACTTGGTGAATGTTACTATTATTGAAATATTATGAATAATAATAGTTTAATGAGTAGGAGTCATAAGTCTGGGCTCTGCTCCCAGTTCTGCAAACTACCGCTCTCCTTTTTCTGTACAGTACGATGGAAATAACTGGGTAACAGTACCAGGGTTCCCTACCATGAAGGGTCTTTGGGGCAGAATAATGCCCCTTCCCAAAGACGTCCACATCCTAATTCCTGGAACCTGTGAATATGTTACCTTATATGGAAAACAGGACTTTTCAGATCTTGAGATGGGAAGATTCTCCTGGATTCTCCAGGTGGATCCAACGTAACCACAAGGGAGACAGAAGAAGCAGGGTCTGTAGTAGGAGGCAGGAGACAGGAAATGAAAGCAAGAGGCTGGGGTGATGGAGGAAGAGGTCATGAGCCAAGGGAAGCAGGTGCCTCCAGAGGCAAAAAAAAGGCAAAGAAACATGCTCTTGCTCAGAGCCTTCAGAAGGAATCAGCCCTGCTCAGACCTTGACTCTAGCCCAGTGAAACTGATTTCAGACCTCTGATCTCTAGGACTGTAGGAGAATTAATGCACATCGTTTGCAGCCATTAGGTTTATGGACATTTATTCCAGAAGCCACAGGAAGCTAATGTGTGATCCCATGAGACAATGCGTCAGTGACCACAGGACCCGTGTATCACTGCGGCCAAGGCACTAGGCTCGGGTCATGAAAACTCAGAAAACAGGCTGGTAGGATTGCAGAAAATGGTACTGGCGTGTGCAGAATCACGGGGGGAGGCAGTGCCCCAGCCAAGCCTGAATCAGAGAGAATTTCACAAAGACTGTGTAGGCTCTGAAATTACAGAAACCTTTTGAGTCCCTTCCCACCACTTCCATTTCCTCCTCAACACACCACTGGAACCACCCACACCCGTATGACAGACTCGGGGAGCTGGAAGAAGAGGGCACATCAACCTTTCCGCTGAGACGTCTTCCCTCAGTGTTGAATATTTCAAGTAGGACAAACCAGACTCCTCCATGCCCTGGATCAAACCACAGGGTTCCTAGCTATAGATTAAATATGCCCAAAGTGACAGAGGGGACAGGCCTCGTTCACTCAGACCCTTCCTTCTAGAAGGCTGGGACCAGGCCATTTGGAAGCGCGTTTGATTAGCAGAGGAAATAAACTTTATTAGCTGTATAACAGCAAGGACAAAAGGGTCCATCAAAGCACCCGCACCCCTCCACAAGATGTTGCTTTAGCCAGGAGTTCAGGAAGTCTGAATGTTATCTCTTTGCTCAAATGTCACTGCTAATATGACTTTAATGTTAGGCCTCTTTTTTTTTTTAATGTTTATTTATTTTTGAGAGAGAGAGAGACAGAGACAGAGCGTGAGTGGGGGAGGGGCAGAGATAGAGAGGGAGACACAGAATCTGAAGCAGGCTCCAGGCTCTGAGCTGTCCACACAGAGCCCGATGCGGGGCTTGAACTCACAAGTTGTGAGATCATGCTCTGAGCCAAACTCAGATGCTCAACTGACTGAGTCACCCAGATGCCCTAATGTTAGACCCCTTTATGATTAAGGACAGTATAACTCGGGGCACCTGGGTAGCTCAGGTGGTTAAGCGTCCAACTTTAGCTCAGGTCATAATTTCACAGTTCCTGGGTTTGAGCCCCGTGTTGGGCTCTATACTCACAGCTCAGAGCCTAGAGCCTGCTTCAGATTCTGTGTCTCCCTCTTTCTCTCTGTCCCTCCCCTACTTGTGGTCTCTCTCTCTCTCTCTCAAAAATAAATAAATAAATATTTTTTAAAAAGAACGATATAACTCAACAAGGATGCTACACTTATACTGGTCTTTGTGTTCAGTCTATATATTGGTCAGATTTCCACTATACCAATGCTGTGTAACAAACATCTCCAAATTCTCAATGATTCACAATGCCAAACATGTGTTTCATACTCACAGGCCTATAGGTCATCTACAGTTCTGTTGATCTGGGGCTGGGTTAAGTTGGGCCAGGCTGACTCCAGGCTAATTTAAATAGAAAACAGGTCTGTTCCATGTGTCTTTATTTTAGCACCTCTGGTATCAGGCTCGCTCATGGAGAACAGAAGCTCAACAGTGCTGGCCATGGCTCTAAAGATCTTGTCTTGGAACTAGAACATAATTATTTCCACCTACATTCTTTTTTTTTTTTTTTCAGAGGGGGCGGAGGGAAGACAGAGAATCCCAAGCAAGCTTCATGCCCAGCATAGAATCCAATGCAGGGCTCGATCTCACAACCATGAGATCATGACCTGAGCCAAAATTAAGAGTCAGACACTTAACCGACTGAGCCACCCAGGCACCCCATTTCCACCCACATCCTAATGGCCAAAGCTAGTCATATGGCTAAGTCTAAAGTCAATGGGAAAGTATATTTTTCCCACAAAAAAACCAGGTAACAGGCAAAGGAAAGGAGAATTGAGGGAACGACACAATAGAACACAGTCCAGAAAGAGTCTCTGATATTCACATGATTACTCTTCTCCCTGCCCATCCTCCCAGACCAACACTGTCGGAGACACACATGCTTGCTGGTATCCTCCCCTCATCCTTATTGGGTCCCAACCACATTTCTACAAGGAAGAGATTGCTGCATGGACACATCATCTCTAGATAGGAGAGACTCCAAAGACGGTCCTAGAGTGTCCTTGATGAAAGGGTCCTTAAGTACTATCTCACCATAGCAATTCATTGTACAGATGGGAAAACTGGGACCCAGACATTTGCAAGGTCTTGTCCGATGTCACAAAGACATTCAGCTCAGGGGCTCTGGAGTCAACTTTCCCAGGTTCTATTTCTGGCTCCACCATTTATTAAGGTGTAATCTTGAGTAAATTACCAAAATCTCTCTGCACCTATTCTCTCATTTATCAATGGGGAGAAAATAATAGTTCCTACCTTATAAACTTATTAGGAGGATTGAATGTTGAAACACTTGGAACAGTAAATGATAGGTACCCAATAATCAGTGGCCACTACCATTATAATAATTCTGCAAATAGTTATTATTATAATAATTCACTCCCATGCCATGAAGGATACAGACAGAAATAATCAAATTCACCATCTGAAATGTTTTTCAGTAGAGGAAATCACAAAAGGCAGAGGGTGGGTCAAATTTTGCCCAAAATGGGAGGAAAAAGGACCAGGAAGAGTTCCCAAAGGAGGTGTAATCTGAATATAGTCCCAAATAGCATGCAGAAAGTTTTCCAGATGGACAAGAGGGTAAAAGAGATTCCTGTAGGGGGAAAAGTATCTGCAAAGGCCCTGAGGCATGAAAAGATATTTCAAAGTGTGTTTGGAAAGCATGAACAAGTCCAACTAACCGGAAGGCCTGTTAGTGATAAGAGAGGGGGGCAGGAGTCAGATGCTGGAAGCTGGGAATGCCAAGTAAGAATTTCTCCTATTGGCCTGTGATCTCAAACTGTCCTTCATAAGAAGCACTAGAAGCAGATGGAAGGAAATATTGCCTGTAGCGATCTATACAATGGCATTTGGTTATGTATTTGAAATCTCCAGTTTTACCTTAATTCCTATCAAGTTGTATCTTATTCAATATTATATCCATGTGTAGTCACTCACTTAACAAACACTTATTAACTGCCTACTTGGTGGCACTTAGAATAAAAGTAAATAAAACCAAGGTTCTTGCCCCTGTGGGTCTTTTGTACTGGTGAGGGAGGGGGAAATGGTGGTGGAGAAGTGATAGATAACTGTTTCAGTGTGTGAAACAGTGATAAGTGCTTTGGAAAATAGGAACATTAGAGCAGGACATGGCAGGCAGCCATTAAATGAGCTAATGAAGTAATGAATGAATTAAGATGGACGGATGGATGGATGGATGGATGGATGATGGATGGATCATGGATGGATGGATGGATGGATGGTGGAAGGATGAATGGAAGGATGGATGGAAGGATGGATGGAAGGATGGAAAGATGGACGGATGGACGGATGGATGGTGGAAGGATGGATGGAAGGATGGATGGAAGGATGGATGGATGAGTGGAAGGATGGAAGGAAGGATGGATGGAAGGATGGATGGATGGATGGATGATGGATGGTGGAAGGATGAATGGAAGGATAATGAATGGATGGAAGGATGGATGGATGGATGGATGGTGGAAGGATGAATGGAAGGATGGATGGAAGGATGGAAAGATGGATGGATGGATGGATGGTGGAAGGATGAATGGAAGGATGGATGGAAGGATGGATGGAAGGATGGATGGATGGATGGATGGTGGATGGATGGATGAGTGGAAGGATGGAAGGAAGGATGGATGGAAGGATGGATGGATGGATGGATGGTGGATGGATGGATGAGTGGAAGGATGGAAGGAAGGATGGATGGAAGGATGGATGGAAGGAAGGATGGATGGATGGATGGATGATGGATGGTGGAAGGATGAATGGAAGGATAATGAATGGATGGAAGGATGGATGGATGGATGGATGGTGGATGGATGGATGAGTGGAAGGATGGAAGGAAGGATGGATGGAAGGATGGATGGAAGGAAGGATGGATGGATGGATGGATGATGGATGGTGGAAGGATGAATGGAAGGATAATGAATGGATGGAAGGATGAATGGAAGGATGGATGGAAGGATGGATGGAAGGATGGAAAGATGGACGGATGGATGGATGGATGGTGGAAGGATGAATGGAAGGATGGATGGAAGGAAGGATGGATGGATGGATGGATGATGGATGGTGGAAGGATGAATGGAAGGATAATGAATGGATGGAAGGATGGATGGATGGATGGATGGTGGAAGGATGAATGGAAGGATGGATGGAAGGATGGATGGAAGGATGGATGGATGGATGGATGGATGGATGATGGATGGATGGTGGAAGGATGAATGGAAAGATAATGAATGGATGGAAGGATGGATGGATGGATGGATGATGGATGGATGGATGGATGGTGGAAGGATGAATGGAAGGATGGATGGAAGGAAGGATGGATGGATGGATGGATGATGGATGGTGGAAGGATGAATGGAAGGATAATGAATGGATGGAAGGATGGATGGATGGATGGATGGTGGAAGGATGAATGGAAGGATGGATGGAAGGATGGATGGAAGGATGGATGGATGGATGGATGGATGGATGATGGATGGATGGTGGAAGGATGAATGGAAAGATAATGAATGGATGGAAGGATGGATGGATGGATGGATGATGGATGGATGGATGGATGGTGGAAGGATGAATGGAAGGATGGATGGAAGGATGGATGGATGGATGGATGGTGGATGGATGGATGGATGAGTGGAAGGATGGAAGGAAGGATGGAAGGGTGAATGGAAGGATGGAAAGATGGACGGATGGATGGATGGATGGTGGAAGGATGAATGGAAGGGTGGATGGAAGGATGAATGGAAGGATAATGAATGGATGGATGGATGGATGGTGGAAGGATGGATGGATGGATGGATGGAAGGGTGAATGGAAGAGTAGAAGGAAGGAAGGAAGGAAGGAAGGAAGGAAGGAAGGAAGAAGGAAGGAAAGAAGGAAAAGGAAGGAAGGAAGGATGGATGGAAGGAAGGAAAAAAAAAGGCTGGCTAGGTGGTAGGGAACCACTGAAAGGTTTAAGCAAGGGAATGACAACACTCACATGCGCCTACCCCCTGCCTCCCGAGGCTTCCACTCCTAGGGCCGCAGAGTGCTCTCCTGCATGCTCTGGGTCATGGAAAGGTGAGGCCTGCCAGAGCAGGTTCCCCAGATCTCACCCATCCCCAAGCGGGTCATTAGCTTGTTACCCACACTTGAAGTGCAGCTGAATTTCCAAATGCGCAATTGATATAAATACCTTCTGGGCGCATAGCAGTTAATGAAGAACTTGGTTAAACTGCAGCCGAGGGAGGAAGCTCAAAAACAGGAGGTGGTGATGGAAGGCTGGGGAACACGGTCCTTATTAACGACCAAAATCCAATCTCTGAAAAGAGGGGAATGATACTCTGGGAAATGAGTTTATGATAATCATTCCTTCTGTTGGCAGAACACACGGACGGCTTCTCCCAGACACAAGGCCGCCTCTAACCCAGCGTGCCGGGGAGAGGAGGCAGGAGCCCAGGAGTCCCTGCTCCCACTCAGGGCAGGTCACTTACCTCTTGGGGCCTCAGTTGCCTCTTTGTTAAAATGGAGGCACAAATTCCCAGTCTTCCTCGTAGCATCAAGATCGAGTAAATTTAATGGGTGGGAAAACTTTGGAATCTGTAAAAACAAAAAAGCGGGGGCAGGGCGGGGGGGGCTTGGCACCTGGGTGGCTCAGTCGGTTGAGTGTCCGACTTCAGCTCAGGTCATGATCTCATGGCTTGTGAGTTCAAGCCCAGCATCAGGCTCTGTGCAGACAGCTCGGAGCCTGGAGCCTGCTTCGGATTCTGTGTCTCCCTCTCTCTCTGCCGTTTCCCTGCTCATGCTCTGTCTCTCTCTTTCAAAAGCAAACATTAAAAAAAAATTTTTGTTTTTAAAGATGGGGAGTGGGTCTATTAATTAGAAAGAAAGCCAAATATTTCCCACTTTACAAAGCACGCTGCGGTGCGGTGGTTAAGACTGGGATCCCACATGGCTTGGTCCCAATCCTGATTCTGCTATGATTTGGGACAAATTGTTTTGTCTCTCTGGGCCTCTATTTTCTCATCTGTAAGGTAGACTCATTACATTCCCCTCATAGGATCACTTGGAGCATTAAAAGAGATCCCTCACTTTGTTGCCCAGTGCACATAAGTGCTTCATGAACATGGGTCTAATGACTATGGGTTATCGCTGCTGTGCCGCCCGGCCTCCTGTCCTGGTTCACATGGAGGCCACCCCAGCCTGGCTCGTGCCCCACCTTCAGATACCCAGCGGTGGGTGCAGGTGCGTGGAGAGGGGTCCTTTCCTGCAGCCTCCACTTCCCTGGGGATCTCTTCTAGACCATTTCTGGGCCAGACAAGGGCAGACAGAAGGCAGGAACCGTGGGGAGAGAGGTGGCCTTGAACCCGCAGGTGGGGTCACCACTTCCCCTCCGAGTCAGGGGTAGAGGTGCTGCTGGAGCCTCCAGGAAAGAAAGGCTCATCAGCTCAGGCCTCTCGACACTAGACCAAGCACTCAGGCTCAGAGATGACGCTTTCCCATCACGTCCCTGATTTTCAAGCGCAGGCCCCCGCTGCTCCCGGCAGGCCCAATGATGGGCTCCATCCAGGCCTGCTGCCCAGGGAGCCAGGACAGTTTGTGGCCCATGAAACAGCTGGTTTGTGAAATAGGTGTCGGCACCACAGTCCTGCCTCTGGGCCAACGGCTGAGAACCTGCCTGGTCGGGAGGCCCCCTTCACTGCCTCGGGGCCCCACTTTGTTTTGCTGTAGCTGCTGTTTCTCTTTTTAAATGCAATCAGATGCGAGTTTCAGGACACTGAGAGACAGAGACCGAAGGGTTTCATTCTCCTTTGAGTCCCTTCACCACACTGAAGAATGGCTCTATTACATACACGGCTCCCGGTCTGCCTGACGTTATGTGGATCCTGTGAATATTATTAACAACAGCTTACACTTACTTTGAATCCCCGAGGGGCTGGGCGCTGCTCCAAGTGCTTTACGTGCACCAGCCCCTTTAATCCTCATAAGAGGCTGGTAGGTTCTGGGCCCCAGAGCCAGTGGCGACGGGGAGGGCTCCCCACAGACCTGCCGCCGAGCAGCAGACTCTGAATCCAGCAAACACGTTCCGGGCGCGGGGAGCTGGTCTGACCTCCCGCATCACCCACCCCAGGCAGAGAGAAACGACGGGCCCAGATTGGCGTGAAACCCCAGCGCCTTTAACGCACTGGAAAGTCCCCGTGACAAATTTCAGCACATTCTTCCATGAACCCATTTGTCAAACCCTCCAAGGTGATTTCTACACGAGAAGGAACTTTTCCCAGAGAAGTTGCCAGCCTTTCGGGCTCCCGTCTCCTGGTACAGGGACACCATCTGTCTTCCAGGAAGGGACGCCTGGAAGTTGCTTTCGTGCAACTTGATTGGAAGCAGAGACTAGAGTCGGAAGCTATAAATCTCTTCTGCTCCTCCAGAAAAGGGAAAAAACACTGCCTGTGGGTGTGGGGGGAGTCTCGGGCCCCTAAAACAGCTTCCGAGGTCTCGTGCAGGCGGTGCCCACCCCTCGAGGGTTCTCCCTGAGGACTCCGGGGGCTGGGCTGGGAGGCAGCTGGGAGGCAGCTGCGGGCCAGGGGGCAAAGAGCACAAAGCGGCAGGGCCAGGACCTCCCGCGAGGGCCACCCTGCTCTGTGATTGGAACACGAGGCTGGCATCAGGGGGTCCCTCACTCTGTGGGACCTTAGGCCAGTCTGAGCCTCAGGTTTCCCTCTGACAAACGGCAATAATGTTGGATCGATCCTGCCCTGCCTGGCTCGGGGCGGGGGCTGCGGTGAGAAGGTCGCAAGAGAGGGAGGTTGTGGAAATGACTGGAAGCCCTAACATCCCATCCACATGTAGGTGATGACAATATGGCGGCTGTGAGGGTGACCGCGGCTCGGTGCTCAGAGCATTCAGAAGCTGGAGGGTTGGCTGAATCCGCGTGCTGTGTGGCCCCAGACAATGCACCAAGCCTCTCTGGGCTCTGATGTTCACTCCTGTCAAACGCAGATAGACAAGGGGTGTGCGGGGACTCCGAACACCTGTTTGCCAGGATTTTCCTTCTCGTCAATATTTATGTGACGAGAAGAGCCCTTCTGACAATTACCAGAAGGAGCCTCCCACCCAGGAGAGTAAACTCCAGGTCAGCAGAGATAGGCGAACTCAAATCCTCACCGTGCTCATCCGCATAACAAGGACAAAAGAAAAGCCCTCACTTTCAAAGAGAGCCAGAGGCTAAATACTGATTGATTTGTTGGTACCTACTAAGTGCCCAACACGTAAAAGATGAAGCTCGTAATAATGATAAGAGCGGCGATGGAAATACTTAAGCGTAAGTATAAATTACTTATGTGCTGAGCGTGGCACCAAGTACTTCACATACATCATCTCACCAAACCTTGCTGCGAAATAATGGGACTCAATTATTATTTTTACCATTATTTTCATTCTATAGCTAAATAAACCGATGCTCGGTAATATACCGTCCCTTGGCCAAGGTCACAGCTGGGAAACGTCCACAGCTGGATATGCCAACCCCCTGCAACATACCGTCCCTGGATCGACTCCTCCTACCAGTCCTTTGGGATTGACTACTACCCATTATGCAGATGGGGAAACTGAGGCTCAAAGAAGTAAAGCTATGTGCCCAAGGGCACACGTTGGGAAGCAGGCGACTGAAGCCGAGTCTGTTTGGGGAAATCAACCTTTGGACACTAACCCTGGCAAGCACAAGATTTGTCCGCAAGACAAGAGCCGATGCAGGGAGGGTAGATCAGTATCCACCACTCGGGGTCCCAAGATGGGAGAGCAGAGTTAGCCTGTGGAGGCTGCACACCCTCGTGGAGCCAGGCCCAGGCAGGCTGGATGGCAGGGGAAGGAATAGTGCCAGGGGAGCGGGATCCGCCAAGCCCCCAGCCCCAGTCCAAAGTCAGGCAAGGAACAGCCAGGGAGGCTCAGCCTCACCATCTTACAGCTGGGGAGACAGAAAGTCCCAGAGTCAGGGAGGAGGTGGGGGTCTCCACCCTGCCAGGAGACAAGCGGCCACAGAGTGAGAGTCCGAGGGACCACTGTGGCCACCCCACGCCCCAGGAAAGACTTGCTGAAGCCATCCACCTGCCTTCATTCATCCATTCACTCGGCAGGTGTTTATCCAGCACCCAGGACTGTGCTGGGTGCTGGGAATGGAGTAGTGAACACGACCAAGTCCCTGCCCACAGTGTGGGGACAGACAGTACACAAGATAATGAACTCAGCAGGGAGGCAGATGGTGATGCGTGCCGTGGGGGACCGTGGTGGAGCAGGGGCTGGAGAGGTCACAAGCCACTTGTGTGTGTCCTCTCCCATCTAGAATGCAAGCTTCCTGGGAGCCGGGACCTCACAGGTCTTCAGACGTCTCTCTCCTTAGAGCCCACACGTGGCCTTGCCCCAAAGGGACATTCTGCTCTTGGCCTTTTTAAGGCCAAAAAAGTCACTTTCCTCCAATTGAGGCTGATTCTGAAGCGGGGTTTACAGGCAGCTCACCCCCACCATCCCAGCTTTGGACAGTTCAGTCAAGTTCGTTGATCATTAGCTCAATGATAATTAGTGGCGTGGGGAAGGGGTACAGATCTAAGACTAAAGACAAACCTGTCCATTCACACTATGTTCAGATCCCATCTCTAGCAAAACCCAAACTTAACAAAAAAATTTTTTTTAATGACAGCCCATCTCAAAGTTGTAAAGCAGTGAGGTTGATCTTAACGACAACAGTCCAGCCTTGTCCAGGGCAGGTGGTACGAACCCACCATCAATGTTGCCCCTGCAAAGAAGTCAGCATGGAAGGCTCGAGGCTGCCAGGGCTCGATCTGCTTTGGGAGTTGCCTTCCAAGCGATTTCTGAGTCCACAAGGAAATTCTCTCATTATCTGCTAGTCTGACCTTACATTTGCCAAGCTGGCCCCTAGTTCCCATGGCCTATTATTAGGGTAGTGGGAAATGAGATCCCGCTCCAGCAGGAAGGATTCGGGTTAGACCCCAAAATGCACTTCCGGTCAAAATGGCTGGGTCAGGGCCAACCCCTGAGCGAGGCTGTGCCACCCCATCCTGTTCTAGAAGCTCCTCTCTTGTCTCTCAGCCCCTGCTAGCACATGCTCACCACCCTGCTCTGGATGGACTGCTCGCCGGGAAGGATTCATCATCATGTCCCGGAGCCCAAAGCCACCGTTTAGCTTCATGCATGTCGGGTTTGGCCCTCTGCTCAGAGAACAGGCAGCCCCCCAGCGCTGTCTTCCAGGTCCGTTCCTGGCACGCCATGTGACGCCTGCGTACGCAGCAGGCGCTCAACGGTGCTTCCGGTTAGCCCGAGACTTTCCAAGTGGCAGTGACCCACCAGTCCGTAGAGGGTGGCGGTGGATGGAGGCGAGGGCCACACACCGAGGCACCAAAAACCTCACCCAGTCCTTCCCAATCTCAGACATGGACACAGCTGGCTAAGAGGGCGACCCTTCTTTCCTGAGTCACTTTGGATGGAAACTCCAGACTCATTCTCCAAGCACAGGCTTCCCTATGGGGCCCCTGAGTGGCTCAGTCGGTTAAGTGTACAACCTCAGCTCAGGTCATGATCTGACGGTTCGTGGGTTCAAGCCCCGTATTGGGCTCTCTGATGTCAGTACAGAGCCCGTTTCGGATTCTGTGTCCCTCTCTCTCTGCCCCTCCCCTGCTCTCTTGTGCTCTTTCTCTCTCTCTCAAAAATAAACATTAAAAAATATTTAAAAAGAAAAAAAGAACAGGCTTCCTCCTTGGCTGCCGTCTCATCTGAAAGCAGGGGCTGGACCGGACTAAGACCAAGAATAAGAATAAGATGGGGCGCCTGGGTGGCTCCGTCGGTTGAGCGTCCGACCACGGCTCAGGTCATGATCTTGTGGTTTGTGGGTTCAAGCCCGCCCCGCGTCGGGCTCTGTACTGACAGCTCGGGGCCTGAAGCCTGCCTGGGATTCTGTGTCTCCCTCTCTCTCTACCCCTTCCCCGCTCATGCTTTGTCTCACTCTGTTTCTCAAAAATAAATGTAAAAAAAATTTTTAATAATTAAATAATCAATAATTTTAAAT
This sequence comes from Felis catus, assembly GCF_018350175.1. NCBI lineage: Eukaryota > Metazoa > Chordata > Mammalia > Carnivora > Felidae > Felis > Felis catus. The sequence goes on along the minus strand of NC_058375.1, from coordinate 12,829,033 downwards.
AATTTTTAATAATTTTAAATTATTAAATTATTTATATATAATTATATAAATATATTATATATTTATATAATATAAATATAATATAATATATTATATAATTTTATATTTATATAAATATAATTTTATTTATATTTATATAAATATAATTTTATTCATATTTATATTTCTATATTTATACATAAAAAATATATATTATATATATTTTATATATTTTATATGTATTATATATATAATATATTTTATATATATTATATGTATTATATATATTTGTATATATTTATATATTTATATATATTTGTATATACTACATATAAATATATATTTATATAAATATAAATATATATAAAATATATATAAAAATTTTAATAATTTTTAATAATTAAAGAAATAATTAAAGAATAAGAATAAGAGCTGACACGTAGCGAGCACGGATCATGTGCTAAGCACGGCTCTGAGCGCTTCAGGCACACGGATTCCTTCCATCCCGCAAGGGAACTGAGGCACGGGGAGTTAGCCACTTGCTTGAGCTGGCACAGCACTCTGAGGCCAGACCACAGGCCCTGTCCCCCTGCACCTGCCTGCCATCCGGGGACCGTGCTTTATGCGGAGAGACAGCCATCACCTTCCCTCCCACAGAGGCCCAGAGAAGCCAAGTAGCCAGCCTAATGTCACACAGCAAGGGACCACAGGTTCCCTAGCCCCACCTATGTCGGGGGTAAGAGGGAAACAGGGAAGATCCATCCGTGCCAGGTACCGTGCTCGGCGCTTTCTCCACCCAGATCGCACTGGATCCCGACAACAGTCACAGGAGGTCATACAACCCCTGTGATATGGAGGAGACGGCAGAGAGGTCAGGACACCTGCTCTTAACAACTCAGTGGCCTGGCTCTCCACCCCGGCACTGTGGGTAGGTCTCCCTGTCCCGGGAAGGGATCCGTGGGCCATCTGTCCCCTCTCCCCTCCTTCCCTCCGGGCCTCTTAGTGGTAACTGATGGACGGGGAAGCAGAGTCTGAGATGCCGAAGGCCAGGTATTAAGAGAAGGCGGGAGTTAGGAAGAGGGGGGCGGGACTGAAGTACCAATTGTTCTAACAGGAGGCTGCTTTCCGTTTTCCTCGCAGAAGGGAAGGCAATGTTTAATTAACTCTGCTTGCGTGCTCGGGACAGGGCCTGATTGAAAACGAGCTCCGGGGCCTCTGTCACAAGGCAGAGGGCCCCGCAGCCTCACAAATGGGCCAGCCCCGTCGACATCTGGGCGCCAACTCTGAGGCAGAGAGGTCCACAGGCTCGGCGCTGTTTGTTCTGGGGGGTGGGGGTGGGGGTGGGGGTGGGGGGGCCCTCCCCGCTTTGTACCAGCCTGCAGGCCCCGCACGAATGAGCGCCTCTCCCCTTGTCTGCCTCTGCCTGTTCTTGTCGTCTCTCTCTGGTGCGGATGCACCTGCCCGCCTGTCCTAGGCTGGCAGTTTCGTGGCAAGAAACCAAAGGCCACTTTACAGCTTAAGTAAGGAGGACTTGATTATCAGGCTGGGAGGGTGCCCCCCCCCCCAAGCCCCAGATGCTGGGGGAACAGCTGTGCCTCTGGAACTCAGAACTCCATCCCCTTCTGTCCCACCCACCCCAAGCCCTACTGCAATTTCCTCGTTCTGCCTCTTTCCAGACCCGTTCCACCCCTTCCCGGGCTTCAAATGCTTTGGCTCCCACTCTCTGGTTCCTCCCGGTTAAATTCTTGAGAGCAAGAGTCTGATTGGCCTAGCTCCTTGGTCAGGTGCCCATTCCAGTCCAATCAGCCAGGGCCACGGGAGACGGGTCACATGACGGCCCCTTCCGGTCAGGCAGCAGGCGGCCCTCTGGAAAGCATGGGGGTGTCAGGATTCAAGGCCCACCTTCAGGCTCTCCTCTTAGGAGGTGCTCCCCTGCTCGACCCCCCCTCTGGGGTTAGTAACCCTTCCTCTGGGCTTCCATTGCCCTTTTTACCACCCACCAGCTGTATGACCTCCCACAAGGTACTAACCCTCTCTGTGCCTCAGTTTCCTCACCTGCACTATTGCTGCACTAACGGCAATCTTTTCATGGGTCCTTTTGAGAATTTATTAAGACAAAGAGGCAAAGCCTTCAACAGAGCCCCCAGGCACATAGCAAGCACCTAGATATGTGAGCTCGAATTTTGTGGCGACCACGGTTTCATCTCTGATAGTGTTTTTCACATCGCTTGGAATACCTTTCTTGCGTCTGTCTCACCTGCCATCTGGGGCATAATCCAGATCCGGGGCATCTGGAGACACCCATGAGTCTAGCTGTTTGCACCTTGCATAAGGTAATTGCTTAGTAAATGCCTAATGGCCAGACGCCAACACTCACTTCCATTGACTGGGCATCTACTACGTTCTAAGGCAGGAAGACACGTGATGGGCCCCCCCTGGGGATCTGGGTCCTTGACACATGTTTGCTGAACAAATCCAGTGCTTTGTACGCCCTCTCGTGTAATCCTTGCCCCAGCCTTGGGGGGTAAGAACTTCTGTCCCCACTTTACAGAAGAGGGGGTTCACCATTCTTAGCCTCGAGGGGCCCGGGGTCACCGGCCATCAAGGTGACATGAAGTACAGGAACGCAGGGTTGTGAGCGTTGCCACCTGAGATCCTCGCTGGGCGGGCATCACAGTGAGGCTGCAAACAGGTGCCAGGGCCTAAGGGCGCCAAATGGAGTGGGGGGGGGAGGGAAGGCAGGTGGGCAAAAGTCCTTCCAGCCACGACGACCCAGGAAGTGATTGTGGACTGGGGAGACTCGG